>NC_135719.1:80460892-80809973 GCF_964656455.1 Halichoerus grypus
GTGTGTCTATGTGTTTCTCTAGAGAGTCTGAGTATCATTGTGAGGGGCTGATCATATCCACTATTCACAGAAGATCTCCTGAGTCTCACAGCTCTCAGGCTTGGTAAGGAGGTTTGAGTTCATTGAGCCCGATGGCCATGGAACACAGAAATTTATCTTTGGCCTTGTGGCTCTGGATGGCTCAATAATAAATATCAGTAATATTTCTCTTGCCCTGTGTAACACACACAAAAATGCTCAAGTTTTGGGGTAAGGCCAGAAAGGAGAGTTTTGGGAGTGATTGTGAACCTTGACCTTAGAGGTACCCACATTTGACCAACCAGAGCTCATCTATTGTTTCTCAACCCCTCAGGTATTATGAGTGATGCTAAGACCACACAGACAAATGCAATGGAGAGTACTGAAGAAAAACCTGTCCACCTGCCTTGTAACCACTCCACAATCAGTGGAAATGAGTACATATACTGGTATCGACAGATTCCCAACCAGGGTCCGGAGTACATGATTCATGGTCTAAAAGGCAATGTGACTAATGGAATGGCCACTCTGATCATCACAACAGCTAGAGAGTCCAGTACCTTGATTCTGCCCCGGGTTACCCTGGGAGATACTGCTGTGTACTACTGCGTGGTGACAGACGCACCCTGGGACAGATGGCGCCGCCCCCGTACAAGATCTGCCTGGTGGGGGAAGGGAAGCAGCACCTGCCAACTCCAGAGGCCACTGCACAAGAATGAGCAGGAGCCCATAGAAGAGAAGTAAAGGAGAAAAGGGGAAAGAAGTAAAGAGAAGACAGTGAGGGAGTCAAAGAGGAAAGAATAAAAGGAACAAAGAGGAGGAAGAAGAAGAGCTTACGTTATTATAAGGAGGGACTAAAAAGCTAGCAAGGAAACTAGGAGACACAATTGTAAACCTGCAATAAAGGGAAAAGGAAATGAGAATTTGCCTTAGCTCTTTGTCAAATGTTGCTTTCTCTATAGGTCTCCCTAAAATAGGTGAGAACAACCACGGGGTTGTCCCAAAGACTTTCTTCATTCAGACCCGAAGAGGTGCCCAGGCTCTGGATATTGCATCATATTAGTCTTTCCAACTCCTCAAAATTGGGGATGAATTTCAGAAACTGATTTGTTTGCCCTTGAAAAAAATTTGCTTACTGTAGCACACACATCATTGAGTTACAGACAATTTGGGGGATGGGATAAATAAGGGACAAATATGTGGATATTCATTTCACTTTTAGAATTGATGTTGAAATATTATTATTACACACACACACAAAAAAACCCACGCAAATCTTTTCTCATTGTAAAAGACTCAAGTTATTACGTAAGGATGTAGAATAAAGCCTGAAAGCCCAATCTGACTCTCCCCGCCTCCTCTCCATTTCCTTTTCTATTCCTATGATAATCCACTTTGACAGTTTGGAGTGTGTCTTGGCAATCACATTCTTTTTCATTTATAAGGGTGCTCATATAAACACCCAATTTTCTTACATGAAATTGGATCATATCAGATGTATTTTTCTGCAGCTTGTTTTCATTTTTTATTTAAAAATGTATTTTTTTTAAGATTTTATTTATTTAGGAAGAGAGAGAAAGAGCATGCAAGCCGCGAGAGGGGCTGAGGGAGAGGGAGAGAGAACATCTCGAGCAGGCTCCCTGCTGAGGCTGGAGCCTCACATGGAGCTCGATCTCATAACCCAGAGATCATGACCTGAGCCGAAATCAAAAGTCTAATGCTCAGCCAACTGAGCTGCCCCGGCACCTCTAAAAATGTATTTTTGAGACGTGTTCATATACATACACATGTACATATGGACTTTATCATATGCTTGTATAAAAATTTCATTAACTTGCACACTTCCTAATAATATTTAAATTTTTTACTTCTCTTAGTTCACATAATCAGAATCACAAATCAACAAATATATATAGACATATGATTTATATATATATATATTTATATATGGATGAATTCTTAGAGGTGAAATCACTGGGTCAAAGGATATGCCTAATGTTATATTTTTACAGGTATTGACAAGTTGCCTTCCAAAATGGCTCTTAACAATCTACACTGCAAAACACAACGTATGGGAAACCGATTTCCCTGAATCTTGGTTAACACTATTATCAGTCTTTTTTAGATTTTAGGCAACTTGAAAGTATTTTGTTGGTTTCGTTTGCATTTTCCTAATTATGAGGGCAGTTGAACAACTTACCCTGTATGTTTGCACTTTTAAAGATTGTCTTTTTCTTGTTTATTTGTAAAAATTATTTTAATAAAATGAGCATTACTTTGCCTGTTACATATATTACACATACTTATTCCAAATATACTATGTCTTTTAAGTTTGTTTATTCAACAATTATCAGGGATATTTTTACTTTTATATTGTCAAATCTAAGCCTTCTAGGAAGACTTTACCTATTCCAAGTTGATAAATCGAAATTCTTACATTGTCTTCTAATCAAGGACATTCTTTTAATCAGCCTGAGAGAGAGACTTGGGAGCTCTGCTAGGTTTAGATATTTGACAAGGGGAACCAGGACTCTCGATCAAAATGATAGACTCCACAATTCTGCACTTTACTGTAGAAGGGACAATGTACAAGTTGAATTTAAAAATCAAAGAGTAACAGACTTAGTGATTAAAGAAAACCCTACTGTTTGTTATGGGTTAAATTGTGCCCCCCCCAACACAGACATACCACACACACACACACATACACACACACACACACACACACACACACGTTGCAATCCTAACCTCCAGAACTTCAGAATATGACCTTATTTGGAAATAGGGTCTTTACAGAGGTAATCAAGTTAAAATCAGATCATTATGGTGGGCCCCCATCCAACATGACTTCTATCCTTAAAAAAGAGAAAAAATTGGAGACAGACACACACAAGGCGAACGCCTTATAAACATGAAGGCTGAGATCAGAGTAATAAGTCTACAATCCCAGGAGAGAGACCTGGAACAGATCCTTCCCTCATAGCCCTCAGAAGGAAATAATCCACTGACATCTTGATTTTGGACTTCTAGACTCCAAGATTGTGAGACGTTTCTTTACCCGTTGTGTTCACGGATTAGAAGACCCGTATTAGGGCGCCTGGGTGGCTCAGTCGTTAAGCGTCTGCCTTCGGCTCAGGTCATGATCCCAGGGTCCTGGGATCGAGTCCCACATCGGGCTCCCTGTTCGGCGGGAAGCCTGCTTCTCCCTCTCCCACTCCCCCTGCTTGTGTTCCCTCTCTCGCTATCTCTCTCTCTGTCAAATAAATAAATAAAATCTTTAAAAAAAAAAAGAAAAAGAAGAAGAAGACCCGTATTAAAATGTTAGTTCTTGGGGCACCTGAGTGGTGTAGTAAGTTGAGCATCTGACTCTTGGTTTCAGCTCAGGTTATGATCTCAGGATCATGAGATCAAGCCCCACCTCCAGCTCCGCGCTCAGCACGGAGTCTGCTTGAGATTCTCCCTCCTTCTCCCTCTGCGCCTCCTGCTCATTCTCTCTCTTTCTCTCCCTCAAATAAATAAATAAATCTTTAAAAAAAATGAAACAAAATGTTAATTCTCTCCACATTGATTTATATATTCAATGTAATACCAATAAAAATCCCAGCAGAAAGTTCTGCAGAAATTGACAAAATGATTGTCAGATATGCATGAAAAGTAAAGAGGACTATGTTAGTAAAAACATTTTGAAAGGACTAACGCTACTGATACTAAATTGTTTTTATGAAGATATAATTGAGAAATTATAGGATTGATGTAAAGATAGACAAATATAACATTGGAACAGAATAAAAGGTTCAGAAATAGACCCACACATATAAAATCAGTTGATTTTCAATAAAAGTACCATAACAATTCAATGAGGGAAAAATAATCTTTTTAACAAATCATGCTTGAACAGTTGACAGCCATATTCAAAAATATAAACTTTAACCCTTAGCTCACATTGTATAAAAATTTGACTCCAAATAGATCAGAGATCTAAATGAGAGGGCTAAAACTATGAGCTTCTAGAATAAAACATTGGGGAAAATCTTAGATACCATGGGTTTGGCAAAGATTAATTAATTATGACACAAAAAATACATGACATAAGATTTCAAAAATCTACACAAATTAAAAATGGAACTACCATATGATCTAGCAACCCCATTTCTGGGTATATAAACAAAGGAATGGAAATCAAGATGTCAAAGATACCTGTATTCCCATATTCATTGCAGCATTATTCACAATAGCCAAGACATGGAAGCAACCTAAATGTCCACTGACAGATGAATGGATAAGGAAAATGTAGTGTTTACATACAGTAGAATATGACTCAGCCTTTAAAAAAAGAAGAAAATCCTGCCATTTGTGACAACATGGATGAACCTAGAAAACATGCTAAATGAAGTAAGCCAAACACAGAAGAGCAAATACTACATGATCCCCTTATATGACGAATCTAAAATAGTCAAATTCATAGTAGCAAAGGATAGAATGGTGGTTACTGGGGTTGGCGGGAGGAGAAATGGGGAGGTGTTGGTCAAAGGGTATAAAGTTTCAATTATGCAAGATGAATATATGCTAGAGATCTACTGTACAGCACAGTGCCGATAGTTAACAATATTATTTTTTTATTTAAAGATTTTATTTATTTATTTGACAGAGAGAGACAGCAAGAGAGGGAACACAAGCAGGGGGAGTGGGAGAGGGAGAAGCAGGCTTCCGGCTGAGCAGGGAGCCCGATGCGGGCCTCGATCCCAGGACCCTGGGACCATGACCTGAGCCGAAGGCAGACGCTTAACGACTGAGCCACCCAGGCGCCCCAGTTAACAATATTGCATTGTATACTTTAAAATTTGCAGGGGCACCTGGCTGGCTCAGTTCAGTAAAGCATGCAACTCTTGACCTTGTGGTTGTAGGTTTTGAGTCCCACGTCGGGTATAGAGATTACTTAAAAAAAAAATAAAATCTTTAAAATAAAATTTGCTAAGGGTGTAGATCCTGTGTTAAGGGTTCCTATCACAAAAAAATAAAATTTAAAAATAGATAGTAGGAGGAAACTTTTGGAGGAAAATGGCATTAATTGTGATGATAGTTTCACAAAAATAGACTTGTCTCCAAACTCATCTAGTTATATACATTAAATATATACAGCATTTTGTATGTCAATCATATCTCAATAAAGTGCGTTTTAAAAAAATCAGTACTCAGGAATTCTTAATCTCAGGAAACAAACCGAGGGTTGCTGGAGTGGTGGGGATGGGAGGGATGGGGTGGCTGGGTGATAGACACTGGGGAGGGTTTGTGCTGTGGTGAGTGCTGTGAATTGTGTAAGACTGATGAATCACAGACCTGTACCTCTGAAACAAATAATACATTATATGTTAAAAAAAAAAAAAAAGAGAAGAAGAAGAAGAAGATAGTAGGAAGGGAAAAATGAAGGGGAGGAAATCGGAGGGGGAGACGAACATGAGAGACTATGGACTCTGAGAAACAAACTGAGAGTTTTAGAGGTGAGGGGGATGGGGGGATGGGTTAGCCCAGTGATGGGTATTAAGAAGGGCACGTATTGAATGGAGCATTGGATGTTATATGCAGATAATGAATCATGGAACACTACATCAAAACTAATGATGTAATGTATGGTGATTAACATAACATAATAAAAAAAAAAGAGAAAAAAACTAATGATGTGATCTATGGTGACTAACATAACATAATAAAATAAAATTTTAAAAAAATCAGTACTTAGAACTTCACAATATTAAAAATGTTTGCTCTTTAAAAAACACTGTTAGGAAAATAGAAAACAAAAGCCAGAGACTAGGAGAAAATCTTTGCAAAATGGGTATTAAAGAGGGCACATATTGAATGGAGCACTGGGTGTTATACGCAAACAATGAATCATGGAACACTACATCAAAAACTAATGATGTAATGTATGGTGATTAACATAACATAATAAAATAAAATTTAAAATAAATAAATAAATAAATAAAATTTAAAAAGACCTGTATCTAGAATATATATTTTTAAAACTCTTACAACTTAATAGACAAACACTCAATTTTTTTTAATGGGCCAAAGATCTGAACAGACATTTCACCACAAAAAACCCTATGTATAGTAAATAAGCATGAAGAAATGTTCAGCATATTATTCTTAAGGAAAATGCAAATTAAAATGACAAGATACCACTATCTACCTACTAGAATGGCTAAAATATAACTAACTGACACACCAAGTATTGGTGAAGTTTTGAAGCAACTGGAACTCTCACAGTTTCACCGTTTATTAAAATGTTAAACACGAACCTACAATAGAGCCTACCAATTACACTTCTGGATATTAACCCAAAAGAAACAAAAGTTTATGTCTCTACAGTTATAAGTGAATCTTCATAATAGCTTCAAAAACAGTAATTAGAAATAACCCAGAAGTCCATGAACAGGTGAATGGTTAAATACGTTGTGGTATAACTACACAACGGAATACTAGTCAACAATTAAAAGGAATGAATTACCGATAAATGTGACATGGATGAATCTCAAAATAAATATGTCAAAATAAACAAAACAAGAGAGAGTTTATACTCTATGATTTTATTTACATAAAACTCTAGAAAATGCAAATTCATCTATAGTAAGAGAAGACAGACCAGTGATCACTTGGGCTGAATGGGGGTTGGAGGGATGTGCCGGGAAAGTATACAAGAGGAGTTCAAAAGGAGCACAATGAATAGGGCCACAAAGGGCCTAGGGAGGTAGTGCATACGCTCACTATCTAGATTGTGATCATGATTTCACATTTGTATGTCCATGTCAAAAATGATCAAATTGTACATTTTAAATATGTGCAGTTTATTATATGTCATATTGAGGATGCCTCAGTAAAGCAGTTTTTTATAAGACTGAAATCAAAAGTTGGCAGAACTGCATGTTGAAAAACAATTACTCAGTATTCTAGAGAACAGAATTTTTCACTTTCTTTTAACTACAAAGGGGAAACTGTTTTTGTTTTTTTTTTAATAAAGATTTTATTTATTTATTTGACAGAGAGAGACACAGCGAGAGAGGGAACACCAGCAGGGGGAGTGAGAGAGGGAGAAGCAGGCTTCCCGCGGAGCAGGGAGCCCGATGCGGGGCTCGATCCCAGGACCCTGGGATCATGACCTGAGCCGAAGGCAGACGCTTAACGACTGAGCCACCCAGGCGCCCCAAGGGGAAACTGTTTCAAGCATGCAAAAGTAACAAGGTATTTTTGATATCCGATAATAAATACCATACTCGTTGCAATAAATAAATGTACCTCATGTATATAAATTAATTCTAGACGTCATCCATTATTCAGGATTTCTCAGCCTGGCCGAAAGGTGGCAGTGTTCAAAAGTATTTGAGTTTAGGTTTGCAGTGCCGGAGGAACAGGAAACCAGGTCTG
Source organism: Halichoerus grypus (assembly GCF_964656455.1). Taxonomy (NCBI): domain Eukaryota; kingdom Metazoa; phylum Chordata; class Mammalia; order Carnivora; family Phocidae; genus Halichoerus; species Halichoerus grypus. The sequence continues at coordinate 80,468,333 of NC_135719.1, forward strand.
GTCTCTCTGATTGGTGCAATGTCCTGCACCGGTGAGACCCCACTGAGTTCAGGTAACCTGTGCTGGGGAAACTCATTCAAGAACGCCGGATTAGGCTGTCTTCTGAGGAACCAGAGGACGGAGACTCTCCTGCAAGTACTCATAGGGATGTTAGAGTTGCAGGCAGCCTGTAAGTATGGGGTTAGTCTAGGAGAGTCAGGAGATGCTGACAGCTCCCTGAGGGCAAGGACTGAGTCATCTTCTGTCCTGGGGTTGTCCATTTGAGAGCCAGATACATGCTGAAAAGATAGACAATATTCTGTGTGGATGTGATAACGTTGCTGTGAAGTGAAGAGGGGGGCGGAGAAAAAGCATCCCTATAATGAGCATGAAGATCTTATGTGGTCACCTGCGTTTTCTTTACATTGTCTTTTTGAACAGGGGTCAGTAGCCAAGAACTGGAGCAGAGTCCACAGTTCCTGATCATCCAAGAAGGAGAAGATTTCACCATAAACTGCAGTTCATCAAAGCCTGTGTATGCCCTACACTGGTAACAGGCAAAAGAACAGTGAAGGTCTAATCTCCTTGACGATATTATGGAAAAATGGGGAAGAAAAGAGTCATGAAGAAATCACTGCCATGTTGGATGAGAACAAGCAGCCAAGTTCTGTGCGTATCACAGCCTCCCAGTCCAGCCACTCGGGCACCGGCCTCTGTGCAGCAGATGCGCTGTGACCTCCAGGCCTCTGCAGGCTGTCCCCAAACACGCCGCTGGGCCGCAGATGCTCTGCTGACACAGGGCTCCTGGGTGGTGCTGGGACACTTGCCAAGATGAGAAGCTTGAGGAAGATGCAGTAGTCTCATTGCAAAAAAAAACAAAAATGAAAACGAAAAACAGAACAAGAAGAAGAAGGTTCTGGAGTGAGAGTAGGGGAAGCTCTACCTTTAGTCCCAAGTTTCAGTTGAAACTTTTTGTCTGGGTAATTACTACTTTCTAGTGGGTAGACTCTCAACCTGGGATAAGGGTGGCATGAATTTCAGTGACTTTTGCAACCACTGTGCACAGATCTTGTGCCTTTATTGTCCCAAGGAAACTCTTTCCCTTCTGCTACTCACTGAGCTTGTTAATAGAAAGAAATTCTGAGTCATTTAGTAGATTCCTTGTGGCATTTTAGGACTGTACCATGAGTACTGGGTCAGCAATATTGTCACACTGGGAGGAGTCAGGGGCAATACTTTTTCCCAAGTCTATATTGTAAGTATAGAAATAGACAAATGGATGGATAGATAGATAAGAGGGGGGGGGATCTATTCCAGTCTCAGACTGCCCCTCACTTCTCCAACAACGTGGCTTCACCTGTTCGCACTGCCCACTGGCTGCAGCCCCACCCAGTTGGCCCCTCACCTCTGATGTAGCTTCAAAAAGAAACAAATTATATTCAGTCCTTGTGGCAGAGCTCATCTTGCGGAATTTTTTTTCAGTTGTCTTGTCCACTGTCCTTGATAAAAGATGTGCACTTGGAGCCAGATGGAACATGCAAAAGATTTTGTCCTCAGTTCTTCCCCATTCCGGCACCTTTATTTGCCTTCCTCCTGTAGGCTGCTCCTGCTTCCGCATCCCCCCAACTCCTAATGGTACTCTGTAACCTTTTAATACCCTTTTGCCCACCCAAAGCCTAATGTTTCTAGTCACCGAATTCCTTTCCAAAATCTCCTCCCACTTTATTGATCCCATATCCATTTCCCAGCTTACTCTCCAAAATGGAGTGGTTCGTAACCTAAGTCACATCTCGATGCAACGTTCTAGATTAGCTGTCCTTGGATTGCTTCTGTTTGAAAAGGGAATGTTGGAGGAGATTCAAAGGAAGTCACCTCAACCAACTGGTGGGCTTTCACTTACGGTGACAGCTCAGAGGAAGGATGTTTCACGGCAAATGCTGTTTCCCACGCCACTAAACCATGGTGTAGGCCACCTGCCCACGTGCAGGGCAGTTCCTGTGGGCAAGGGTGCAGGCACCACACTGCAAGCATTTGTTAAAAATACATTATTACTCAAATTTGTTTCGAAGAATAATACAATCCAGCAAAGAACAAGGACAGAGATTCTATTGCTTGACACTACACATAATAATTTGTAACATCTGTTATCTAAGATAGACAGCATCTCTGCACAATCATTGTGATAGGTGTGTGCGATACACAACATTGAAAGCACCACGCCCACTTAGAGTTAATACAATAAAAGGCATAGAATGGCAGATATGATTATCTGCATTTTACTTATGAGAAAACTGGGAGTGAGAAGAAATTCCCATCAAGGAATGCTTTTGAGAACTTGAATCCTGGGGAAGCACACTGGAGGCCACAGCCACTCCAGAGACACAGAGACCACTCGCCTATCACGTGGTGCATCCTCACCTTGCCCACTTCCTTTCAGTCGTGCCACTGAACCCATTTTCTCATGGTCACTGCCCAGCGACCTGAAGCCAGGAAGCAGGTCGTGCTTTGCACTCATTTCTGCAAAATGCATATCAGAAAATGATGGAACTGGGTCACTCTGCTCCTGGCCCTACCAGAGAACTGAACTAGACCTTTGTTGAGTTTCAAATCTCTCCCCTGGGACAATGGATGCAGTCCTAGAGCTGTGTCAGTTTCCTGTACTTCAAAGTGGTGTCCCCTCATATTTACTTCATTTTGTTTTGTTGGGGTTCCTGATTGGTGTCTTCCTTCTTCTCCAACTTTAAATAGTAATAACCCATCCTTTTATGGCAGAGTTATCTTTCTGCACAAGCTCACTAAAGCCGTTTGCTACCCTTGATTTTCCGGCATAGTAATTCTAATTAGAAGATCATCTGAACAATTAAGTTAGAATACATAGCAATTGTATTTCTTAGGTTGCTATAGTTTGTGCACTTAAGGCATATATGAGTCTACTGATTAAGCTCAGTGTTTTTAAAAATTTCCCTACAAATTCCTCCTAACAGCCAGGAAAGTGAGGCTGTATTCTTGCAGGCCTGTGAGATGTGGTCTCTTATATATATGATATCTCTTTGAAATCTCAGGTTCTATCTTTAAAATTCATGTGTTGTGTTCTGTAATATGCTTTCATTTGTTTCAACACACACACACACACACACACACACACACACACAAAGCTTTAAATTCATGATCCAGAAATATATGCCGTGTTTATCCTGGATGCTTACTGTCATCCTTCATACCTACTACCTGGCCTATGCTCTGTTAGGGGACAGAAATAGACTGCCAGAATTCTCAAGAAAATAGGGACACTCTCCAGGCTGAGACAGCAGGTCTTCATGGAGACTGGAACAGCTGCTCAGCATCAGGGACACGGCGGCAGCAGCCATGAGGATCTCAAGGGGGCAGGAGATCTAGTGATAAACTTGACCTGTTATCTCTGTGCCTCCTGCATGCCATAAAGAGAGTATCAGATTAATGCAAATTTGTTTTTATCTAAAAGGAAATGTCTTGGTTTTTTGTTTATTCTCTTTGCTTTTTTTTTTAATGTGTTACTTCAGTAAAATGTTGCAGGGTCATTAAAAAAGAAAGAAGAGGCCCCTGGTTGGCTCAGTTGGTAGAGCATGTAACTCCTGATCTCAGGCTTGTGAGTTCAAGTTCCATGTTGGGTATAGAGCTTGCTAGGAAGGAAGGAAGGAAGGAAGGAAGGAAGGAAGGAAGGAAGGAAGGAAGAAACAAAGAAAGAAAGAAAGAAAGAAAGAAAGAAAGAAAGAAAGAAAGAAAGAGAAAGAAAGAAAGAAAGAAAGAAAGAAAAAGAAAGAAAGAAAGAAAGGGAAAGAAAGAAAGAAAGGGAAAGAAAGAAGAGAATGTCAGGTTATCAGTAGTTTTGCTTTAGGAAACATACTCACTCGGTAGAAATACAGAAGAAGCAAGGTAAATATACACACAGAAGTTACTCTCTGGCAAACCTAGACCTAAAATTAGCATTGACCTTAGAAGAAGAAAAGGAAACTCAGGAAAACAGAAAAAGATCTCCCTGCTCTTCCAAGTCTGAGAAGACCAATAGGATAGAACATGATGGTCAGTACGTGGTAGAAGCTCATTTATATGGGGCGCCTGGGTGGCTCAGTTGGTTAAGCGACTGCCTTCGGCTCAGGTCATGATCCTGGAGTCCCTGGATCGAGTCCTGCATCGGGCTCCCTGCTCAGCAAGGAGCCTGCTTCTCCCTCTGACCCTCCCCCCTCTCATGAGCTCTCTCTCTCTCTCTCATTCTCTCTGTCTCAAATAAATAAATAAAATCTTTAAAAAAAAAAAAAAAGAAGCTCATTTATGTAAATCAGGACAGAAACTTCAAGGCATTCCTCAGGCACTCAGCCCAGATCCTAGGCATTTGAAACTCCAAGTTGCCATCTCAGTTTTTTTCTTAAAGATGAAACTTCCCCTCTGAGATTTCCATTCTGTAAAAATAGGGTCTGCTATTATTCAGAGTTTTATCTGTTTCTTAAGCAACAGTAACCTTTTTCTTGCATTGTCTCTGTCAGAGTCCTTTTCTCTTTTTGTTTTTGTCTCTGCATTTCATGTTAAGGTAATCTTTTCAAATGCCTAGTAATCCTAGATGCTCATTCATACTTAGTGGGATATAAATCTGGGATTTGCACGAAGGGAGGATGGCCCTGGTTCCTCTGTTTTTAAGTGTTTGCCTCATCTCACTCTCAACCGAGCCTGGTATCCCAGACTCTTATACGCCTCTTTATTTAATATCTTCAGAAAAATAGGGTTCCCCCCCATGAAAGCAGGTGGGAAGGAGTGGACACCTGACTTTTCCAGGTCAGGATGTGAGATCTGAGAGTATAACTGTACTTTATACTATTTTACTTTAGACCTGATACATTCTGTTTAAAGTCCCCTTACCCCACACTCCTCACTCTGATCTTCTGAGGTATCAAGAGTCCAAATTCTTGAGACTCTCAGAGCACCTGTATTTTTGTTGGCATTCCCCTCTGTGGGCCCCTAGGATTCAACTTGCTTCAGTCGGCTAAACCAGTTACCACTTGTCCATTCACTCTCAGTTCCCAAAACATCTTACGGCTGTCATCCCTTGCCTGTTCTTTATGTCCTTTGGGGTTCATAACTTTAAAAAGAAAAGTTTACTCTCATTTCAGTGGGTTCTGAGAAGGGCATAGAGGAAAAAATATGTCTTTGATTCACCATGCTTAATCCTAAATCTGTCTTAATCCTAAATCTGTCTTGTTCATGTCTTTATATTTCCCTAGCAGATGCGGGTACTCAATAAGGGTTCATCAAATGAATGGGGGAAATTGGATTTTTTTTAAAAATTTTATTATGTTATGTTAATCACCATACATTACATCATTAATAATAAATAAAGATTTTATTTATTTATTTGACAGAGAGAGACACACACAGAGAGAGAACACAAGCAGGGGGAGTGGGAGTGGGAGAAGCAGGCTTCCAGCAGAAGAGGGAGCCCGATGCGGGGCTCGGTCCCAGGACCCTGGGATCATGACCTGAGCCGAAGGCAGACGCTTAATGACTGAGCCACCCAGGCGCCCCTACATCATTAGTTTTTAATGTAGTGTTCCTTGATTCATTGTTTGCGTATAACACCCAGTGCTCCATTCAGTATGTGGATTACTTTTACAACTCTCCAAGAGTGGCATGAAGGAAAGCAATCTAGTGACTAGTCATAAGGGGGCAGTGTCTCCATTCATAGTTCACTTCCTTTTTTTTTTTTAAAGATTTTATTTATTTATTTGACAGAGAGATAGACAGAAGAGCACAAGCAGAGGGAATGGCAGAGGGAGAGGGAGAAGCAGGCTCTGCACTGAGCAGGGAACCCGATGCGGGACTCGATCTCAGGACCCTGAGATCGTGACCTGAGCCAAAGGCGGACGCTTAACCATCTGAGCCACCCAGGCACCCATTCATAGTTCACTTTCAAGATTGTCTCAAAACTCAGAGAAACCTCCAGTTAGAGATCAGATTGGCTGATACACAGAACAGATATTTTCACATGACGAGAGTATTTATAGTGTTACTCTAAGCTCAGAGGAGTTTCCTGAAGCAAAAACCCTTTTAGAAAATAATTCTTTGAAGGATGTGTGATGACCATGCTCTTTGAAAGTTTATTAATATTCCTGTGGATGCAGCTGACATGTGAGTCTTGGGGGTTTCTGAGTTTCACACAGAGAATTCTAAAGGGATGCAAATTCTGTGAAGGCAAGAGGTGAGGTTTTATCCAGGTCCATGAAAAGAAAGACACAGGAGAAAAGCTAGAGAGGGAGGGAGGAAAGGAAAAAGCACAGCAGTACGGCTGGGAGTTAGGGAAGAGTGTCCATCGTAGCTCCAACAAAGGTGATCTAAAAATGATTTTGAATACCTTCTTTTGTCTTTCTAAACAGGGGTGAGTGGCCAGCAGCTGAGTCAGAATCCTTAGTCTGTGTTCCTTCAGGAAGGAGAGGATGTCTCCATGAACTGCAATTCCTCGAGCATATTCAACACCTTTCTCTGGTTCAAGTAGGATCCCGGGGAAGGCCTTGTCCTCTTGATAGCCTTATATAAGGTTGGTGAATTGACCAGAAATGGAAAACTGACAGCTCAGTTCGGTGGAACAAGAATGGACAGCTTCTTGACCATTTTGGGCTCTGAGACGAAACATTCAGGCACCTACTCTGCAGTGGGCAGCACAGTGCCCCCCGAGCACCTGCAGCCTGCACTCAGACGTGCGGCTGGAACCCCAGGCACCATGCTGCCTCCAGCAGCTGCTCCTCTTGGCATGAAATACGATCGTGCACACAACCTATGTACCCTGCTCTCCCATTACTGCAAACTCTCATGCATTCAAGGCTTTATCTTCCAAAGATTGTGCTCTTTGCTTAAAGAACACAATCCCATTTTAATATATATTACTTACTTATTTTGTCAGTATATAAGGAGAAATGATCAGTACAAAAAGCAGAGTAGATTTAATACAGCTCTCTTTAAAAATGGATAGATATCAAAGGAATAGAATTGAGAGTTCAGGAATAAGCCCAGACATCCATGGGCAATTGATTTTCAACAAGGGTGCTAAGACCATTCAATGGGAACATGGTGCTGGGACTGCTGGATAGCTGCATGCAAAAGGATATACACATATTCAAATATTAACTCAAATGAATCAAAGACCTAAATGTAAGAGCTAAAACTATAAACTCTTAGAAGAAAATATAGGCAAAATTTCGGTGCTCTTGGACTATGCAACTGCTTCTTAGATATGATACCAAAAGCACAGCAACCAAATAAAAAAATAAATTGGACTTTATCGATACCAAGAACTTTTTCAAAGACCACAAAGTTTTCCACAAATGAAAGTGAAAAGACAACCCACAGAATGGAAGACTGTATTTGCCAGTCATATATCTGAAAAGAAGATAGTATTGAGAATATATAAAAAATAACTTACAACTCAAAAATAAAAAGACAAATACCAATTTAAAAATGGGCAAGGGAGGGGCGCCTGGGTGGCTCAGTCGTTAAGCGTCTGCCTTCGGCTCAGGTCATGGTCCCAGGGTCCTGGGATTGAGCCCCGCATCAGGCTCCCTGCTCTGCGGGAAGCCTGCTTCTCCCTCTCCCACTCCCCCTGCTTGTGTTCCCTCTCTCGCTGTGTCTCTCTCTGTCAAATAAATAAATAAAATCTTAAAAAAAAAATAAAATAAAAATAAAATAATATAAAATAAAAAATAAAAATGGGCAAGGGATGTGCACATAATGGAATATTGCTCAGCCATAAAAAAGGAATGAAATATTGCCATTTGCAACAACATAGATGGATTTAGAGGGTATAATGCTAAATGAAATAAGTCAGTCAGGGAAAGACAAATACCCTATCATTTCACTCATATGTGGAATTTAAGAAACAAAACAAACAAAAAAGAAAACAAGAGACAAACCAAAAAACAGACTCTTTTTTTTAGTTCTTTTTTTTTAATATGTTTAATTAGCCAACATATAGTACGTCATTAGTTTTTGATGTAGTGTCCAACGATTCATTAGTTGCATATAACACCCAGTGTCCATCACCACATGTGCCCTCCTAATACTCATCACCTGATTACCCCATCCTCCCACCCCCCTCCCTTCTGTAACCCTCAGTTTGGTTCCTGGAGTCCAGAGTCTCTCATGGTTTGTCTCCCCCTCTGATTTCTTCCTGTTCAGTTTTCCTCCCTTCCCCTGTGGTCCTCCATGCTATTCCTTATGTTCCACATATGAGTGAAACCATATGATAATTGTCTTTCTCTGCTTGACTTATTTCATTTAGCATAATCCCCTCAAGTTCCATCCATGTCAGTGCAAATGGTGGGTATTCATCCTTTCTGATGGCTGAGTAATATTCTATTGTATGTATGAACCACATCTTCTTTATCCATTCATCTGTTGAAAGGCATCTCGGCTCCTTCCACAATTTGACTATTGTGGACATTGCTGCTATGAACATTGGGGTGCATGTGCCCCTTCTTTTCACTACATCTGTATCTTTGGGGTAAATACCTAGTAGTGCAATTCCTGGGTTGTGGGGTAGCTCTATTTTTAACGTCTTGAGGAACCTCCATACTGTTTTCCAGAGTGGCTGTACCAACTTGCATTCCTACAGTGTAAGAGGGTTCCCCTTTATCCACATCCTCGTCAGCACTTGTTGTTTCCTGTCTTGTTAATTTTTGCCATTCTAACTGGTGTAAGGTGGTATCTCATTGTGGTTTTGATTTGGATTTCCCTGATGGCTAGTGATGTTGAACATTTTTTTCATGTGTCTGCTAGCCATTTGTATGTATTCTTTGGAGAAGTGTTCATGTTTTCTGCCCATTTATTGACTAGATTATTTGTTTTTTGGGTGTGGAGTTTGAGAAGTTCTTTATAGATCTTGGATACCAGCCCTTTATCTGTAATGTCATTTGCAAATATCTTCTCCCATTCTGTGGGTTGCCTCTTAGTTTTGTTGACTGTTTCCTTTGCTGTGCAAAAGTTTTTATCTTGATGAAGTCCTAAAAGTTCATTTTTGCTTTTGTTTCCCTTGCCTTTAGAGACATGTCTTGAAAGAAGTCACTGTGGTCAATGTCAAAGAGGTTACTGCCTATGTTCTCCTCTAGGATTTTGATATATGGAACCAGAAAAGACCCTGAATTGCCAGGGGATTGTTGAAAAAGAAAACCAACGCTGGGGGCATCATATTGCCTGACTTCAAGCTCTATTACAAAACTGTGATCATCAAGACAGTATGGTATTGGCACAAAAACAGACACATAGATCAATGGGACAGAATAGAGAGCCCAGAAATGGACCCTCAACTCTATGGCCAACTAATCTTCGACAAATCAGGAAAGAATATCCAATGGAAAAAAGACAGTCTCTTTGACAAATGGTGCTGGGAAAATTGGACAGTCACATGCAGAAGAATGAAACTGGACCATGCTCTTACACCATACACGAAGATAAACTCAAAAAACAGACTTGAAGGTCTATTGGGGATAAACTTCTGTAGCCTTAGTTTCAACTTCATCCTTGAAAGATAATTTACTTACAATTCTATCTCTATTTTAGTAGCTATCTTCCGTCAGCATTTTGAAGGTATTTTCCAGTGCATCACGCTTCTGTTGCTGATTTTGAGAGGTCTGCTCTCGATGTTATTGCCATTTCTTTGTCAATAACCTCTTTTATTTTCTTACTGCTTTTAAAAATCTTTACTTGGCAGTATTTCTAAAACTTGGTGGTTTATACATATAACCTGTGTAGTCATCCATTCAGAAGTAAAGGATTAAGAACAGGTGAAGATAGTTCATTCCTTCTCTCTTTTTCATGACATCTAAACTGGTGTTGATTGCAAATATACTCCTGGCAAACATCCCAATTCAATTTACTAGAATATAAATGAGACTGTTTTAGGGGCTGCTACGAACTTACTCTGCCATGTTACGTTAGAATTGGTTGGGGTTTTTAGTGTAACGAAGCCTGAAATTTAAGAATTTATAGATGTGGCTGGCTGAAGAATGGAAATTAGTCATGCAGCCCATCTAGCTAAGTATCCAAAGAGATGTAAGAATTAAAAGAATCCCAAACTAAATGGTAATGCTGTGCTAAGAATCCTGCCCTCACAGTCATAATTCATTACAAAAGAAAAAGAAGAAGATTAGAAAAGCCCTAAATCTAATAAAATTATCAACTAAAAATTCACAATAAATATGATGGCAGAGAAACTAGGAGTTATGTATTCAGCACTCAGTAAATGACTAAATATATATATATATCTAAATATATAATTATATATCTATACTACAGAATACTATCCAGTCATTAAAGAAAAAAAATGAAGTAGACCTTCATGTAATGATGTGGAAATACATTTAAGATAGACTATTCAAGTGAAAAACAAATAAGTTACAGAATAATATAAAATAAAATTTTATTTTCTTTAAAATTCATGTTCCCTTGATCTGAAAATCTAGCCATTTTACCTTCTTTTGCTCTCATTCAGCCCATTATGGGTTGGGTCGTGACAAGTCACTTTGCCTGATAGAGATTGTAAATATCTCATCTTCCCCAGAACTAAAGAAAATAGACTCCATATTTTCTGTTCCTAAAGCATAAAGTTCTGCTTGACTGAAGCACAGAGACTCTTCCAGGAGAAACAAATGAATAAAAAAGAAGATAATGAGACTTTTGATGTGAAGGGATAAAGGGGATTTTTAAGGGAAGCTAGGAGAGACTGGAGAGTCAGGAGGAGGGGGACATGCAATGTCAAGCCCTTGATGCAAGAAAGGAATTAAGAATGGGCAATAGGCAAGAAGCAGCTACTAAGGACACAGTTTAAGTGCCCAAGAGCCATGCTAGTTCTTGGCCTTTGCCACCCACTAGCCCTATCTCCAGGTGACTCTCCAGAAGGTTGGTGGCCCATAAAGTCTGTTCCAGGTAAATTTCCACACTTCATGCAAGTGACCACTTCTCTCTCTCTGTAGCAAGAACCCTTTTGAACCCTCAGCCTAGGTTGAATACATCACTTTGCAGTGCCTTTAAACAACTCAAGGCCAAATGGTGTCTTGGACACTTAGCAGGATGGTTAGGAGATTCTCTAGCAACCATACACTTGGGTGGAAAGGCAGGGTGGACACCCGAATTGAATACCTTAGATTATCGTGAGCTGGGACAGTTAGGGGAGGGCCCACTATATTTCCAAATGTTGAGCAGATGTTCTATCTAGCTGTCCCCCTCACCACAGCTTAAAGTCTACAATGCTTTAGAAAATTTTAGAAAATGAGAAAAGAAAGTAACTTTATTTTGAACAAATATATGATATATTTTATCAACAAAAAAGAAAAAAGTTCTGGATGGAGACATGTTGAAGGTAGAGGTTAGAATTGCAGGGGATTTATATTTTCTTCCTGGCACTTCCCTGTAGTTTCCAAATGTTCTGCAATGTCCATATATCTCTTTAATAATCAAAAAAATGTATTTGCAAAAAATAAGTAGAATTTGATTCTTTCTTAGCTTAAAAAGAGGAGATAGTTGTGCCTGAGGGGGTTCAGTTAAGAGTCTGAATCTTGATTTTGGCTCAGGTCATGATCTCAGGGTTGTGAGATCGAGTCCACTCTGGGCATGGAGCCTGCTTAAGATTCTCTTTCTCCCTCTGCCCCTCTCCCCCTCTCAAAAAAAAAAAAAAAAAAAAAAAAAAGAGGAGAGACTCACATCACAATTTTATGTAGGGATACTTACCCAAAAATACATGGACAGATACACCTAAGTAAATATGGTACAGAATGTGTTCCCAGCATTGCGTTGTCACCATCTGGAAAGAAAATGTGTTTAGTGGAGGAATTTAAAGAAAACAGAAGGCTATAGAATGGATGAATGGAATAAACAATGGATTTCTGGGCAGAAAACAATATTTGTAGGAGGGAAGGGTCTCACTGGATTTAGAAATGAGGCTTTTGGGGTGATGTCTTGATATTTGTTTTGACCAAATAATGATGAAATAGGAAAGAGCACTTTGACATCTGCATATCACCCAAATACACCTGTGAATTATCCAAGACCCTGCTGTTTATCAGAAATACTGCTTTCTAAATTTGTGTTCCAGGATAATGAGATCAATAGTGAATCTTCAAAGAGCTTTTGGAAGGACCTTTGCCTCTTTCCCCACCTTTTCCTCCAATCCCCAGAGTGCTGTGGTCCTTCACCTCACAGGGTATGCTCCTACTTGAATGTTAGTTCAGCATTTTCCTACTTCCCAGTGTACTCTTCCTCTCGGCCTGCACTGAGCCATAGAACCCCAGACTATTAGAGCTGTGGGTAGCTTTGGATAGCCTGTCCTTCCCCCGTGAGACAATTTTGGAAGACTCTATTATCATTGGTAAAACATGTGGATACAAGTTTTCAGCTATTCTGCACCAGCTCACAAGATGGCAGTGCTCTGAATGATTTCCCTGAGTGACTGAGTGGGAAGGATTTGAATTTGAATTAGGGCCAAATGATACTTATTTTCTGGTTGGCTGATGAGCCAAATTGCCATTTCCCTTTCAGGGTGTATATGTGTCTCTGTGTGTTTGTGTGTCTGTCTGTCTGTCTGTCCTGGGGGAAAAGAGTGTTGGTTCAAAAAAGAAAAAGAAATACTCAGGGCACTGAATCACATTTTGCCCAGGAAAACAAACGAAAGAGTTGAAGGATGGAGAAGTGGCCACGAGCTTCACTAGCCATCTTTTGGCTTCAACTGAGCTGTGAGTAGCATTATTACAAAGGGTCAGGGACAGCCAGGAAAACCTGAGGACTGATCCTCAGAAAACTAAGGGTGGGGGGAAGTAGAATGCATTCTGACTTAGCGGGGAGCATCTATTGTTCCAATGGAGAATAATTATGATCTCTGAGAAGACTTGATCTGACATCACTCTTTCTCTGAGTGATTTGTTACTTTTTTCTGAACAGGGGTGAGCAGTGAAGACAAGGTGATCCAGAGCCCCCCATCTCTGGTTGTCCATGAGGGAGACAATTCAACTCTCAGCTGCAGCTACAAAGTGACCAGCTTTCAGAGCCTATTTTGGTTTAAGCAAGAAGAGAAAACCCCTACCTTTTTGCTCAGACTAATTTCAGGTGAGACTGAGAAGTCAGGAAGGTTAAAAGGCACATTAGATAAGAAAGAACTTCTCAGCACCCTGCACATCACAACCACCCAGCTCGGAGACTCAGCTACCTACTTGTGTGCAGCGGAGGCACAGTGTCGTCTTGTCAGCTGCAGCCCGTACTAAATGCTCCAGCTGAGGCTCCTGCAACTGTTAGGTGGGGAACTTGCCAAATTAGGCACGACCTCGAAAAGAAGCTTTAAGGAAAAGCAACTATTAGTCAAGACCCTTGTGCCCGTGTTGACAATTACTGGTGTGGTTCACGGAGTCATATCACTGCATTCACCACCTTCTCTGTGCTTTTCTATGGGAGTCAACATAGTTAATATTTTTAGAGGTCACTCAGATGATACCAACTCCACGACCACCCCATTACGCCCCGTGGGAGAAAGAAAACCTTTTCAGAAAGAAAGCACCAACAACTGGTATGTGCACCAGCCATCATGGACTCTGCCTGACAGCGTCATGGATGGAAAATCCAGTTTATTTTTGGTCTGATCTTCCCACCTAGAACAGACACAATTATAGGTAGAGTTCTGCTTGCAACTTTTTCCTTGCTGGACCTATTAGCAAAGAACAAAGAGTGGGAACCAGAAAGCATCATGATTTGATTCAAACAAAAGCTTTTCTTTGGCACTTGCTGTATTCTTATTTACTCCCTTCATCTTTGGGTTGTTGCTTATGCTAGGTGCTTCATGAAAGTAGTGGTCGGGCTTTCTCAAGATGTTACACATTACTGTGAACAGTTAGTACTTGAAGCAGTCTCCCCAACGAAAGGGACTAGCTAAACTAAGTAATGTAAAGCTAACATAAACTTAGCTTAGTTCTGTTACAGTATATTTTTTTCGGTGAAATATTCTGTACTCACATATACTGTATTTACAGAGTTTGCAATGGAAACTACTGTTTTTTGAGAGTAAATACAATAGGCCCTGTACTTTGCAAATATTACCTCATTAAATTTTCAAAACAACTCTGATGGATCATTGTTCTTATTCTCAGTTAACGGATTAGGAAATGCAAATTCAGAAAAGATCAAAGTTGCCTCCGCCTTTCCGAAAAACAACTGATAGAATTCAAAATCAAGTCTATCTGACTCCAAAGGCTATGCTTTCTCCATTACATGCCCCGTGTTAAATATCACAGGAGAAAAAAAATTACCCACAGGACAACCACAGTTATATACCAAAACAGTACATGAAACACTGGAATAAGATGTGTTTGCCGTGTGAATAAAATAACATGTTCACATCGACCCCAAGACGTTTGCAACAGTATTAGTGCTTTTTGAGGACTGGGCTTAACACTTTTTATTTTCTGTTTTATAATATTCTTTATTTTTCAAACTACTTAGCAGGAGCTCAATACTGAGCATTATTTCACAAATAGAAAAAAATACAATCCCCTTTATTTTATTTTATTTATTTAATTTTTTGTACACAGTAAATATATACAGTATTTGGTTTGGTTTGGATTTTTTAGAGAGAGCACGCACGAGGTGGAGGGAGAGAAAGAATCTCAAGCAGGCTCCATGCTCAGCGTGGAGCCCAGCTTGGGGCTCAGTCTTATGCCCCAGATCATGACTTGGGCCAAAATCAAGAGTAGGAGGCTTTAACTGACTGAGCCACTCAGGTGCCCCTATACAGTTTTTATTTGTCCATGATACCTTAAAAAATCTTAAAAAATGGGGATGAAAAGGAAATAGGAGGAGGAATTAACCAAAAAGCCACTTTATGCAAAAAATTCAAAAACAAATAGATAACAATAAAAATGTTCTTCAAGCAAACTTTGCTTCAAAGACAAAATCAGGTAAAATTTTAAAATTTCTTAAATATAGTGTTAACATAAAAATAATAAGGGACATGCTAAGTAATTCAGAAAAATCATGTACCAGAGGAATATTTGTAGCATAAGACATTTATATCAACATAATTACCAAGATGCCTGTGTGGCTCAGTGGGTTAAGCCTCGAGTCTTGGTTTCTGCTCAGGTCATGATCTCAGGGTCCTGGGATCAAGCCCCGCACATTGGTCAAGCTCCATGCTTGGCATGGAATCTGCTTGTCCCTCTCCCTCTGCTCCTCCTCCAGCTTGAGCTCTCTCTCTCTCTCTGCCCCTTCTCGAATAAATAAATAAAATCTTTAAAAAATACATATGTATAATTATCAAATGACTATAATGCTAGTGAAGGAAAAATACAACAAATCAAAATTAAGCAGGATTGGATTAATAAATAAAAGTAAAAATGAATGATATGAAGTGCAAAGTAAAATATCAAATCTAAACAGCTTTTAACTGTCTTTTCTGCATCTATGTACATTTTCATATAATTCATCTTCTTAGCTCTATTACTATTACGTAATATATTATGATTTCTAAAATTTAATTCTCTTGAATTCCTGGAATAAAATTCAAGTGATTATAACATATTATTTCTCAATATTCTCTTACAATTATTTTTGCTAATATTTTGGTGTTTTGCATTGATTATTTTAGTAAGATTGTTCATTGATTTTCTTTTTTTGTTGTAGGTTTTTCAGATTTTGGATCAATATTATATTTGTTAAATAAATTAATTTATAATTTTTTGTTTTATTTTGCCCTTGAATAATCTTTTCTTTTTCTTTTTCAAATTTCTATTTAAGTTCTAACTAGTTAACATAGAGTGTAATGTTGGTTTCAGGAGCAGAATTTAGTGATTCAACACTTACATACAACACCTAGTGCTCATCACAACAGGTGCCCTCCTTAATACCCATCACCCATCTAGCCCATCCCCCACCTACCTCCCTCCATCAGCTTGTTCTCTATTGTTAAGAGTCTCCTATGGTTTGTTTCCCTCTCTCTTTTTTTTCCCCTCCCCTATGTTCATTCGTTTTCTCATTCTTTTTGATGGCTGAGTAATATTCCATTGCAAATATATATCACATCTTCTTTATCAATTCATCAGTCAATGGACATTTGGGCTCTTTCCATTGTTTGGCTATTGTTGATAATGCTGTTATAAACACTGTGGTGTATGTGCCCCTTCAAATCTGTATTTTTGTGTCTTGGGTAAATACCTAGTAGTGCAATTGCTGGATCATAGGGTAGTTCTATTTTTAACTATGTGAGGAAACTCCATACTGTTTTCCAGAGCAATACACTCTATTTTAGAATGCCAAAATCCAAGCAAGGTGAAACTGCATTTTGTGGTTATTATTTGACACTCGCATTAACTGGATTACAATGATTAATTATATGTGACCAAATGACACAGCACTAAAACAAGATTTTTTTATTGCTAGCCCTTCAAATCACTGTGGACTAATGCTCCCTTAAGTTGGAAAGGTGCAAAAATTACAAAAAGACCTACCTTTCCTGATAATTGATTTTAATAACTATTCCTATATGTAGAGTGCTTAATGCCCTATCACCATAGGCAAATGAAGACAGCAAAGGCAGCTGGGGCTCATGAGTTTGTTAGGAAATGCATTGCAGTTGAGTGCAGTTTAAAGTTCACTGTCCAGGAAATGAGGAGATAATGCAGGGAAAGGGCAGGTAATTATTCAAGGAGGAGAGGAAGAAATCGGATACAAATTCCTGCAATGTACCTGCCAATTTTTCAGCCTGCACATGCCTCTGCCTGTTTTCTTTGCTTCCCTCCTTTTCTGTCTACACCAAAAGCCAGAAACCAGGAAGTAGAGATGGGGGGAGAATCCAGCTTTTTTTTATGTAAGGTTACAAGATAGAAGTGGGAAATCCTGTGTAAGTCTCCCCAGTATTTCTAAGCCAAATATTGGAAAGTGAAAACAACAGGAAGAAGAATGTATTTGGTTTTTTTGTTTTTTTCATTTGAAGACCCAAGAAGAAAAGATTTAGAAGACCAAATAACTAATCACTGCATAGATGGCCATCCTTAATACACTAGGTATGTTCCTTAAAAGTGGTGTATAAACTGTATTTATTATCTTATCACCCCCCCTTCATCCTCAAGATTTGTATGGGGACAGAATTGAAAAATAAAAAATCACAATATCAACCCTAATTATTCACTGCAAAAATCATCCTACCCTTAGCAGTTAATAGTGTGCATGCCCTCAAGCTCTTCCGTACATGGTACTTGTTAGAGATTCAGTCTCCAGTGTATTTAAGACAGATATAAGGGCATCCCTTAAGGCTTGTTATAAATTATGACAAAATTTTAACATTTATGAGATTCATATAGCATGTAAAGGAAGTCTATTAAATTATTTTATCCAATTCTCAATCTGTTTAAAATAGTTCATAATGTTAGATGTTTGTTTCATACATGGTAGGGAGGGGTCTTAGGAGACTTCCCACATATGGCTGAATGCATGACACACTGGGAGGTGGGCCAAGTTCATCATCATTCTTGGCTACACCTCACAAGGGTGAAAGTGGGTCCTTTTCTCCCTTAGTGATGGCTGTGTAAATGGCCAGGAGTTTTGACCCATGAATCCCACCCCATTTTTTCTAAGGAGAAAATCTGCTAAGAGAACAACCACCACAACAACAAAAAACATGAAATTTGAGATATTGTCTCCCAATTTTTACAACAAAGTAAATATTCAGCCATAGGGATTGAGCCGTCAATTTGTTAATGTTCTAAGAAAAGAAAACCTCTAAAATACAAAGATTATAAAGTGAAATAGGAAGTATTTATAGGGTAATACTAAGTTAAAGAAACAGACAATTCCATCACCCCATTCTTCAAGCATTCTTATTGTTGCCCCACTAAATCCTTTTGTTTTCTTTAAGCTTCTGTCTCAATAATTATGTTTCTTATTCAACAGGGTTTTTAAGGCTCTCCTCACCACCTTCCTCTTTTTGTCCTTGCCTGGCACACTTGGATCCAGAAGAGCCTATATCTCTTCACAATATCACCTGAAAGTACTCAAGAGATATACTCAAAAAATAAGTGAAAGTGCGTATTTGTATAAGCTTCTAAGGCCTTGAGCTTATACCACAAAACCCATGTGTCTAGGAGCGCCTGGGTGGCTCAGTCAGTTGGACGTCTGCCTTCGGCTCAGGTCATGATCCCAGGGTCCTGGGATAGAGCCCCGCATCGGGCTCCCTGCTCAGCAGGGAGTCTGCTTCTCCCTCTGCCCCTCTCCCATGCTCATGCGTGCTCTCTCTCGCTCTCTCTCAAAAACAAAAAAACCACGTGTCTGGCATCTTGATGGAATGGCATCCCTTATGACCAAAACTTTCTTTGGAGGATGTGAGCACTTTTCCCTGCACTGGTTCAGAGCTGCACAAGGAGGACACTTACAAATCCCAATACCGCCTAATTCAGGCGGATGAGGAGCCAATTCCAGAGATGCCGGAAGGGGATCTGGGCCAAGACTCCCAAGTGACGACACTGAAAGGAAAGCCTCCGGACACCCATTCCCAGCCATCCTGCACATAGTAGGTGTTCACTGAGTATACTTAGTATCAGTTTGTCTTATTACAGTAACTACATTGTTAGCTAATGGGCTCTTTCCACAAATGCTATTCCAGGCATTGACATCACTTAAAACACAAGTCTCCATGAGCAACAGATCCTCCCACTTCAGCCCAGTCAGACCAAAAGTGTCCGGCTCTCCCTTCCGGACTCAAGGAAGCTAATGTACTATTCCAAACTATGACCTCCTCTGGTTTTTTCTGTTTCCACTTTGATGGGTCTGTTTATACTTTCAAAAGAAAACACGGGTGGTTGACTTTTTTGTTTGCTTGCTTGTTTGTCTGTTTTTACAAGAAGACCCCTAAGATACAAAGAAGCCATTAGTCCTCCTGCAGTTGGTCCAATCTGGCTCAGGGATATGGCGAATTTACAAGTCAGACGCCAGAGACTTAGCTGTTCTGGAGGGAGTCGGTGCAGCTGGAAGGGGAACAGTTTCTATCTCACTCTTTCCTGTTCCATGCTGTTAACAAGAACCAAACAGAATTTACCTCTCGAAAGAGGAAACTCTCACCAAAATAACACTTTAATTCTAATTTCAAGAGTAAAATGTATTTATTGCAAAAGAAAAACAACAAATTAAGGGAACGTTTATAACTTCAACCTACAGAAATTACCACTGTTAACTGCTTAGCGTTTATACTTTCCACTTCACCTGTGTTAGTGTATATAAAAAAAAAATATGTCTAGAGAGATGTGGGGAATTCACATTATTTCAAAGAACAGGTGTTTCTCAAAGTCGCTGCAAGAAGGTACTTCTGTTTCTTCAAAATAATCTCTTTATATAGTTAAATATAACCTCCCATTTCTGACCTGTGAGTCCCGGTAAGAACCCTCCAGAAATCCCTTCCCAGTGAGTTGATGACAAGACACTATCAGTGGATAGTGTGCATTCCCTGGATAATGTACATTCACTAATGAGCCATCCAAGAGAAGCAATGGATATCAAGTTTACTTTCACATCATTGCTAGCACTGGCCCCTCCCAGGTAACTAAGCCCCGTCCTGCACCCTGGGCTGCACTCCTGGATAAGCCAGCTGGAATGGCACTTGGCTGATGTGTGTTTTATGTTTCAGGGCCCGGGACAGCAGGCTGGATCAGACCCCAAGAGGCAGAAGTGACTGGAACAGAGGGGAAGACTGTGGACCTCTTTTGTAAATATGGTACCTCGTCTCCACACCTTGTTGATCTCTACTGGTTTTGACAGTATCCAAACCAGGCACCGGAATATATTCACTACAGAGGGTGGGGATGCTCTGGAAAAGGAGATGCCAGTTTTGCCATAGGAAGGTTTTATTCAAAGCATACGGCAAGTGCAACACATTTGTACATCAGAAATCTGGTACCTACAGACACTGGCCTGCATCACTGTGCTCTGAGAGAGATGCACAAGGAGAACGTCACGTACAAGAACACCCCTGCTTGGGAGGAGGGAGGTCAGGGCACAGCTAGGCACACCGACGGTTTTTCTAAGGTAGTAATTAGGAGATACTGGATCCGGAAAGGTCAGTTCTAATGATCTAATGGCTATTTAATTGTAGGCAAAGAGCTTAAGCCTTTGGAACTTCTGTTTCCTGAAATCAGAGATAATTATTTTATAAGCTGTTAAAAGACATGGCTTCAACACGTGGGTTAAGTGCCTGGCATGTCCTGGATGCTCAACAAATGGTGGATACCGTTTTGCTCTTTCTCAATAACTAACTTTGGCCTCAAAGACCTTTCTATCAACATCTGAGGATCTCTTTTATACCATACTGGCAAAATAATATTAATAACAATAATAATCCTAAAGCACACATCCAGGACCCATCCCATCCCTGGTCACCGTGGTAGGCGTTGCAGGGCATGCTCAGCAAATGCAACCATTAGAGGATAAAAGGACCCTGAGGCATTCATTCCCGAGCTCACAGCCACGAGCAGACCTGCCCGCCTGTGCCGCCCAGCCTGCCGTGGGCACTTATGGCTCCATCCTCCCTCTTCGGCAGGGACTGAGCCACCCTAAGGGCTGGAGGTGGGAGGATGGTCCCCTGGCAACACATACCGATGCTTTGGGGCCAGGGAGAGAGGGGAGTGACCGAAGCCAGGCTGTGCTCTCTCCTGCTGTCCTGGTGATCTTCTTCAGATGAGGGTGTTCTAAATGGTCTGTTCAGGACCATCTCACTGTGTCTCACAGATCTTGGTCGTTGTCACTTCCTCTGCAGGATGCAGAGAGTCATTCAGTCTCAACCCGAGATATTCACACAAGAAGGGGAGTTTGTGGCTCTGACCTGCAAATACTTTGCAAGTGATCCCACTTACGTTCTTTCTTGGTTTGGCCGCCACCCCGGTGGGGAGATATTTCAAGTGATTTTTTTCAAAGTTCAGGCTCCTCCAGAAATGGACAGTTTTCTGGGAGCTGGTAGAAAGCAGCCAAGACCATCATTCTCACCATCTCGGCTGTGAGGCCAGGAGACTCGGGGAGTATTTCTGTGCACTTAGGATGCCCACGGCAGGAAGAACAGTAAAAACTGGAAGGCCAAAACCTCAGAGCTTGTACCCCAGACTCACCTGCTGCCAGGACCCAGAGACCCACAGACCCTAAACTGAAAAGAAGATCAAAAACTGTGGGCAGCTTAACTGTAGCGTGGGAAGGAAATGGGTGGCTGTGTTGCAGGAAAAACCACCTGTTACTGCATTCAGTCCACAATGGCTTCATTCTGCAGTCCTAAAATGGACTCATCTTCAAACCCTAGCTGATTGAAAAAACAGGCAGTATTTTCTTTAAATTTTAATCATTTTCTTTTTTCTTTAAACTTTTGATATATTTCAAATTATAAAAGCAATCCTGCTTACTGTAATAAATGAAACAATATGAATATGATAAAGAAAAAGTTAACCCTCACTCACCCATTCTCTCTCATTCCTAGGAGGTAAATAATTTCAACAACCTGCTGAGTGTCCTCCCCACCATTCTCCCTGTTCATATAAATATAGACAAACATATATATAGGGTTGGTTGTTTGGTTTGTATGCTTATTGTTTTGTTGGTTTGTTTTTATTGATAGATGTGTATGTGGGTATTATATATATAATATATATATAAATATATAATATCATCGTTTTCACATAGTATAATCATAGGCATCCCTACAGATCAGTAGATATTATTCTAACTCATTCATTTTTTAAAAATTTATTTTTATTTTTTTTATTGAAGTGTATTTAATGTGCAGTGTTATATTAGTTTCAGGTGTACAATACAATGGTTCAACAATTTCATGCATTACTCAGTGCTCATCATTTTAACTAATGTCTAACAGTCCATAGCATGGATGTACCATAGTCTACTCAAGCATTTCTTTATTGATAGATACTCAGTTTTGTCTGTTTAGGACTACTGCTGTGATAAAGAACTGTATCTATATTTGCAGTTTGTATCTTTGGAATAGAATTCTAAAAATTTGATTACTGGATCAAAGGATATCATTATCTTTGTTTTTAACAGGCTTTTTAGATTACTTTCAAGTAAAGTTGTAGCATGTCACACTCTAACCAGCAATTTGTGTGCATTTTCCCTTTATTCTTGCAAGTTTTAGACAATATGGAGTGTTTCAATTTTACAAATATGATAGGCTAAAAATGAACTCGTTGCTCTAATTTGCATTTCTCTGATTTCCAGTGAGATCAAAGTTTATGGCCAATTGAGTTTTCTCTCCTGTAAATAGCCTTTTGTGTCTTTGTCCATTCTTCTTTTAGGTTATTTAATTCTCATTAATAAGATATAACTAGAGATGTCAAAATTTTCTGTCATTTCCTCAGTCTATTTGTTTTCTGACTTTGTCTATAGTACATGGCATGGTACATTTTGCCTTTGAATATATTCCAAATTTCATATAGTCAGATATGTCTGTTTTTTCTGTAGCTTCTGATTTCCACCTGTTGGAGGAAGCCATCGAGCAATATGACCACTGGTTGACCTTCAAGCTGGACCCCAGCAATCGGACACTCCTCACCCCCTTCCTTATCTTTGAAGTGTACATCCTACGCACCATTCCCACACTAGCAGCCACTTCAAGGATGCAGCCTTGAGAGAGCACTGTGTTGTTGAGACCATCTGGACTGGAATACATGACAGAACCCAGCTAAGGCCTCTATATAAACTTAAGATTCAGGGCGGCAGGGGCAGAGATCTACTCGTCCTGAGGCCACCCAAGACAGACCTCATATCTAAGTCTCTTTGCTTATTAAACCTGCCACCTACCAATCTGGAGTATTCTGCCTCTTCCTTCTGTCTTTCCTCACCCCTGTGTATCAGGCCGAGTTTCAGATTTCACTTAGGAAACTCCCGAGGTTTCAAACCAACATCACCTGACTTAGAATATCTCCCATAATCCATATATATACAAATACTCTTAGATATTTAGCCAATAGTCTTATTTTGATTTTTACCATAAAATCTTTTGGCTATCTGGAAATTATCTTTATTTATACAGTCTATTTTCCACAACTGCAATGTCCTTGTCATATTTTACTTTCCTATATGTATGTATGTGTAATCAAATGGTATATGTCCTCATTAAGACACTTACTTGCTTCCAAACATTACAGAAGAGTGTAAGAATCACAGCAGAATTGGGTGCTGGTGAGGATAATTGCTAAATTCCACAGCAACAACACGAAAGAAGAAATTCTTGGCCATTCCACTGGGGTGAGAGGCAAAACTCATTTGATGTTAGCAAAAGAGATATTAGAGGGGAGACTGGGAACGTCAAGAGGTGACCCTTCTGGAAAATGCACATCTTGTGCAGAAAGGAGGAAGATGTTTAACTTGTCCCACCTGACTCCTCCCTAAGTTTAGGTCTGCCTACAGTCATGTGTCTAGATAGTAATGAGCTTCTTAACTGGCTGAACATGTCAGGTTCTTGTGGCACAAAGAGAAAATACAAGAGAAAGATAGCCAGAGCTAAAAGAAGGTGCAGTAGCCTCCATCCCACTGTTTATTGACACCATTTTCCACGAATTTCCTGTGAGTGTAATGAATCTGTCTAGATTCTGAACCAACTTGTCTGAACCTACACCTGCCTCCAAAGAGCTGCCACCTGGGAGGGGTTCCTAGCAGCAAGAGGCTGTGGAGTGGTCCAAGTGTGGGCTCGGTGAGGAGGAAGACCCAAGGCTTCCAGGAAACTGTAGGTGGAAGGCTCTGCAGCCCCTGAAGAAACCACCAACACACCATCATGAGAAAGCAAGCATTTGAATATCTGCTGCTGAGATGTAATCTCTAGCCAGGCAGAGATAACCAACAAGAAGAGGCAGGAACCTCTCCTTCCCAACCTGGGGCTGTTCGCATAGAAGAAGAGCAGTCTGAACAACCAGGGAAATAAGGCTGCTCAGCCCAGGAGAGAATGAGAGTCCCTTATTCTCTGTCCAGCCTCTGAGGGGTGACAAGGGATCAAGTGTGGAAGGACAGCACAGTCCACCTGTCATTGGAGCTACTGGAGCCTTCCACTGGAGGAGGAGGGCACAGCTTTGAGTCTACATGGTAATTAAGGTTTAAGATGAACCTTAAAACCTTAAGATGGATACATGAATAGTTGGAGCAAAGCTGGTGTAATAAGTGAGAGAAAAAGGAAGGATAACCGGTTTCCTCGTGGAAAAGAGAAGATTGATAAAGCAAACTATTAGCAAATATCAAGAGAAATTAAAGCCAATTCCTGTTTTTATCCTATGACTTGAAATACTCTCATCAAACCAGTTACATTTGGATCTCTTCTGGACTTTACCATGTTCTGCTTACTGGCTTAATCCAGTGCCTAGATCATATTGTTTTGTTTAGAGTAAGCTTTATTTTTGTAATAAACAAGAAAATCCAATTTTAATATTCTTTTTCAAAATGTAGTTCACAATTCCAGGATATTTGTTCTATCTTATTCATTTTGCCTGGTTCAAACAATGGGATTCTGATTGGAATCACGTGGGAAATTTTGACATTTTAGGACATTATGTTTTCTTATGCAGAAATGTTTTCTGCCCGTTCATTTATTTAGATCTTATTTTAGCCCTTTAAAAGTAAGTTTTGCTCGTTTGTTTCCAGAAAAGTTGGGAAAATGAAATGAATCACCGAATAAGTGGAGAGCGAATGTCTCATCTTCTGTGTTTGTTTCTCTCTCTGAGCAGAGCAGATGGCCAAAAGAAAGTGGAGCAGCATCCCCAGCCCACAAGTACCTAGGAGGGAGAGGATCCTATTTTTAATGGCTGTGACAGAAGACTGTTGGTTTTTCTGTTCCAGACACAATGCTGGGAAAGACCTTGTCCTTAGAGCTTTCCTTATTCCAGAGCTCAAGCAGAAAACAAGAGTAAGAGCCCCAACCGGTAAGAAGAACATGGCTCTCTGCGGGACACAGAGAGCAGGTACCAAGTTCTGCCCTATGATCATGAGGACCCCGGCACCTTCAGTCTGTACGTGACCCCACAAGTAGGCCACTGACTTCCGCTACTAATCAGCACAAAATAATGTTGTTCATGTTCATATCTGAGGCTTTTCTGTTTCCTTCTCTCTACATACTTTGTTAGGCAATATAAAATATTTTAGGCATAAGGCCTATACACAGAGAGCTTACTATCTAATAGACATGAGAATATCTCACTCGATGTAAGCTTTGTGAAGACATCAATTTTTTTCTTACCAATAAGCATTCACCTAATGAGAGTTGAATGAACAAATGACCCATGTGTAATACAAGGCATATTTATAGCCAATGGGTAGAATTTATATGGAGACAAATTTCAGCTAGAGTTTTTTCTAAACAAAATAGAAAACTTTGAAGTGTAAAATATGCCTCATTACCAAAAATATTCAAAGAAAAGTGGAATGTTCTCTTTCCAGTGATGTTATAGAAAGAATTACAATCTGATATGATTTTGTGCAAAATTAAGAATTTTAAGTTTTGAATGGGGGAAATGCCATAAAAGAACCAAATGACTAAAATGCTTGTAAAATTCACCACCAATAAAAAAAAGCACGTCCAGATTCATGGAAACTGGAATTAGAGTTTGTACTTGAAGCATGTGTAGTAATTTAAATGAGGGGCATTCTAGGCAGGGTAAACTTATTAAGGGCAAAAGTCAAGAAATAATAAGCAAGAAGAGTTTAGGAAATTAAAAGTTTTTAATATTACTAAAAAGGACCATTTTTATTGGGTAGTACTGTGAGATAATATGAAATGCTAGCTTGAGGCAACTGTTAGTCCAGGAGACCACACAGAACGGGGTTTCCTTTCAGACAAAGAGAAGTCATGAGATTATCCATCTTTACCATAATCAAAATTAAGGAATAACTTAAAATTGTCTTTCAGAATGAGCTGCTCATTTACATTTAAACTGTTAAATAACATCAAAGATTTACTTTTATAAGCATATTTCTAAATGTATGGAAATACTGGATTTCCATAATAATCCATTCGAGGAACAGACAAATTTCTTTTTCCCTGAGCTATTCAACCAGCAACTAATAGCCCGTATTGGAGAAAAGGAAAAATCTAAACACTTTCCCAAATGTGTTTCAATTTTATGATCACTTTCCAGCCTGAGTTTCATTTGTGGGAAGGGGGAGATTAACCACTTCTCCCCATTCATTAACCTCATAAAGAACAAATTTTAAATCAAATGATACAGACCAAGCACATAAAACATAGCTACATTCTGCTTCGCTTTATACTTTGTTCTCTTCCTTGTCTGGCTGCAAAAACCCTTGCATGATTTTCATTGAAAATAACTCCTGAATTCACGCGAGGTTTTACCCTCCTTTGAACCTGCACCAGTGCGGTTCAGCTATATTCCCGTCTACTTTCTTGCTGTTCAGGGGATTAAATTGCCGTAAGGATAAACCAGGCAGAAAGTCCTTAGATGTTAGGGCTAAATTCTAATTTACCCCCCTGTGTCTTCCTTTTATCATCCCGAACATGTTTGGTGCCTAATTTGGTTTACTCTTAGAAAAATATGGTTTGGTGTACATAAAACAGAATGGTTCTTCAGGCAGCAATGTGCTGAGTTTTTAGGGATCTTGTAGCTCTGTTTTTCTACTAATTGGTGCAGGTTTTGAGAATCAAGTAAACACTTTAAAAAGTAGACATTAACACTATACTAAAACTGATATGGCTGTTCTGCCTTTTGGTGATTCTTTTATTTCCACATCATTCAGAAGAGAAAGGCATTCTTTAAAACTAGAGACTGACGGGCGCCTGGGTGGCTCAGTCAGTTAAGCGACTGCCTTCAGCTCAGGTCATGATTCTGGAGTCCCAGGACTGAGTCCCGCATCGGGCTCCATGCTGAGCAGGGAGTCTGCTTTTCCCTCTGACCACCCCCCTCATGCTCTCTCTATCTCATTCTCTCTCTCAAATAAATAAATAAATAAAATCTTAAAAACAAAAAACCAAAAAACTAGAAACTGACAACAGTGAGAAAGAGAAATCTATGTTATCAAATAGAAGGCTTTCTATAATATTATTCAGTGATGGATGAAGGAAGTTTTCAGTCAAAGTTTGCACCATTTATTTTCATCAATATCTACAATCCATCCTGGAAAAGCAATCAATAGAGTCAGAATAATCGCACTCACTCAGGAACCTCTGTTCCTGTCAAGGGAAGATTTTCTTGGTGCAGAACGTTGGGCGATGCCACAACGGACCCGTTTTGGATCCTGAATGGTGAAAAAGAACAAGGACAATTTGGAGGAAAGAGAGGAGAAACAGGCATGGGCCATGGACAGAGAAGATTGGTCCAAAAAGGCACACTCAAGATTTGTTATCAGAATAGGCTTCCAGCATCTCAAAACTAGAAACCAGTGTGGAAAAGAGGGTACATAAAAAGATGCAAGAAATAAATTAATATAACTGCTTTGCAGACAGATTTCTTTAAGTGGACATCCGTGACTTTCATGATTTTCTGCCCGGTAGAGCCTCCATATTTTTGTGAGTTGTGCAAGTTATTCACTGTACATGTGGGAGCATCATTCACATCTTAATCTAAGAGACAGAGAAAGACAGCGCTGAGATATGGAGAAAGACAGATTTCTGAGAGCAGCATCTGAGCCTGTAGATCCAGCTCTGCGTGGAGCTGCAAAAGTCAAAATACTGTCTTTGGGGAACAAGCCAGCATGAGTCAAGATTCTGTCATTTACAACCAAAAGATCCATAATTAATACAGCCAAAGGGAGGGGAGAAACTTTTGCACTATTTTATGAGCTGAATTTATAGTATATGGAAGCATTTTCTAGTCAAAATAATTAGAATTATATAAAGGCAGGTAATTATCAGCTTACCTCCATTATAGTGAATATGAGTCATGTTAATCCTAAGTATGTTTACAAATTTCTGATTGGAAAAATTTGGAAAAATACTGAAAACATTCACAACTCTGCCACACATAAGCACTCATTTTTATTGTTTCTCTTTCACTTTTTTGCACATTATTACATCATATGGTAGGAATAACTTTATGTTCTTTTATTAACAGTCTCATTTTTGTCATTTAAAACCTGGCATTCATAGTTTAAGCTGATGATGATCTACTACTCTACACCATAGGCATGCCACACTTAACTTTATAATTTTCCTGTTTGGGGATATTTTGGTTCTTTATTTCCAATTTTAAATCATTTAAAATAGCATTATGGTAACCATCTTAAATCTAAATTTTATTTATTTATTCATTCATTCATTCACTCGCTCATTTGTTAAGCAATCTGTACACCTAACGTGGGGATCAAACTCACAACCCCGAGATCAAGAGTCACCACAGCTGAGTGCCCCTTAAATCTACATTTTAATTTAAAATTTACATCATTTCATTAGGACAGCATCCTGGAACTGGACTTAGTGGTTCAATGGGTTAAAAACAGTTAACACCCTTTTTGTTCCTCGTCTTTCTTAATAACAAACTCCTTTAAAAAGTTTTCTAAATTTATGATCTCTACACCCTCCCCCCCTTATACTTGAAGCCACTCCAGTCAGATTTCATTCCCACCATTTCACTGAAATTACTCTTGCTAAGGTCCCAAATGAGTTTCCGATCAACAAATCCAATGATCCATTACAATTCCTTATCTTACTGAATCTCAGAAAAATGTGACATTGTGGCTACACTCTCCCTGAACCCCATCTTTGCCCAAATTCTGGGACTCTGTGTTCCCCTGGTTCGCCTTCCACCTCACAAACCACTGTGGCCCAGTCTCCTTCTCTAGACTTCCCCCCTTCTCACTGGCCTCTACACATTGCATTATCTCAGGGTTCAATTCTAAAACATATTCTCTACCTACATTTATCGTCTTTTTTTTTCAAAGATTTTATTTATTTATTTGAGAGAGAGTAAGCCAGAAAGAGCATGAGTAGGGGGAGGGATAGAGGAAGAGGAGAAGCAGACTCCCCCCTGAGCAGGGAGCCCAACGTGCTGCTCCATCCCAGGACCCTGAGATCATGACCTGAGCCGAAGGCAGATGCTTAACCGACTGAGCCACCCAGGTGCCCCAACATTCATCCTCTTTTTAAATAATCTTGAAGGGGTTCAAGACATACCACCCAAAAATGTGCCACTTTAACATATTGGTATTTTGAGCTGAAGGCACTTAGAAAACAGCAGGAGCAAGAAGGGCTCTCTGACAAATCCCCCCCCCACACACACACACACGCAACTCTTTTTCTTCCCGATAGCAGGAGGTGAGACTCCTGTATGAAAGACGCCCTCGATATCCCAGAAAAGAAGCATTCCTAACACCAGAGCTGGAAGTTGTGCAAACAGACCTTGTTCTAGTTCCTTGTGCACAGTTGGCCACGCTTGGTTCAACTCAGCATATAAGCACTTAGTCCTGGCTACTCCTTGGGGGTCCCCATTTTTCCACAAAGGCTTCCCTGTACATGTACAAATTATTAAGTAAAATCCACATGCTTTTCCCCTGTTAATCTGCTTATTTCAACTTAATTTTCATGCCCAGCTGGAGACCCTAAAAGGGAGAAGGTAAAGCTCTACCTCCCCTACGATCTCATCTAGAAACATGGCTTTAATTACCACTGACTTATCCACTGATGGATGATTCACAAATTTACATCTCCAACCCAGCCCTCTCTGTCGAAAGCCAGGCTCATACATACTGTAATCTTTATAACATCTACGCTGCATGTCTAATTGACATCTACCTAATATTTAACATATCCAAAACATAATGCCTGATTCCCTCCCAGAGGCCCTTCCTTTGCTCTTCTCCATCTCAAAAAAAAAAAAGGCAGTATAATGTATCTAGTGATTAGAGCCAAACACCTTGGAGTCTTCTTGAACTCCTCTCTTTCTTCATGCCCCACACTGTCAAACAAACCGGCCACACAAGACTTATTGCCTATCAGAAAAAGTCTGATTTCATTTTTCAATTCAAATAATGTTACATGCTGGATTTCAGTGACAATAATGGGGTTCAGGGACAGGCCACCCCAAATTATGCCACTGTGGCATATTGATTACTTTGAATTAAAGTCACTTAGAAAACAGCTGGGGCAAGAAGGACACTCTGACCCTCCTCTGTCCCCCTGAAAGCTGGAAATAAGTTCCCCGTGTGAAGGGGTACCCTTCCTGCCCCTGGAGGTAAAAGCTATCCTTATTGCTGGAGATAGGGAATGTAAGGCCGAGAAGGTTGCTTAAACAAAACTTGCTACTTCATTACTAATTTACTACTTCAAGCCCAAACCCCTTTGTCTTGTCAATTCTTGACAAATGTATTGTTTCTTTGGATAAAAGATAGAAAAGCCACCTGCTTTGTTCACTTCTTTGAGACTCATATATCTTTGAGCTCCTCTGTGTACAAATAAATATTTTTCTTCTGTTAATCTGTCTTATGTCAATGTAATTATTAGACCAGCCAAAAAACCTAGAAGGAAAGAGAGGGGAAAATTTCTCTTTTCCCTGCAACAACCAATTCATTTCTAAATGCTAATTCTAAGATGATAGATGATAGATAGATAGATGATAGATAGATAGATAGATAGATGATAGATAGATAGATAGATGATAGATGATAGATGATAGATAGATAGATGATAGATAGATAGATAGATAGATAGATAGATAGATAGATAGATGCAAGGAATCTTGTCTTGAGGTTGCTGCCTAATTGAAGCATATCCCTGTCTTGTTATAGTTCTTGCTTAGCTGTTAAGAACTCTCCCTCTGAAGAAACCAATAAATTATCTCCTTGTGTGGTACTTTGGAGATTTTGGCACACTGGAGTAATACACCATAGTAATAAGATTCAGGATGGTTGAAACATATACTTTTTTTTTTTAAGGGAAGGGTAGAGTGGAAAGGGAAATGGGAAAGCACAGCAGCATGACATCGGGATCTCAAGCATGCTCTAGAGCAGACCAGTTTTAAGAAAATCATATACACAATTGGATTCCTCTAGAATTATCTATGCCTACATAACCCATGGGAAGTCTTCATACAACTCTGAGAGTACATGAACCCCAGTTTGAAGACTACTGGTCTAAAATGGGACACTATCACAATCTAGCAGAAGTATCTAGAAGAGATACAAGTTATTACAACAAACGGAGGAGTTATTTTCCCCACCACACACACACACACACACACACACACTGATTTGAGATACTTTCTACCATATACTAAATATCCATATGCAGTTGGACCTCTTTATTGACCTGCCATTCCATTGAATTGACCCGTCTGCTCCTCTTAGTTTGCACTTAAGAGTTTTCCTTCTTTTCTCTTTCTTTTTACTTTTATGCAATAGAAGATGTGCTCTTTTCTTCCACATGTTCTTTTGGTTTTGTGTATAAATGCTGTATTTAAGTTGTTGTTTATATTATAACCTGTCTTTTGGTAGTGGTTTTTTTCTTCTCTTTTAGGTATTCTGGCATATAATCATTTCATCTGTAAACATGCAGGTGATATTTTACTACTTTCTTTACAATTTTTATGCTTCTAATTCTTTTTCTCTGAGCTGACCACATTATCTAGTAGCTCCAACACAATGTTAAGTAGTGGGAAAGATAGCGAACTCTGTCTTTCTCTTAACTTTCATAGGGAAGTTTCTAGCATTTCCCCATAAGGAGGTGCTGGTTTGGACATATGCATTTTTTTGTTGTTGTTAAGGAATTCATTAGTAATTCCTTTTTTTTTTTTTAGTGTTTTTAACATGAATGCGTGTTGTATTTTATCAATGCCTTTTCTGCATCATTGGAGATGTTCATATGATCTTTCTTCCTAGCTCTTATGCCAGTTATGAAGCTACTCATTCATAAATGCAAATACTTGGCTCCTGTACTTTGCTTATATTGTTTTAAGTGCTGATGCCTATCACACACTGCCCCCTAGAGTTCATTAACTTTATATGTGTTTTTCCAGTCTCCCCAACTGTATAATTGGAATATTCTATTTTGCAACATTTTATTAAACATTCCTACACCGTTAAGTTGCATGAACTTCTGGTAGCAGGCACTCAACAGTTGACCTACTACAACCCCTGTCTATCACTGCTCGGAAAAATTGTCAATCCCCTTTAACTAGACACATTCCTGTTGGTACCTACCTGGAATTTTGAAATCATCATACCTGAGACAGGAAAGAAAAAAAAAATTCCAAGGGAAACTCTCATATAAGTGTTACTTCTTCCAAAAAACTAAAACAATTCCTTCTATTCTTCCCAGACTAAATTCCCACCTTTAAGAGCATTCCTGTAAGTATCCTTATCAGTAGAGAGAAAATCTTAAGAAAGACACCTAGAAGTTTTGCTAGCATTTCTGTGGTTACAGATTTGATGAGATTTGACAGTGCTCTGATTAGAAATCATGTTCTCAAGAAAGTGTACCAACTTACAAATAACCAGATCCTCCAGCGACCACCCCACGTTTCTGTTGGTTTCTTCACTAGCCGAAATCAGAGGACAGAGGAAGGCAGAGCACAGTTCACCTCTGACTTTGCATCTCTGAGAGGGAGCTAACTCCAATCTGAGTTACAATTACACTGCGCTTCAAGAAAAGTGCTGGAAGGAGCAGTATCCCCATTGTACGTAATTTCATACATGAAGAATGGAACTAATACCCATAATTAACATCAGAGAAGATCACAGCTCTTTACTCATCACCAACTCTCGGCCACTTACCTCAGACCCACAGTAAGAAGTGAAGGAGGGAAGGATGGCGGTAGGTGCGCCAGGACCAGCACTTTGTCCAAGGAATAGAGCTGAGGAAATGTGTTTAAGTGGTAAGTACTTAGAATCATCAGAGTGAGGACTGGAGGCAAAGAACAGAAGAGAACTTCTTCCTTAATCTCTCTTCTTCCAGTCCCTAATCCTTTCTGTAAATATAGGAAACCAGAAAACAGAGTTTCAGATAGCTAATATGTAAAAGCTAATGTGAGAAATTACTGGGATTTGCTCAGGTGCCCAGACTGAAATATAAGAAACACTCAGATTTTTGCAAAACCACATTTTTTAAAGAATTTTCCTTATTGAGCACCTGGGTGGCTCAGTCAGTTAAGTGCCTGCCTTTGGCTCAGGTCATGATCTCAGGGTCCTGGGACCAAGCCCCAAGTCAGGCTCCCTGCTCAGCAGGGAGTCTGCTTCTCCCTCTACCTCCTCCCCTCACCCTGCTCATGCCTTCTCTTTCTCAAATGAATGAATAAAATCTTTAAAAACAAAAAGAATTTTCCTTATTTATTTTACATTCCTTGGAATAAACCCCAGAGGGACCCCTGGGGTCCCTGTAGATTTCATTTCCAGGGCTACATCATATCCCTCTCTTGGCCCTTCCCCTCTCCCTCACTCACAGGTTAGCTGGACACACAAGAGCCTTTTCAATGTGAGCCAGATACCAGGCTGTTTTCTCACATCTGAGAACATATTACAAGAAAAGATACTATATTTCCCTCCTTTATATTTTCAGAGGGAATTTAGAGAAGGTCTAACTTTTTCAACTAATTTAAACCTGTCCAGATTGAAAGATATAACAAAGCCATGGCAGACTCTAACCAACTGAGGGAAAGGATCAGATCTTTTCTCAACCTTTGATTTATACCCCTCAGAATGTAGTCAGGAGTCACACAGGCAAAGAACTTCGTAGATTTCCATTAAATGTGAGGAGTGGGAGGAAGAGAGTTCCAGGCACGAAGAATATTCGGAAGGTCATCACTGGAGAACATTTTAACACTATGTTTTGTTTTCTTTCCTTTTCGTTTGCTTTTCCCTCTCTGTACGGTCTATGTTCCTTTGATCTACCAGAACAAGTTACATTGTATTAAGGAAAAAATGAAAAAAAAATTTTTAATTAAAAATTTGAGACCACATGGGGGCAATGCTTCCATGGGTAGAAGTGACTGGCTGGGAACTAGAACTGTGTGATGGGAGAAGCAGGAAAGAAGATATTCAATGACGAGTTTGATGTGACAGGTCAGATTTTGATTGGTTGTGAAAACAGAATGAAGACCACCCAAGCTTCCAAACCAAAAGGAGCAGAAGAATCTAGAGCAGTGAACCACTCCCACTGAACATCGTCGGTTCCAGGCCTCCAAACTGAATCCTCAGAGACTCCAGGAAGAAGTAAGAATGGAGATTCCCCTGAGAGCTTCACTGATGCTCCTGTGTGTCCAGCTAAACTGTGAGTGAGGGAGAGGGGAAGGGCCAAGGGAGGGATATGGTGCGGCTCTGGAAATGAAATCTACAGGGACCCCAGGGATCCCTCCGGGGTTTATTCTAAGGAATGTAAAATAAATAAGGAGAATTCTTTAAAAAACAAAACAACAATAACAACAACAACAAAAGTTTCTCATCTATGAAAATCTTCTCACTCCTCCTGAACAGGGTCAAATGGACAGCCACCAATGCAACAGGGCCCTCCCGACCTGAAAGTTCAGGAAAGAAAGAGCTTCACAGTGAACTGCAGTTACAGAGAAAATATTTTGGGTTTCTTGCAATGGTTGAGGCAGGATCCTGGGGAAAGCCTCCGCATTCTGATAGAAATGCAATCAAACGAGAAGGAGAAGTTCAGTGGAAGATTCACAGCCAGTCTTAACAGAGAGGATCAGTACTTTTCCCTGCACGTGAACGATTCTCACCTCCATGACTCAACCACGTTCCTGTGCGCAGCGAGTAGCACTGTGCTGCTCACGCACCTGTGCCCTGCACCCAAGCTCTGCTCAGCGCTGCACCCTCTTCTACAAGGGCTCCAGGGCACTGACTTTAACTTTGAGCAAAGGGAAACACGAGGGGCTTTTTATAACCTGATGTCAAATATTTCATTTGAAGATCATGGGCAGAGGGATGATGTTTTCAAACACCATCTAATGTATTTTGTTTCTCAGTGTGAAGTCTTTACTCTGTTAAAACTAGTCCAAAATCCTGAGGCTCAATATCAGAAAGGAGAGAGAACTAAAGAGCAAAGAGAGAACAGAATAAAATTTTTGCCCTTGAGCTCCTTTGTAGACTTTTACAAATATACTGAAAATACAAAATCTTAAAAGCCATGACTGTCAAATTCAGTAGTGAAAGAAAATAGATTTTGACATTCTGAAAAGACTGGCTTAGAAGATCAAGTACCAAAAGCTGAGGGAAAACGGTTTAAAGTTTATAAAGGGCAGAGTGTAAAGATAGCACAGTATGGTTGAAAATCTGGTTCCTCCCGAAAAGAGGATAAAAGTCCAACTGGCTGGCTAGGGGAGAGTCAAAGGAGGTATAGCCAGAAGTTATAAGCCAGCTGTCTTTGAAAAGTGCCCCACATCTGCTCTTCTCTAGGGTCAGAACCCTGAGCAGGTGAATGGGAGGAGGGCAAGTCACACTTGGGGTGACCATGAACCGAGGAGCAGTGAGTGTAAGCGCAGTGTTTGGATCGTTGGGTCTCACATCAATACCCACCACAGAACATCCACTACAAGGAAGTGCCCAACAACCACGCGGACAAGGTGATCCCTCCAGAGGACGTCACCAGCCTGTCTCTAGTCTATTTCAATGCTTAAGTAAGATTATGAACAGATTAACCAAGTTGACAGAAGTTCTCCATGAGCCCAGAAGCATGGGTTTTCTCTCACTACGTTGGATTTAGCTCCTTTGCTGCCAAATATCCAACCTGTCAACAGCAGACACAACATTGAGGTTTCAATATGCAATCACCTCTCAAGGAGACCAACCAGCCACTGGTTGTCAAATTGATTACACTGGACCACTTCCACTCTGGAGGTAGCAGAAATCTTTTCTTATCAGGGTTAATACATACTCTGGGCATGATCTGCCTTCCCTCCACACTGCCACACATAGCAGCATGAACTGAGGGCTCAGAGTGGCTGGTTGATTATCATGATGATTATAGGATTTCACATCCCTTTGCATCAACAAATTCACTTAATAGCAAGGAGGTGTGACAATGGGCATGTGACCATTGGGGATACTGACACTCCTACAGTATTATCAACAAACCACACTGGAATGATCACTTAAAGGTCAGGTAAAGCCCCAGTTAAGGACAGTGCTCTGAGATCTTGGAGAGCTATTCCCTATGATGCTATGTTCCTATTAGATAAAACACATGGGCCTGGGAGCCAAGGGGTAGAAGTAGGACTATCTCCCCACCAACTCTTACTTTCAATGACTCACTTGGATGTTGATGCTTCCTGTTCTCACACTGTTCTGGACTAGAGGATCTGTTTCCCTTTGAAGGGAAAGGAAAGGGGGATACTGCTACCAGGGAAACACAGAGAAGTTTTCACCTCATCTAAAGTTACATATACCACTTGGTCATTTGGAGGTCCTCATGCCAGAACACCAGAAGGCCAAGAAAGGAATTACTACACTGGCAGGGGCAATCAATTTTGATTATCATGAGGATATAGGGTGGTTGCTACCCAATGGGAGCTGGGAAAATATGGCTAAATCTCAGGGTATTCACTGGGATGACTTATAGTGCTTTCATGACAGTGGTTACTATAAATAAGCAATTGTAGCAACTATGACCTGACAAGGGAAGAATAATGAGGGGCTTAGACCCTTCGGGGATAAAGATCTTGGTTATCCCATTGAGATAGAAACTTAGACCAATAGATGTATTAGCCAAATTTGGAAGGATCAAGAATGAGTGGTATAGAAGGTAGACTGAGAGAGACAATAAATACGAATTACAGCCATGAAATCAACTATTGCAATTACAATTTGTCTCATTAATCCTGTTAATCTTTTTTTTAAAGAACTGGTGATCCAGTGGATTTGACATAGAGCATAAGTGGATCTCAACAGTGCAAGTACAGATGCTGTTGGTGTTCTATTCACAGCCCCTTGACAGTCACCTCTACATACTGAAAAACCCAGCAACTCTGAGTACTATTTTCTGGCCATGGGAACACATGTGGCCAATGTGCAGGGCTAGCCAGATGTGCTGGAGAGTTAATGCCCCCACAGCCCTCACTCAGTGATGGACAATGGGTTTACGGATGAATTCTCCAGGTCCTTCATGCCTCACTTGGAACAACTCCAAAGGGTGTGCTATGCTGTCTTCCAGAGTTACCAGCTAGATTAAGCTCCAACTGGCAATAGTAATATTTGGCTTGTTGACAACATCCTGTATTGGCTTCCTTCCCTTCCCTGATTCACTTCCTACCAATGTTTCCCGGAATGACCTGCACATAAACTGCTTATACACAAATCCTTGAATTGGAGCTGACTTTCAGGGATCCAAAACCAAAATACAACAATTCAAATCAGGGGACAAGGATGGAGATGATCTAGAAGAAATACTTGCATTGCTCTCAAACAAGAGATTTTCACAACCTCATTCAGGGCTGGTCCCAACTGTCATGACTCCCTGCAAATCCCTCTAAGTGGAGAGACTCAGCCGCCTACCTCTGTGTCACAGAGAACCCGTGCTCCTCAGATACTGCCTCCTCTGTGACAGGACCCCATGGATGCTCCGGCTTGGGGACTCTAGCTCCTGAATTACATGAGTATCTCTGTCACTCCCTTTGAAAAAGGGATCATAGTTTAGCCTTTTAAATGTTCTTTGTTCACAACATTTCCTCAAGATGGAATGAGAGTGAGGAGGACAAGTCTTTATGTGAGTTGTGTGAGGCGACTGACTCAGTACTGTGAGAACTCCCACAATCATTGTTGTGGAGTTTCCTGGTGCGGCACAAACGGGCTTATTTTTTAAGAATCCGTGGCAAATAGCAGCACACTCAGACATGACATGTTCCGCTTCTGAGTCTAGTCACTGATCTTTTCAGTTACAGAAATCAATCTTTTTCTCATTCTTTCTGTGAATAAATTGTAGAAATATAAAAAATTGAATACCTTCATATAACAGGGGTATTCACATCACTCATAACTAATTGTTC
Source organism: Halichoerus grypus (assembly GCF_964656455.1). NCBI lineage: Eukaryota > Metazoa > Chordata > Mammalia > Carnivora > Phocidae > Halichoerus > Halichoerus grypus. Next base: position 80,506,249 of record NC_135719.1, read on the forward strand.
ATATTTATCATACTTATTCTGTCATTTTTATTTTTGAAGAAAAGAAAGAAAAATTACAGAGTTTGCCACTGTTACCAAGGAAACCCACCCCAGGTCCCACTCTCCTTTCCAAGATTGGGGCATATCGGAAATAAATTTGCCGGCTCCCTTCTCCTTTATTTTCATCCCAGAAATAGAACAACTCAGGAATCATTTTACATTTTCACTTGAAATCATATAACCAAAGGCCTATTTTCTGAAAGGGAGACCAAAAAAAGTATTAGGCAAACTTTCTTCAGTGAGATAAAATCAGCCCCCCACCTGTCAGATCATTTCCGGCTCTGAAGCAGAAGTGCCGCGGGGCACAAGGGAGAACCCAGATCAGAGCGCAAGACTCTTCTTCACCCCGCAGGGGAGAGCAGTCAGCATGCCGCTTGTCAGCCTGCTGTGGGCAGTCGTGGTGTCCACCTGTCTTGGTAAGGAAGGTGTAGGTCTTCCTGTGTAGTGTTATCTAACGGGGCCGGGAAGGAGAGAGTCCTAGCGCAGGAACTGCATCATCTCAGAGCCCAGCTATGGAGAGGCAGAAAGCTGGTATGTGCTGCCTGGGGTTTGGATCAAGAGGAAAGGTGGTTGGAGGATGGGATCAGCTTGTGAGTCGGCCTGCCTTATCTGCCTGGTGTGAGATACCCTCTCCGCTTTCCCACAGGATCCAGCACAGCCCAGACGGTCACTCAGACTGAACCAGATATGCGTGTGCGGGAGACAGAGACTGCGACCCTGCACTGCACGTATGACACCAGCGAGAGTAATTATTATTTGTTCTGGTACAAACAGCCTCCCAGCGGGGAGATGATTCTCATTATTCGCCAAGAAGCTTATAAGCAAGAGAATGCAACAAAGGATCGCTTCTCTGTGGACTTCCAGAAACCAAAAAAATCCTTCAGTCTCAGGATCTCAGACTCCCGGCTGGAGGATGCTGCGATGTATTTCTGTGCTCTCATTGAAGGCACAGTGACATGAGCAGCAGGGAGAGGCTTACAGAAACCTCAGACCTCAAGTGTAGGTGCGGAGGTCGGGGGGGGGGGGGAATGGGATGGCTAGGGTACTAGCAATATAGAAAATCATTGACTTCTCTTGAAATAAAAGCTCCTTCTTTCTGAATAGAAGAAACACAAAGAGATGGATGTCTGTAAACTATAATCCTTAAAATAACAGTAAAAATAATAATATGGGTAGTGCTTTCCAGTTTTACGAAGTATCTTCATACATTCTGTCACGTGTAACCCTCATCACTTTGTATGGAAGTCTGACAGATCAGACTTCCTGAGCATGTTCTCTGTCCAGCAAATCTTTATAATTTGCCTGGGAGCTCATACCTCCAAAATTCTTAATCTTTTCCATTTTGCTAGTTGGTGCGTGTTCTTTTAATTGCCCTTCCATGTCCAAAACTGGAGGTCTCTGAACAAGGTACCCATTCTAGAACACGAAGGGTGGAGGCACCTGGGTGGCTCAGTCAGTTAAGCATCTGCCTTTGGAGTCCAGGGATTGAGCCCCACATCGGGCTCCCTGCTCAGTGGGGAGTCTGCTTCTCCCTCTGCCCCAAACCCTGCTTGTGCTCCTTCTCTCCCTCTTTCAAGTAAATAAATAAAATTTTTAAAAAGAGAGAGAGAGAGAACACGAAGGGTGTGACAGTTGAAGGCATAACCAGGGAAGGGATCCACTGGTCCTACCATGGACCTAAAAGACGACATAGACCCATAGTACCTGGGTCAGATGACCTTAGAGGATGATAGAATGGCCTATTAAAGGCTCAGTTAAGAAGCCAGCTCAGCAGCATCACCCTTAGTGGTTGGAATGCTATATTCCTGGAAGCGATAATATTCTTTAAACTGGTGACTGATATACGGTTCTGTGGCACCTTACCTAAAATACACAAACTTAGAAATGAAGAAATAGAAGTAGACTAGACTCTTCTACTATCACACCCTGTAACTCATTTCCAGAATTTGTGTTTTGCTTTCCCACAGCCCTAGGCTCTGCTGGATTAGAGTTCCCAGGACCCAGGGGAAGAAGGCTTCCACCAGAGGATTCAGCATGGGTTCCACTGAACTTGAGGCTATGGCTGCTGCCAAGGCCACTTTGAACTCCCTGTGCCAATGCTCCAGCAGGCAAAGAAAGGAGGGGTAATTGACTCTGATTATCATGAAGCATCGGGTTGTTATTACCCGGTGAGGGCAAGGAGGGATATGTCTGGAATCTAAGTGTTTCGCAGTGGGTATTTCATGCCTAATAAAAACAGCAGGTGGCAGTTACAGCCTGAAAAGGACAGAGTGATCAAGAACTGAGACCCCTCTGCAATGAAGATCTGGCTCACCCTATCAGGCCAACAATCTAGGTCCACTAAAGTGCTATCCAAAGGCAGGGAAATCTTGAGAATGTGGTGGAAGAAGGAAGAGACTTTCAATTATAGCCTTGGTACCAGTTAAAGAACTGGGTCTTGAAGGTCATGTCGTGCAAACCCCCTGTATTAAGTGTTTTAGATGGATTTCAGCCAGCCACAACCTTAAAGACTCAGTGACACAGTGAAAATAATACAGGGCAAGCACCCATCCGAATAGTGCAAAGAGAGCTTCGTAACAAAGATCTCATGTGCTTTGTGGTCACGTCCAAATGCCCAGCTCTGATTTTATCAATAAGTATGGAGATAATTCTCGGGATACTCGGACTCATCTCAAGTTGATAACACCCAACATGACACATGCACTGTGTATTTTTTTACTTCCTACCCCAGAGCCTTCTCTGACTCCTCAGGAGCTCACTCAGGCCACAGGCAAGCACAGCCTGTAAGTATAGGAGAATTACCACTCCTGCTGGCAAGGCCCCCAGCCAGTCCGGAGAGAGGACCTAGGCAGGCCTAGCTTCCTGCCTTCCAGCAGACAGTCCCCAAGAGGCATCCTGTACGCTTCCCAGGAGAACCTGCTGAAACCAAGCCCCAGTCTCATGCTATCAATTTTCTCACTCCTGCTGCCTCGGATTTCTTCCTAAGTAAATTACCATCACCCAAGTCCTTGCTTTAGGCTCTATTTTGGGAGAAGACAGAATTAACATATTCTTTGAAAATTTAATAGAGAAAGAACAGAAGAGAGTTCAAAGCGAATTTTCCTGGGCTGATTGCTAATAACAGCAGGTGGATACTTGAGTGATTAATTAGAAACATAGAAGATGTCACCTTATTTTTTCAAAAGTTGGTGAAGCAGATCACATTCATGAAACTCCAGTCTCTGAAGATGTGTGATCATGTCTTTTCATTGCACAAAAACTTTACATACCAAATCCAAACTTTCGTATCATTATCCCTTTCCCTGTGTCTGCTCACCCTCTACTATTTAAACCTCATTCTTACTTCTTCCCCAAATACAGCTCTACTCCAGTCCACCTATCGTCCTTACTGACCCAGAAACACTTCAAGCTCTTGAATTCCTTGAATTTTTTGAATTTCTTTTTAAGTTCTCTTCATTGAATGTAAACAGAATTCTGAAATTTATTACTTCCAGAACAGATTTCTTGACTAAACAAACCAAGTTCTTTCTGTGTAGAGAGGAGTAAATCATAGAAATTGCCTCAGTTATTATTACTTTGGCCTGAAGAGGGCACTGCTTGCATTTGTTCACAGCAGTTTTTTGCAAAAACCTGTCTCGCGTTCCAGCATCTACGTCCCTCACACATACCAAAAAACTGGAACAAACCCTTCTTTATCTAAAGAGTCTGAGTCAGATTTCCACATCCTGGAATCAAATCCTCCATGGGCTTACAAAGGCCAAAGCATAAAAAAGCTTCTAGAAGCTACATTTATGATCTGGTGGCTTCAGATGGGATGTGCACTGGGAGAATTTATGTCATCAGGAACCCCAGAGGACCCAGAAGTTTCCAAGAACTAGTCTCTGTCTTTCATAGAAAGCACTCAAAGAACAAATGAATTTTTGTAATCCACTCCTCAACGTTTTCTTTTTAAGAAAATTAACCATCAAATTAAAAAAAAAAAAAAAAGTCCTTCCTAAAACAGATTATCCAGGAAGGAAAGAATTTTAATATCTACATAATTACCTGCATAGTATTTTAGATTCACAGGTATAGTGTGGAAATCATCTATAATAAATCTGGTGCCTTGGTTTTTGTTGTGGTGAAAAAGGGCTTTGGAGCACAAGGGATGATTAGCAGTCTCCTCCCGTATTAGTCCCAGCTCTACCGCTCCCTGCACATCCAGACTGCCCACTTGAGAGACTCAGCCACCTGCCTCTGTGCCGAAGGAAGCCCACGGTCCCCAGACGGCACCCAAGTGCACTGGAACTCGTCCCTGCATTGGGACCACCACCTGGGAGCTAGTCAGCTGTCCCCATCATCATCTCTGACAAAATAAAATTGTAAATGAATATAATGACTACACATAAAACTTATAAAAATATTTTTTACAAGTTTTTTGTTCATTGTATTTTTAAATAAGTAAGTGAAGTCATGGGAACACTAAACATGAGATGTTGGAGGTGATTGGGGCTGAGACCCTCAGTGTTCTTCAGTCAAGACCCACCAAGCAAGAGGGAATGTCTTGACGTCTGGAGCAGCTTCTCCCACTTGGGCCATTAATTGTTGATGTGCCTTAGTTTCTGCCTCTGTAAAAGTTACCCCATGACAACATGGGAGTAGGCGTGTGATGTCCCCATACTTTTCTCCTACCTCTTACTTTTTATAGTCTAACTGGCTGACTCTCATATAGTCTAACTAGCTGACTCTCATGTAGTCTAACTAGCTAACTCTTTTGAGAAATCAATGACAGTAGTTACCAAATACTGTTGATATCCCAAGGGAGTACAGTAGACCTTCTCAGACTGCCCCACATGGGGCACCGCTTTTTGTTTTTTAACCTCTTCTTCTATTCTCTTTGCCCTTCCTTTCTGTTTAAATACTATAGTCTGGTTTTGCTCACCACCTTCTATAGATTTCCTAAATGACCCAACCTAATAATTGTTCTTACTTCACACAAGCAGAAACCCCAAAAACAAAAACAAGGATCATTAGGACATAATATCTATTTAAAAAAATAAAAAGGAAGAGAAAGGAAAAGGCAGCTTTCTGCCCAGCCCCATATTTGCCCACTGGAAAGTTCTTGCTTATGCATTATCTTGTTCAATCCTCAGAGTTCAACAGCCAGATCAGCTGTGGCAGCTAGCGATTGATCGGATGACGGATAGAAGATACTAAAATTCTTATTGGCGGGGCCCAGAGGAATAGGAAAGGATCTAAAACACAGCAAGAGAGGCCCTCTGGCTTGGGATCCCCAAACATTATTATGTGCACAGTAAATGGGGGCAAGAGGCAGGAAACATTCCCTCCTGAGAGCCTCATTTGTGAATTCATAGCTTCAATGGGACTGACATGGAGAGAAAAGACAGTCCATCATCTAGAGTTTTCTAAAAAGACTGAAGAAGGGAGAAATTGTAAAATAATCACATTTTTACCAATGTTGTGGGACCCTGACCAGAAAATGGTAGGCATGGCAGAAATTTAATCACTAAAAAGAAAGAAGAACGGGGCCATCTACAATAATTCACCAGACTGTACTTTAAGAAGTTTTCTGGGGGCACCTGGGTGGCTCAGTCAGTTAAGTGTCTGCCTTCGGCTCAGGTCATAATCCCAGAGTCCTGGGATCGAGCCCTGCGTTGGGCTCCCTGCTCAGTGGGGAGTCTGCTTCTCACTCTGCCTCTGCCCACCCCCCACCCGTGCTCTCTCTCTCTCAAATAAATAAATAAAACTTTTTTTTAAAAAAAAGTTTTCTGAAGTCAAGAGTGGCGTCTGTGGCCAAATGCCTACTGTTTATCACATTCCCCGAGTGGAAATAATAAATAGGTTGGGGGAGTTAAAGCTACCATTCCCTAGACAGCAAGACAGCTTTTGCCTTCTCTTTTTTCTCCCTTCTTTTATGCAGAGGAAAAGTTTACATAAAGCTGGACCACAGAGATGGCCTTTTCTAAGACTGGATTATAAAAACTCAATAGGAAGTAAAAATTAATGCAAATGAATGGCTCCTTGCATCGTGAGTTTTCGTTTTTGCTCAATTGCCTCCTCATAGGAGAATGCATGCGTGAGGAAAAATGACATGGCAGTGAAACACTGTCAGGTGTGCAACACAGAGTGTTCCCAAATAAATCGTATACCAACTATTCTGATTCTTCATTCACACAAGCCATGTACATGGAAGTCCTTACAGGAACATTTGCCGCCGGTATTGCAGAGTTGTGGAGCTCCTTGACACCGCCTAAGCGAGGTATTCATTTTTTTTTAAGATCTTTTATTTATTTATTTTACAGAGAGAGAAAGAAAGAGTGTGGGGGGGGGGAACGCAGCGGGGAGGGGCAGAGGGAGAGGGAGAGAGAATCCCAAGCAGATTCCCCGCTGAGCATGGAGCTCAACCTGGGGCTCGATCCCAGGACCTTGAGATCATGACCTGAAACCAAGAGTCAGCTGCTCAACTGACTGCGCCACTCAGGAGCCCCCTAAGCCAGGTACTCTTAAAAAAGAAGAAGAAGAAGTCTTCAAGCAAATAACAGTGCAGTTAGGTATCAAAGTCCTGGTTCCAATTTTCTCTAGACCATCTGAACGTTGCTGTTGTCTTTATCACTATTTGGAAGTTTGGAGGAATCGCTAAAATACAGGATTGGTCAAAGAATAATATAACCAAGACCTGAGTTATGGCATCCCAGAGACCATTATGATATTGGCTTCAAGACTTTAAAAAAGAAAAGAGAGAGAGAAAGCAAGCTGACAGAGAAAGCTGAAGTCATTACATTAGCTTTGCCTGTCTTTTCCCCAACCACTCCATCCTCCTCTCCTAGATTAAGTCATGACAAAAACAATTTAGCAGCTCCTTCTCTTCTTGATTTTTATCTCTGAATAAATTACAATTCTGACCTCTCTTTTCATGAGGCCCTATAACCGAACTTTTATTCTCTGAAGCAAAAGACAAACAGCACTGATAAACTTTGAGCCAGACGTAACCAACAGCACACCTGACATGCCGTTTCCCGTGGTGGAGCAGTGCTGTCAGCGGACACAGCTGATACTCCAGATTCAGATCAGAACAGGAGCCTTTTTCAGGAGAGAGCTGCCGGCATGGCTTGCCCCGGTTTGCTGTGGGCACTCGTGGTCTCCACCCATCTCGGTAAGGAAGGCACACCTTTTTGCTTTTACTATTATCCAACAGGACTGGGAATTAGGGATAAAGATTAGGAACACAAGCATCTTACCTCCTCGTTGGTTCTGGCTATTGGGGGCAAAGAAGCTGATGGATATTGCCTGAAGTTTGATCAAGAAAAGGAAAGGTGGTTGGAGGATGGGATCAGCTTGTGAGTCTGCCTGCCTTATCTGCCTGGTGTGAGATACCCTCTCCGCTTTCCCACAGGATCCAGCACAGCCCAGACGGTCACTCAGACTCAACCAGATATGCGTGTGCGGGAGACAGAGACTGCGACCCTGCACTGCACGTATGACACCAGCGACAGTGATTATTATTTGTTCTGGTACAAACAGCCTCCCAGCGGGGAGATGATTCTCATTATTCGCCAAGAAGCTTATAAGCAAGAGAATGCAACAAAGGATCGCTTCTCTGTGAACTTCCAGAAACCAAAAAAATCCTTCAGTCTCAGGATCTCAGACTCCCGGCTGGAGGATGCTGCGATGTATTTCTGTGCTCTCATTGAAGGCACAGTGACATGAGCAGCAGGGAGAGGTTTACAGAAACCTCAGACCTCAGTGTAGGTGTGGAGGGGTGGGGGGGCAGGTGAAGGGGGAGTGGGTGGGGTACCAGGAACATAGAGAAGAAATCATTGACTTCTCTGGAGCAAAAAATACTATTCTATAGGACTGAAGGAAACACATAAAGTAGTTCTCAAAATAGTAATGGAAATAATGAATGTACACAATGTGTTACGGGTTCATAGAGTACCTTCACATGCATTTGCTTCATTTAACCCTGATGGCCCCTTGTGTCATACAGCATAGGTCAGCCATTCTATCCAGTGACTCTCGTAGCTAGAACCACAGCTACGTTCTAGAATTGTGCCTTAATCTTTTCACAGTGTATGTTACTTGTTTTGCTATCCTAATTTCTCCACCCTCCACCTCCCAGCCTAGGCTATCTGATTTTTTTGCATGTGTAACAAGTTATTTCTTTCTAATTACAAAACTGCGAAAAACTACATCATGTCTATCTCATTGTTTCCCAACTGCTCTATCAGCCATTCTCCCTGACTTGAGACTAATTTCACCCTGTATTTCTTAAATGTCTTTAATGCACCACTGGTCCTACCTAAGAAAATGAGGAAAGAGAACAAACAACTGTCAAAAGAATTTCACATGCTGCTAACACTCATCAGCAAATGCTTAAAAAAAGAAAAAGAAAAAGTTAACTTCTGGTAATGGTATCACTGCTTCTGATGAGGCAACATGGGAGGAAATGGACCATTTAGAAGAACCAAATCCAAAATCACCAGAGTCACCACCCCACATGCCCTGAGACGTGGCGGATATCTGGACCTGAAGAGGAGTCCATCTTCCTTATGCTAAAGAAAAACAAAAAAACAGTAGGATGGAAAAAGTAATGCCAGCATTTCTTTTTACATCCATAATTCCCTCAATACATAGCGTTTGCTGTTGAGACCATTTGCAGAGTATTTAATTCCATCTGCCCACCTTGAGTGAATGGGAGAGAGCTGGATAAGATACTCCATGGCTGAAATATTCAGTCTGCTGAGTGGGTTCTGGAGCTGAGGATGGAGGTGTATTTAGAAGGAGCAGTGGAAGTTACTAGAGTTGGGAGAGCAAGGGGAGCCAAAGCCAGATTGCTAAATAACAACTAGCACCAAGCATTCACAGGAACACCTTGTCACCTCTTGGTTATCAGTACTATCAGGAGGGACTCAGTACCCAGACTGAAACCGAAGCCAGAGCTGGTGACATGCAGAGGACCTTTGGGATTTCTTTTGCCTTCTCCACAGTCTTCAAGAGTTTCTCTACTGGCTGCCTTAGGCCAGGGCCCCATAGCTCAGGGCCCCACTCATAGTCCCGTTGAACACCTTGAAGTTGTCTGGAACACCCCCCTTTAGTTCCACATGCTGGAGCACGAGGGCAAGTCACACCTCCTATGTTCCCCAACTTCCATCCATTCTGACCACTCATTCTAATCACACTCCTTCCGGCCTCAACTCCCAGAACACCACAACCCAGCCCCGGCTCACATGCCAGGCTCTCACCTGTCTGAAACTCAGTGAGAGTATCATGTCTTACACAAGTCAGATAACTCTGGGCCATTCAAGCTTTACCCTCTTCTATATCCCTCAGGTCCAAGTAGTCACCAAAACTTACAGATTCAGGCTAGTTGTCAAGTTTCACATCGAAGTTCTTCTTTTTTTTTTTAAGATTTTATTTATTTATTTGAGAGAGAGAGACAAATAGTGACAGAGATAGTGAGAGAGAGCACAAACAGGGTGTGGGGCAAAGGGGATGTGGGGCTTGATCCCAGGACCGCAGGATCATGACCTGAGCCGAAGGCAGACACTTAACCGACTGAGCCACCCAGGCATCCGAAAGTTTGTTTCTTCTTTCCATCCTTGCTGCTAGTGCCTTCAGAGAGCTCCTCTCAGTTGAATTAATTAATAGTCATCTAGCTAGTCTCTCTGTCTTCAGGTGTGGTCCCCTTCACACACTGCTTCACACAGCCACCAAGGTGACCTTCCTGCAATAAGAATCACATCATGTCCGTTCCCCGTTCAATGAAAGCCCCATTTCCCACAGAAGGAGCCTGTGATCAGTCAGCATGTAAGTGCCATCAAAGCAGAGACCACCACTATATCCCCAGCACCTACCATGCCTGACAAGGTACATGGTCCAAGAACTATCGGGGCGCCTGGCTGGCTCAGTTGGTAGAGCATGCAACCCTTGATCTTGGGGTAAGTTCAAGCCCCAAGTTGGGTGTAGAAGTTACTTAAAAATAAAATCTTAAAAAAAAAACAACTATCCACTGAAGGGATAGACTTACAGGATCCTGGGGGGTTGAAATAATGTTCAGCTAAGACTGCCTTTTGCCCTTAGCAAAGTATTAACATTGAGGCAGCTGAGTCCCTAGAGGAAGGTCCCTCGGCCTGTTTCAAGGACTTGTCAGAGGGCTGTAAGTCGTAAGGAAATTTAATAATTTTTCTTTTGCCTTCATTTCCCACATCAGTGTTTCCTTCCAGGCAGGGATGATATTAAAAACTTTTAGCCTAATATCTAGTACCCTGTTTGGATTTGGTATGAATATCGGAAAGGACACAGGTTGGAAAGAGACGGTCATAGTGTTAGAACAGAGTCCTGATGGGGACCCCTTACTCTGCCAGGCATTTACTTTTTGAATTGAAAGGTCCTTCCGGTTGTCGACTCCTCAGCCACCAGCCCCCATCCTTAGGTGCTTTCCCAAAGTTGCCTCATTAACGTAACCAAAGACACCTCTATCTCTTCCACCAAATGAAATTCCAAGAGTTTTAGGTGCTCTGTGCCAAAAAATGGGGACAAAGACCAAATATGTATTTCTTATTATAAATCACAACTATAACATGTGCCTATATTAATCTTAGTCTTTGCTTAAGAACCTGGCCAGAGTAGAACCTTTAGGTATGGAGACTGCGTTAGTTAATCCCGGTGGGTATTTTGCTTCTTACTAATGTGCTTTGCTACCACTTGTAGCTGGCATTGGTGGTAAATGAAAACCGGCAGCGCGGAGCTTTAATGCACTCGCCTCTAAACTTGGGCTCTTGTTCTTAGGTCTACACCTCTCTTCGGCCACTTTATTCTCTGCAACACCAGGAATCAGTCAATTTAAACAGAAGTTTCAATCTCTTGGCTGGAGGAAACACTTTCTGCTTCATGGGGAGGCTAAGGCAGATAACCTTAGGTACTGTAGAGACAGTATCTCAGGATGACAGCTTGATCATCTCTTGCACAGAACATCTGCAAATTGAGAAGGATGAGTGTTGTCAGCTCTAAAAGTCCCCTGTTCTGCCTTATTTTGTTCAGATTCACATTTAAGGAGAAACATGCAAGAAGTTGCCTGAATTTCCGTGGTATTTTCCACCAGTCTGTAGAAGATACAAATTTAAGGAACGGCTAATGGGTTACATATACATATCTGATGTGAGAAACAAAGGCAGAAGAGAAATTATTAAATTTCCTTACCACCTACAGCCCACTGACAGGTCCTTGAAACAGGCCGAGTGACAGTCCTCCAGGGACTCAACTGCCTCAATGTTAATACTTTGTTAAGGGCAAATGACTATCCTAGCCCAACCCCTCCCCACCCCAGGATCCTATAAGTCTACTTTAACATATAAAAATTCCTTTAGAAATTTCCTTTATCTCTAAATCCTCCAAGATACATGTTGGCAGTCATCCCCCAAGCATATGGCCCACCGATATACATCTGAAGGGTCTCATGACTAAGGTTTTATTAGATGGTAATAAATGACCTTTTCCTAACAATAGCTGGTCCCCTCAAGGTCCTGGAAACCTTGCTTCCAAAATTCCTTAGAGACTTACCCTATCCCTAACCCCCTCCCAACTTGAAAGTATATAATGGGGCACTCCTCATGACCATGGTGCAGCTCTTTCTGCCCACAGGTCCTGTCCCCATGCTTTAATAAAATCATCTTTTTGCACCAAAGACCTCTCAAGAAATCTATCTTGGCCATCGGCTTCGAACCCTAACATTTTTCCTATATCAGTATCCAGTGACAGTAATTTTGCATGCCATCAAAGCTTGTTCTTGTTTGTAGGCCAACCTGCACATTAGATTAATGGCAGTCAAACTTTGGGAAACTATGCGACCACACATTTTTAAGATAACTTCTAAAATATTTTAGCACTACTTTAAATGTTTAAATAGCCATGGAAGTTATAAATTTCCCTCTATTATAAATATTGACATTTTCAAATAAAATTATATAATAGCTTTTAAATATATGCGATGAAATCTTAATACTGAAGTGATTTGCTACCCATAAACATCCAATTAAAATTTATGAACAAACTCTTCATTAACAATTGAAGATTTTATATTGCTCTTTTCTTTCCTCAAAATCATATTTCCATTCAACTTCTGCAGATTGAATACAACATATTTTTCATTAAGTCTTTTATTGACTCAAAATTTCTGCAACAAAAACATGTATGAGATTGAAATTTTTTTTTAATTTAATGTTCTAGGCATAGATGGTAGCATTAGACCATAATGCTCTAATTGCTCTTTTTTTTTTTCTGGGTTGAATTGTAAATATAATGATTAATAATGCACGTTTGATGAAAACTACTTAAATATACTACAATTTTAAAAAGATTTTGAACATAAAAGACAAAAACTTCTTTGGAAATGCATTTCTTAATAAAATGACAGGGATCTAGAATTATTTGATTGAAGGAGGTTTCCCCTACACACACAAAAAGAAGTACTCCTTTCCTTAATGCCCCCGAGCTTCTCAAACTGCAGAACAACGTTGCAAAGAAAGATTCCTTCTTGTGTAAAGTTGGAGAAGCACCGTTGTGAAATAAAAGCCACAGTCAAGTTCTCAGGCGGATCGTTTTTAGGAAAGCATACATAGAGAAGTTGAGGGTCTAGAAGTTGATTCCCTTAAGATACATCTCTGTTCCTTAGTTTGAAGATCACTGCATGAGACTGCTCTCAGTATCACTGACTCATTCTCAGTAAGCCTTCGTTTAGTAATGAGGTTTGAGGAAAATCCACAGGAAATTTGAAGGAAAGAGTCTTAAGGTTCAATAAACCTGATAAATTTCCTAAAATATGTTTGACATTTCCGGATTGGAAGAATAGATACTGATGAGTCGGAAAACAATGGGGACTGAGCTCTTGCATGACGCAGATCATTCTGTACACTGACACTGTTTGATATGATTTCAAATCCACTTATTCATTACTTAAATGAAGTAGTTTTACTCTACTAGTTTATGACAAACTCATAATCTCAGGGTCCTGGGATCCAGCTCCACACTGCGCTCCCTGCTCAGTGGGGAGTCTGCTTCTCCCTCTCCCTCTGCCTGCTCATGCCCTCTCTCTCTCAAATAAATAATAGATAGAATCTTTAAAAACATATATATAATTACCAAGAGTTTGTGAGGAGTCTCTAAGAGTGTTCAGTCTGGGCAAGAGGACTCTGCTGTTCTAAAGAGGTCTCTGAAAATCCTGGGGCAATTAGCTTCTGCCAAGGTAAAGACTCATTTACCAGCAGTGGGGAAAGCCATACAGTGGCCCCAGGAAGAATATCTTGTCCTTCAACACCAACTCCATCATTCCCTAGCAACATGCTCTAGCAACAGGGGGGAACTTTTACTTTGGGGCTTGCAGCTGGACATCGGCTCTTGGCTGGCTAAACCGTGACTCCCAAGTACCAACTCCTATAAAGGTACTCTTAACTAAATAAGGACTTTATTCCTTTCATCTCCCCTTGCCCGGAACAATAGTGTGATTAATCAATCATTGGTTTGGAGTATATTATTTATTGGCTTCTTAAGAAATATTTTCCTGCACGCTATTGGCTTGTGAAATTCCCACAGCAGACCTGTACTACATACATTGTTGGCAAAGACAAATCAGTCTCTGAGCATAATTTGCCTCCTCAAAACAAAACACACATGTATCTTTATCTTGGGAAAAGCAGTTTTAATTGCCATGGTCATTGATTAATAACATTGTGAAAGAGGAAGTTGTCCCCTCTTGGGTGGGAAAAATGATAATTGCTAGATCTCTTTTTCTCTATCATGAAAGAGCATTTTCCAGTAAGAACTTACCTGACACTCTTGGGGAATGGAACTTTGTTGTCACAGCGTATTTACCTAGCAATCCATAACTGAAAAAGGCTCATATGGTTTATACTCCTGTGTATTGAGGTTAACCCACAGAAATAGAAGAGGTGTTATGAGTTCATAGCCTGGAAGAAAAATTAAATTGATAATTGATAATTGAAATTATCCATTTCATCAAGATCTATTTACACAAAATACTGACGATTTTAAAAATTCCTTCCTGAGATAGTGTTCTATCACCTTTCTCAAATTGTTGTATCAACTCTACCAATACTTTATTTTGCTGTTTGTACATTTATATCTTTCTTCTTGTAAGCACTCATGGAATCAGCTATTTTTATTATTAATGTGTATATATATATATATATATATATATATATATATATATAGCTAGGGAACATTTACCAAAACATGAGCATGTATTATGACTCAAAGAAGCAATAGGAAAGATTCATAAAAGCTACATCCTCTGAACACAATGCAATAAAGCTAGAAATTAATAATTAAAAGATAGTCAATAAATGACTGGGAAGGGAATTAACCACTTATGGTATTACAAATAATTTCCAGTTCAAAGAACTAGAAGTTAAAGCTATAGGTCATTAAAAATTAACACTAATGATAACACTACATATAAAAATCTGTGGATTTGTTCAAAGCAAAACCCATAAGAAAATGTGCAGCCTTGAATACATTTATTAATAAACAAAGAATGGAACCAAATCTTCCATTAGAAAAAGATAATAAGCAAAATAAACCAAAATGAAGAAGGGAAAAGTCTAATAATAAAAGTAGGGGGCGCCTGGGTGGCTCAGTTGGTTAAGCGACTGCCTTCGGCTCAGGTCATGATCCTGGAGTCCCTGGATCGAGTCCCACATCGGGCTCCCTGCTCGGCAGGGAGTCTGCTTCGCCCTCTGACCCTCCCCCCTCTCATGTGCTCTCTCCCTCTCATTCTCTCTCTCTCAAATAAATAAATAAATAAAATCTTTAAAAAAAAAAAAAAAAGTAGGAATTAATTGAAAAGTAAAACAAAAATTAGCATTTATTAAGCCAAGAGTTCTAGAAAATTTGTTAAGAAAAAGAGAGAAAACACAAGTACACATTAAGAATGAGAAAGGTGATAGAACACTATCTCAGGAAGGAATTTTTAAAATCATCAGTATTTTGTGTAAATAGATCTTGATGAAATGGATAATTTTTAGAAATATATAACTTTTTCATTTGAACTTCTAACTTTCTAAAAATTTATATTATTTTATAATTCCAAAGTCTGCATTGAATCATAAGGAAAAAATCCTGAATTCTGTCTCTTCTATGTTCCCCACACACTCAGCACACAATTACTGCACATATAATTCCTCCCACCAAGTTGAAGGGAACGTTCTCCTTTATTGAAGTCTTTCTTGCCCTTCACCCATCCTGCCAACTCCCAACCACCCTCTGTACCACTGCCACCCCTTCTTTTAAAAATATCTTTTTTATTATATCACTTCACTATTCAAAATCTCATAATAGTTCCTATTTTTTTACACAAACATGAGCCCCTTTGACTAGCTTTCAGCTACCTCCATCAGCGCTCCTCATTTTACCAACCCACCCTCATTCCCACTTCCCAGCCTGTTTTCTATGTTAGTCAGACCATTCTTGTCACTTTCTCACAAACTCATCCTCCTCACCCCTACCTCCCCACATTCCCTGCAATGCCCGCCTTTCTCTCTGTCAAACATTATGTATTCTTCCAGTCTCAACTCCTCCAAAATGGCTGCACCATGTTCCTACAGCCTTCTATAATCTCTCTTTTCTTTCTGAATTTAGAGTCTATATTCCCATGCCTCCCCAAAAGAAATTCATCCCTTTCACTTTTAACTTTTGTTCTATGCATGTTATTTTAATCTTCCTAACTTACAACTCCATTAAGACCAGGACTAGATCTTGTGAAATTATTTAATACTCCCATCCCATCATTTATCACATTACCTAACCCTTGGTGGGTGCTTGGTCTATACCCTTGACTATAATGTGTTTTATTTCTTCTAATGTTTTTTATTTTTTCCTCAAGTGTCCTCCTCAAGAAGAAAATCAGTATTGAATGGTTCTATCAGTTATGGAGAGTTCATTCAGGAAAAGGAATTTCAGTGGGAACTTGCCTGAGACAGTAGAGGATTGAGTTTAGGATTTTTAAAAGATAGAGGAAGTATATGTATGAAGCTGTCCCGCATCGACTGCTGTGAGGGTGAAAAATCACTGCCCCCCAAACCCTAAACAGAAGGCTGTTTCACAAAAAAGCACAAGACGAGGCATTAGCTCAGTAGTTAGATAACTGGGCTGGAATCCCACTCCATCACCGCACCAGCTGCATGATCTTAAGCTTAACATTTATGCCTGTTAATTCCCGCTTTCCTCTTCTGTAAAATATAGATGTTCTGAGGAGTAAATGAGATTGTTCATTCACTTAGCACAGTGCTTGGAGTATAGTGCAGCTCAGTATACATTAGTTATTATTATTATTATCACATGTTGTCTTTTTCCCACAACGTGTGTAAGAGGTATTTGAGGACTTAAAGAGGCTGTGATGGTGTTCTCCAAGAGTTAACGTGAGTCAGAAAATGTACACTGTTCGTAAGAGGGCAAAATGATCCAGAAACTAATCCAGTGCACCAGAAGTAGCCACTCACATTTAGGGTAGTCCTAAAGAAATGAAAGCTTCCCACCCTCCCAGTCTCCATCCCCTCCCCCAACTGAATCCACACAGTTGAGACAACACTGCTGTGGTGGGCATCTACTATTTTGTTCACTTAGAACAGCAGCTCCCTCCTGGTAAAAGATAAACCCTAACCACGTGGTCTGAATAGAGGCTGCCACCTTACTTACACCCCCCAATGACCCAGAGGTGGCCACATGATCCAGCTGAACCAATCACATCACCATACACTCCGCTGCAGTCACAGATTGACCCCCTGGAGCAAAATTTGACTCAGACTAACATAAGCAAAACCCCACCCCAGAATTTTTTAATTTGGGATGGGAAAGAGGGATCCCCGGTCCTTCCTTAGTGGCTACACTGTGAGATGAACTCTAGCTAGAGAATGTTTGCAGTGTGGTCTGAGTGAATAAAGCTGATATACAGAAAGCAGTGGAATGAAAGAGGAATCTTTGCAGGATTCAGTTCCCTGGCACCCTAGACACGTGAAACCCGTATGTACCGCTGCAGTGCCAAGGTTACAAGAGCCTAAGCTTACTGGTGTTACATTTCTGTCACTTGACTAAATCAACAAGATTTTTAAGGCTTAATTTGATAAGAAATTTTTTTTTTTTTTTAAGATTTTATTTATTTGCGAGAGAGAGAATGAGAGACAGAGAGCATGAGAGGGAGGAGGGTCAGAGGGAGAAGCAGACTCCCTGCTGAGCAGGGAGCCAATTTGATAAGAAATTTTGAGAAACACCTTGCTGGCTTACAAAAAAGCAAATTCTACTTGTGTACACAATAATTCTGTGGGTTACTTTTTCAGTAATTTCTCTTAACATCCTGAAAGGGACACTATTCCATACGCGCATGTACCAACACACACACACACACACACACACACACACACAATCAACTCCAAAGTATCTTTTTTTTAAGGAGGAACTGAGTGAATTGCATGAGGTGATTCTAGGTGGTTGGAACATCTGCTGAAATCGTGCTTCTGGGGAGAAAGAAAAAACTGCCCTATTTGGAGATCTCTAGCTAACTTTCAAGGCACCTACATCTGAGTCTTCAGTGAACAGAACAGAAAAAAAAGAAAAAGCTACTAGCAGTGACTCTGTGGCTTCATCTAGACTGTGAGCTGAGGGTTTACTGGAGAGGGAACCATGGGGATAAAGGAATTGTCATACAGTGTTCAGGAATGGAGACAAGGTTCAGTGTGACTCATCTGAGGTTTCCCGGGAAGGAACTGGATTATAGGGATAATTATACTCCTCTTCTTGAAATGTTCTCTTTGGACAGGGTTAAATGCAGAGGTGAAAGCAGAAAGACAGAAAGTTCTGTCCCTGAATACCCAGAAGGGAAAAGACTGTACCATCTGGTGCAATTACTCAAGTGCTCCTTTAGACAGACTGCAGGAGAAGATCTGGAGAAGACAAGATCTGGAGAAGAGCCTGGAATTGTTTTTATTGGTATCAAGAGGAGCAATGACGCAGGAGGATGATTCCCAGCTTCACTTGATACCAAAGCCCATGGCAGCACCCTGCACACCTTAGCTTCCCAGGTGGCCTCTATGTCACCTACTTTGGTGCCATGGATGCTCAGTGTCCCTAAGGCTTTCAGTCTGTACCCAAACCTGAGCTGCAGCTCTGGCCAACCCTGTGCAGGGACCACAGTTATGAGGCTTACTTAATGGTCACTCTATCTCTTCCTGAAAGGAAATTCTAAAATGAATGAGAAAAGATGGTGGTTTTCACTCTTATTTCTTTACTGTGAAAATTTTCTTGAAAAGAAAATAAGGAGGAAAAATCCTAAATATGTCTTTTTTGAGAATAGGAGGTCTCATCCTTTGCTGCCTCATAGTCAAAATCTGCCAGCCTTCCATACAGAATGAGTTCACATTATGCAACTATCACATATAATTCCTACGAGACATGGACCCATTATTTGCTTCAGATGTGAATGCAACATATAACATTTACCAATGGATGGAGAAAATAAATAAATGCTTTATAAAAGAATATTCTATAAGAAGGTCCTTACCGAGTTTTTTCTCCCAAAGTACTGACTACAGTCATCAGGTAATATCCATGTGATTCAAATATTTATTTATCCCAAAGTGTGGAGAGATTCTTATTGTAGGACCCTAAAAGAAAAGAAAAAGGCTAATTGAAAAAGCAGACCCCATGCTATTTAATGAAAATGTTATGCATATACATAGTCTATAAACCCAGGGTACAAATACCCTCAGGTCTCTTTTATTTTTCCAGCTAATTGTTAGAACAACAGCCTGACAAATAAGCAGCGACAGCAAGTTCATTATCTCCCTGTTGAGGCCTTCCCCACGCCCGCCCATGACCTGTCAGAATGGACAGACTTGGGCAGTGCAGAAAGGACTAGTCCCACTCCCATGCCCATGCAGTGGCCCCCTCCCCGTGGACTCGTGCCTTGTCTCTTGCTGGCACCCAGCAAGAAGGGTGACCCCACTCCTTCAGTGTCAGCTTGGCCAAAGGAGGCCTCATGCCTTGGTTGCAGAGCCTTGCACTCATCTTCATAGACACATGACCATCACCCAAGCCATGGAAAACCAAAGAATGCTTGGTTCAGAGTAATCCTGGCATTCATATGGCGGGTTCAAACAACATCCCCTTTTCCATCTTCCATGGAGAACCATAGCTAAGTGATAGTATTTTTTGTTTTGCACGTCTCAGCCCCTGCGGGTCTGATTCCACTCACTTTCTCTAGAGTGACTGCAGGGTTATGCGCTGACCCTCTTAAGGAAAAGGTACTCTTAATAACCCCTGAGGATTCTGCAGCCCCTCTCCAACCAAGGCTACTCTGAGTGACTCAAGGGTGATTTATCCCCCAAATGAGATTTTCCAAGGTGAACTATGCCAGTTTTCTCAGAGGGCCACCCATAATGATTCCATAGTATTGATACTTCCTTTTCTAAGGGATGCTAGCTTCAGGGAATATACACTAGTTTTCTGGGACTTTCTTACTAAATAATAGAACTAACCCAAACATTATCACTGGTAGGCACCCTACTATGTGCTTTTGTGAAGTGAATTGAGCACAATTTAATACAATGACATAAAATTACACATTAAATTCTAATCTCATGGCTAAGGGATTGGTGAAAACACATTAGTTTATTGGCAAAGTAAGTAGTATCTATTTTGATAGAACCCAGGTTTATCTTTTTCAAGGTCCTGTTGTGCCTCTACTTGTCTTATAATACTCTTGTCCCAAAATAGTTTGCAATGAGAGGTCACCCTTATGAAATTTCAGAATGTTTCTAGTATTTACTTACCCACTTTCTCAAAGTCATAATATCAATTCTTTATTGTTTTCTAGGCTTTGCTTCCCTCTAACTATTTTGCAAAATGTCCATGCTTACCTTTCTTGCCACCCAGGAATGGTGGCACTGTTCCCCTGCTCTGCTCCTTCCTTTGCAGAGTCTATGTCCTGAGTCTGGTGGTTTGTTCTGCCCCCTCTTCTCTGTTGGGTAACGCTTGTTAGCGGGCTGGGTTAGTTGCTATCTAAAACCTGAGCTCAAATCAGATTCCTCCACTATGTAGAAAGATAGATCCCATGACACTTAGGTGAACATCAGTAAAATCCTCACAGGCCATAAAAGTCAAGGATGTTACTTCTTGGTCGTTGTAGATGCAATAGTGTTTGCATCTGTAACTTGGGATCCATTTTCTTCATCATTCAGGAATGTATAAGGAGCAATGTATGGCCACATATATAAAAATATAGATTTATTTATATTGTACATTGGCTTTGGAGTTATAGTCCTTGAATAAAAATTGTAAGACAACACAACAAGACTGCTTGGTCCAAAGACATCAGTGCATCCTTTCTTCTATTCTTTTTCCTATTCTCATTGGAGTTTTATAGCAAAAGAACATGATTTTTTTTGTGTGAATGAGAGACCCCACCTGGTTGATAAATTCTGAGTAGGAGACCCAGCTTATTTACTGGGTGAATAGGTACACCCAGTATAGCTTATACTTCTTAGAGCTACAAGAAAAGGAACTTTTGACTAAAAACTTCCCTGATCATCCCAAATTCATAAATATGAAAGCCCCAGAAATGACACAGGGGCTTCAATTGTGCTGTGAGTTGCAAAGATATAGGGATCAGTCCCATTCAGCTCAAGGATCTTACAGATGCTGTGAGAAAAGGAATAAAGTCAGAGACTGATGCACAAATCACTTATCGCTCATGAGTCACTGTGGTTCTTGGAGCAAAAGTGAACATGAAACAGAAAAAACACTATTATCTGCCAAAATTACTCCAGCAGCATTTTAAATAGACTTCTGTGAAATAAAGTCAGGAGAGACCCCTACCAGCTAATTTGGTAATTTTTTAAAGGAAGGGATTGAGTAAGAGAGTCATCCATAACGAAGCTTCTCTTATTAAAGCAAATCAGATTTTTAAAAACTTTTCACCTTTTTCATTGGGGAAGGGGCGGGGGACTGAGAATAGAAGGGGCATGAGAGCCCTGAGCACAATGGTGTCTCGCCTCAGACCAGCCGCAGCTGAGGAAGACAGCGGAGTTCTCTGTAAACACCAGCACTGACCATCTCTGAAGGGGGAATTTATTGTTTTCTGTCCTCCACTGTTTCCACATCTATAAGATGGGGTCAATAATTGAGCAGCTTTCTCAGTCCCAGGAGTGATTTTGGAAAAATAAGATGCTCCCTGAAGCCACCAGTCAACAAAACTCTACTTAAAAAATTCTATCTAAATGTGGCTGTTTATTTGCCACTCGGCCACCAGCAATTATGACCCACTTTTCCCACGGTCCCAAGCTCTCTACTGCATACAACGCCTCCTACAGAGTTGCAGGGTGGAATCTCGGAAAAACCTAATTTGGGGATCTTACCTGGATTTGCCTCGAGACTGAGCATATCCTTGTCAGTCAGAAGAACCTACTTTTTTTAATTACCTGCCAGTTCCCTCTCCTTCTCCCCCCATTTTTGTTTGTTTTTTATTTTGCTAAATTGTGAAATCTACTTAAACTTTGCTCTTTTCTGTCTAGATGAGAACAAATTTCACTGTCAGGAAAATCATCCTATAAGAATGAGCTTTAGGGGTGCCTAGGTGTCTCAGTCAGTTAAGCGTCCGACTCTTGGTTTTGGCTCAGGTCATGATCTCAGGGTCGTAAGATCGAGCCCCACATCGGGCTCCCTACTCAGCGTGGAGTCTGCTTCAGATTTTCTCTCTCTCTCTAAAATAAATAAATAAAATCTTTTTTTTAAAAATGAGCTTTGTATAGAAATAATTGAAAACAAGTTTTCCTGATCTACCAGAGAAATGGAAAGGGCATAATCAATACCCTCAGATACCCGTTTCATCAGATTTTCCTCCAAAACCCCTAGAAAAATAGTAATCTTGATTCGGTCAGGCGTTTAAGTGAAAATATTCCAGAAATAACAGTACAATGTAAAAGCTGACCTTAACATTTCACTATTCGGAATCTCTTAAGCAACAGCACATTTAAAAGAAAAGAAAAGAAAAATCTTACTTCTCCAAATAGCCCCAGGATCTTCACAAGCTAATCAGCACCCACAGCACCTGGCAGGATAAGAAAGGTCAGCTCCATCACTGTACAGACAAAAGCTCCTCACACTGCCCAGAGCCTACAGCACTGACTATAATAACTTCCATATTTAGACAAAATGAAATTTGACTGGAAGAACTGACTTAGTTCCATCTTCCTCTGAGTCAAGGAGAGGCTCCACTCTTACGGATTAGGCTGAAAGAACGTTGACCTTGTATGTATAAATATTCATAATGTGTCTTGAATTTCAAGTTTCCTGAACTGCTATCAAAGCGAGCTTCCTTATTGGTGACTCCTTGTGAGGAAACTTTTATTTTGCATTTATGAACTCACTCTCTGCATCATTACATAACCAGACAACTGTTTTCTCTCAGAGTTCCTATAACCTTTCTGTAACATTTAGCATTGTCACCACATGTTGATTTTGATGTTGAAAACAGTTTCACAAGGAAGCCATTCGTGACAGAAAGAAAAAAAAAATCATTGCTCAATCCAACTGAGTTTACTGAAGGAACAAATATTCACTTGAATCCTTAAATCTCCTCCTTAATATAGAGGAATCAGATTCCGAAATTAACTTGTGAGTCTTTTTAGGGCCAAGAATATAAGCAAACCCCAAAACAGATGAATATGACTCAGACATTTTAAAGATAGCCATTAATTTGACATTTAAAACATAAAAAACTAAGCTCTTCTCACTGCCCTTACTGACTGTTCACAATTTATGAATACACAGGTTGTTATTTTCTTTTCCTCAGATCACCTAGTTTCACTAAAAATATATCATTACACGTTATCCTAAAAGATACAAATCCAGGTGGTCAAAACCGAACCAGTTGACTTCAAGGGTGTGATGGTGTAATAAGAAAATATTATCATAGCTGAAAACATCACGAGCACACCAGAGCATGCAAAACCCAGTATGTTCACCCTTGAAGGATCTCCATAAAGGTTTCGGGTGATGTTAATCCTAACTTCCAGCAGTTGCTGCCAATGACCGGAGCTTTTACTTACAAGATCCAGAAAACACTCAGAGCTTTGTCCTGATCGTATGCACCCAGTTACCAAATCTGCTTATTCTAAGGATTAGGAAAGGAGAAACTTTTCTCAATTATGCTATTTATGCCTTATCTTCTTCCACTCTGTCTCATAGGTTTTGGTATGAACTATCCTTTTTCTTTGTTTTTAGCATCCTCGGTTAATTTTAATTTTGACTCTGCTCCAAGGTTTATCCAGAAATTCATTTCTTCATTTCAAGAGTTAATATTTTTTACCTTTTTATATTTTTATGTTAATTGGGTTATGATCAGAGAATATGCCTATAAAAACTCTACTTTTCAAAAAATTTTAAATTTACTTTGAGGCCAAGTACATAGCCATAATTAATTTTATTTGAAAGCTATGAATTTATATATGCATGGATAGCTATGTACTCCACTTTTTTGATTGTATCATTAAATTCTTCTATGCCCTTGTTTTGTTTTCTATTGAATCTGTCACGTTCCTAAAGAGAGCTGTTGAAATCTACTTATTTTATCAACTTCTTGCAAACTGCTTTTATTTCATTTATTGAGCTTCCGTGTTTTTGGTGAATATGGTTTATGAGTTATATCCATAAAGTCTGTCTGTTTAGCATAATGCCCAGAAAATCATCTATTTCTTCTTCATCTTGTGTAATAAATACAATCTGCTACTTTCCCCTCAGTATCCATTCTGCTCCCTTTCCCTCCTTTATTCTGCCTTAGAATAAAATCTGTGTTGCCCAGACTTCCTTGAAGCTAGATATGACCATAAATGAAGTTCTGGTCAATGAAATGTAAGTGTAAATGTCATGTGGCAGCTTCTAGGAATTTCTCTAAGACTCCGTGTGCAAGCTCTTCAGTCTCTCCAGCTATCTTGACTCCCAACTCCCTTCTTACTGGAGTTTTTGATCCTCTGAGATTCAACCATGTCCTTCACTTGGTCTGTGCACCATGTACCTTCCTTAATGAGGTCCCCTTGGCTGAACACAGCAATTCTCAATTCCCAACTACCTTCCATGAACTCCTTCAGGCAAGCAAAATATTTTCAGATATTTTTGAAAACCAGTATTTAAATAGACCATAGTACTATTTCTACTCTACTGTGACTGAAATGTTTTCGAGTGCATCATTTTACAGAGCTGGGTCCTCTCAGAATTCCAGACAGAAAGCAGAAAGTGTTCCCTTTGCATGGGATAGCCACTGCCGTGTGTTTTTTATCACCAGCATTACTAGCTCAGGGTTTTAGACTCCGGATTCATGATAAAAATTGCCCCAGAGGCACCTGGGTGGCTCCATTGATTAAGCATCTGACTCTTGATTTCAGCCCTGGTCATGATCTCAGGGTTGAGATCCAACCCCATATAGGGCTCAGTGCTAGGCATGGAGCCTGCTTAAGATTCTCTCTCTCCCTCTGCCCCTCCACCCCCTCCTCTCTCTCTCTCTCTCTCCCTTTCTAAAAAAAAAAAAAAAAAAAAATGTGCCCTGAAACATCAGGCTTTGCCCTTGACATGTAAGTTTTCAAAACAAAAAATGATCAGGTGCCTGGCTCTTGCAACTCAAAAATGCTTTCATTTTTAGGATATCTTTTCTTCTTAAGACTTTTAAAGTCTATTTTGAAAAACCAAAGTCAAGAATTTGAATCTTTGGTCTCATTGGATTCTTTTGCAATCTCCCTTTCCTGGATCAATAAAATTCATCCCCAGAATTTATGGCAAAAGGGTTACAGGGGAAAAAATGAATTTTAAAGAAGGAAAACATGTCAGATGATATTTGAAACTCTTATCCCACTGCAAATGGAATTGGAGATTCTAATAATACAATAGCATGAACACCAGACTTGATGTCAGGAGGAATTTGTTGGTATTCAGACTCTTACACTAGGACCTCAGTGCCTTTAGGCAGGTTACATAATATACCTAAGCCTCATTTTTCTCATCAAAATATGTGGAAAAATAATAACCACTTGCCAAAGTTTTTATGACATTTAAAATGAGATGGAATATATGTCAAGTAAACAGTACAAATACCAGACCTTCTAGAACAGTGTTTATTGAAGGAAAGTCACAAAGATAGGAGGAGGGGCAGGTCTGTGGTTTCCCCAGGGGCAGGACACGCCCCCACATCCTGGGGCACCACATGGCACTCTAGCAGGGCCAGACTCTAAGAATAAGATCCCAGGGCGCCTGGGTGGCTCAGTTGGTTAAGCGATTGCCTTTGGCTCAGGTCATGATCCTGGAGTCCCTGGATCAAGTCCCGCATCAGGCTCCCTGCTCAGCAGAGAATCTGCTTCTCCCTCTGACCCTTCCCCCTTTCATGTGCTCTCTCTCTCTCTCTCTCTCTCTCTCAAATAAATAAATAAAATCTTTTTAAAAAACCCATTAGTTTAAAAAAAAAAAAAAGAAAAAGATCCCAGTCTTGAGGCAGGCAGATTTCAAGCTGCTTTATCCGGAAGCACCAGGCCTTACCCTAGCATGGGGGTTGGGCTCCAAACTCTGTAATTACAGCAAGAGAAAGTGATGGAAACTGGCCTTCAGTCCTGATCTATCACCCCAACACTCTTCCTAAATCGATTAACTTAAGCACGGGGCTGGAGCTCTTCCAGCCAACTTTCCCTCTGGAAGGCCAACCTGCAGGGAATCAGTTATCTTTACCTCTCAGTCTGTGAAATCTGCACAGTGCCTGGCCTAGAGTTGGTATCAATGTAGAAAGAATACGTGTGGCCACGGGGGCAATGTGTCCGCTCCCTTTGTAATATAGGAAGTATGTTTGTTCTCAGATTAAATAATGTGTTCAGCAAGTGTTTTATGAAATGTCCACTCTATACCAGGCTTTCTTCTAAGCACTTACAATATACCTGTTAGCGAAACGCTCAATATCAAATTTATGGAGATTTCATTCTTTTTTTTAAGATTTTATTTATTTGTTTGAGAGAGAGAGAGCGGGGTGGGGGGAGGAGCAGAGGGAGAGGGACAAGTAGACGCCTCACTGAGCACAGAGCCTGATGCGGGGCTCGATCTCATGACCTGAGCCAAAATCAAGAGTCCAACGCTTAACCGACTGAGTCACTCAGGTGCCCCTGGAAATTTCATTCTAATATGCATTAAACATAAAAAGTAAGTTCTATAGTATATTAAAAGATAAGTCTGTGGAGACAAGCATCAAGCATGGTAAAGGGGAGAGTGAGTGCAGGCGGTGGGGGCTCGGGAGGGCGGCTCCCTTTGTAACTGTAGATAAGGTGGTCAGAGTAGGCTCACTGAGAGGATAATATTTGAGTAAACACGTAGAGAAGATAAGGGACGGGGCCTTAAGGATATCTGGGCAAGAGCTTTCCAGGGAGAGGAAAGAGTCCAATTTTAAGTCAGAAGTGCCCAGTGTGTTCAAGGACTGGGCAAAATGAGGAGCCACAGGAGAGTTTTGAGAAAGGAACACTGCGATCTGACTTGCATTTAGCAGTCTCAGTGTGGCTGTTACGTGGAGAACAAACTACAGGCCGGCCAGATGAAAGCAGGGAAGATTGCTGTGTAAATATCAGAACCATGGTGTCTGCGTGCCCTTGAGCTCAGAGGCTTCTCGGAGGCTTCTTCCACAGGAAAAGCTGCTTCAGGAGCAGCTGTCGTTTCTGCTCCTGCTGATAGAGAGGTGGAGACACATTTGATAGCCTTGCTAGGAGTCCTCAACAGTGGACGACCTGTGAGCTTGAGGGAAAAGGATGAGAAGGAGACCTGATTCCAGACACCAGAAGGCTTGTTGCTAAGACATCTCCCAGAGGACACATATTGGAGTTTTCTTCTGTTGTGTCAGACCCCCTCCTCAAAGTCAGGCATGTTAAGGACCTTAGGAAATTGTCCTGTGATGATGAGGGTGATATGAAACAGCAGTTATTACGAAGCAGGGGGAGAGTAAAAATGCCTGGGAATAAGCATCTCTGCAGTCTCGTTACTCTGAGCAGGGGCGAGTGACCCACAATGGAGGAAAATGCTCAGTCCGGAGCTCCCAGGAGATACAGATCTCTAGAAGGACTGTCTGAGAAATTGGTAGGGCCCAGTGCAAAGTGAAAATGCAGGGCCCCCTGTTCAAACTTATTAAGAATTTCAAGACGGCAGCAGCAGAGAGTTAGACTAAGTAAGCATGGGGCCTGCTGAGCGCGGGGTCCCACGAGGCTGCACAGTTTTCACACCCAGGAAGCTGGTCCTGGGTTTTAGCTTGAATTTCTATTAGCCAAACAAATTGTCCGGATACAGATGATACGGACAGGAGCATGGGGAAGACTTTGCATTAATTTGGTAATAGTTCAGCCCCATGGAAGACACAGTGAAGGCAAATTAACTGTGCCATTTGGTGTGGAACATTGCCTCT
Organism: Halichoerus grypus; assembly: GCF_964656455.1. Taxonomy (NCBI): domain Eukaryota; kingdom Metazoa; phylum Chordata; class Mammalia; order Carnivora; family Phocidae; genus Halichoerus; species Halichoerus grypus. The sequence continues at coordinate 80,533,763 of NC_135719.1, forward strand.
TCCAGAAACTTCTGAGCTGGTGAGATGCCCAGTTCTCTTGGCATCTGAAGACTGAATACAATCCGTTTAACTAGGACCCCAGTCGCAGAGACCTAGGTAGTCAGAGAAACCTATCTGCAAAGGAAAATAGTACAGTAAAGGGATTATTAGTCCAAACAAACAAGAGGCTGAGTTTTACCATGAGCTTTTTTACAACTTCAAAGTGAGAAGCATCTGTTGCTCTTCCCCATAGGTGCTGTCTAGGCCAGTGTTGGAGGAGGTCATCGAGAGAACATGACTGGTGGACCTGGGCAATCGGAGGCTCCTCACTCCCTCCTTTGTCCTTGGAATGTGTGTTCTGCCTGCTGTTCCCACAGTGGGAGCCATTTTCAAGGACGCAGCCTTGAGAGAGCAATGGGTTGTTGAGACAGTCTGGATGGTATACTTGACTGGATCCTGGTAAGGCCTTTATAAATGTTAAGATTCTGGCAGGTGGAGATGGAGATCTAGTCACCCTGTGGCCACCCAAGACCAGCTTCATATGTAAATTCCCTTGCTTCATTACCTGCCACCCACCAACCTGGAGTGGTCTGCTTCTTTCTTCAGTCTTTCCCTTCCCTCTGCATATGGGGACCAGTTTTTGAACCAACAGCAGACTCCCCAACTTTGTCTCTCCTGATAACATTTCAGAGTTCTCCCCTCACAGGAGAAACTGCATCATATTAAAAATCATTTAACATAGCCAACCTGCAGCTTTTTGCTGAAAGTCTTGGTTGTCTTCTCTCCTAGGGCAAGGAGCAAAAATGTAAACAAGTAACACTTAGAAAGGGTATATATTCTAGTTAAACACCCAGACTCTGAAAGCAAATATTCATCCATTCCTCATTGACTGAATCGTTCATTTATTTGGCCAATATTGAACTTCTATTTGACAGACTTGTATAGTATCTGAAGCCTAGTGAATATCTATTAAATGAACTGTGAACAGATACACAAGGTCCGTGGGATCAGGGAATGGAGAGGCAGACCTAGAGTTGAGTAGTGTGTGACATTGGACAATTTATTTAGCCTCTCTGATCGTCAGTTCTCTCATCTGTAAAGCGGGAATGACAATAGTACCAACATCTACTTTTATAGCCATATAGATTAATGTATGCAAAGCCTCTGGTTCAATGCCCAGCCCTTAGTATGCTTCAGAAAACACTAGCTATCATCATTATTATTCATTTCTATTGATTTAACTAGACAGAGCATGTGTCTCACAAACCAGAACATCCCTCTTCTAGTAACTAATTGAATAAGAATTATGAGAACTGCCCAACGTTCACTTCTTGCCCATGGTAGGGTGCCACTCTATTTTATTTTGTTTTGTTTCTTCCTCCAGTGCAGAAACACTTGCGTGCCTTGGCATGTCTAAGATAAGGAAGATTCCTACATGGCATCACAAATACTTCTATACTCATGCCTCTAAGGACCCAGGAGATGCAGTGGGTCTCACATCTAAAAAAGAAATCACTGCTCAAAAGAACCAGTCCCCAAGGTCAAAAAGAGGGATGCACAACATCCGTGCTACAGGTTAGCAGCCTTCACCCTCACCTGCGCTCTGTGGCACGACCAGGACAAGGCAGGTCTTGGGATCCAACCAATCCACGATTCTTTGTCCAAGGAGAAACTGCGGGCTCACTTGGAGCAGCCAGATCCGTGCTTCCACCTTGATGCCTGAGAGTTTATTACTCTCTGTTGAGCAAAATGACAGTTTAAAACTCTGGTTGGTTCTGTCATTTCTCTTACGTCTTATTCTATTAATTGAATTCAATGCTGTTTCTACTCAGTCTCATAAAAGCTTTGTTTAAAAAGAAAAAAAAAAAGCCTTGGTTCTTTCAGCAAGAACCATTGGAGACTCAGTGACCCAGACAAGGGGCCATGTGACCCTCTCTTAAGGGGTACACCTGACATTGAACCGCACACACAAAGCCAGTGATTATCCCTTCCTCTTTTGGCATGTCCAATATCCCAAAGAGGTTTACAATACCTTCTCTGATGCACCAGGGAAAATGAAGAGAAAGATCACAAAGGTTTTTGGGGCCATCAGGTTAGGAGTAAAACCTTCTAGCTACAGAAATCCTGCATCCAATCAACAGATAGAACTGTTTCCTTTTGTTCCTAAAGACACAGTGAGAGGGACCAAAGGAGCAGCCAAGTATAAATCCCAAGGGGGTATGGTGGAGGCTGGGTGTGCACAGTCATGGGTGAGCAGTTTCCTTTTCCCTTGGGACAGAGCCCAGTAGTGTGGGGTCGTTTCCAGGAAGGTGGACAAACCTCATGATTGGCTATCCTGGGTAAGAACCATTATAAGACTGCTTTTTGGGAATGGGGAAAGGAAAGACTTTCAAAATCCTGCCCAGGCCAGGCAGGAAACAAATTGTTGTTTAATGTTAGCTCATTGATCGAATCTATAAGCATAGCAATGCAGTGAAGGAAGTTTCTTTGCCATTGGTTATTTTAAAATATGTACCATGTGATTTTCTGGTAATATCCTTGTAATTAAAATGTCCTTATAAATCAATAATGAAAACATTAAGATGAAAAGTACAGCGTAGGGAATATAATCAATAATATTGTAATAATGTGTTATGGTGACGTCGCTATGTTGTACACCTGAAACTAATATAACATTGTATGTCAACTATACTTCAATAATTAAAAAAAAAACAATTAATATCCCTGGGGGGTAGAAATGTACTTCACAAAAAGAAGTATAAATGGCCAGTCAATTTATAAAGAGGTATACAAATTCCTTAGCCATCAAAGAAACAAAAAAATTACAATGTGATTCATTTTTCCACCTATCAAAATAGTGAAGATTACACACACACACACAACACACACACACACACACACACACACACACACACACACACACACACGATCGTGGAATTTCTTCTCATTCCTTCTCTGTTATTCTAAGAGCCTCCCCAACCTCTCCCCAAACTGTCACCACTCGCCTTGAGCCACCCACTCTATAACCAGAAATAAAGACTACAAATACTCAGTTCTTCAGCCCAATCACATCTAGTCTCAGTGCAGGCTTGCATACCCAAAGAACTATTTTTCCAGTTCTGAAAAACTAGATTAAATGATGCCAGGGCTGAGGAAGAAAAAATGGGGAGAAAACAAGCAAGAAAAACAGAACAATGTCAAGTGTACAAACCACTTTGTAGAAAGGACAACTTCAATGAAGTTGCACCAATCTTCAAGTCCAGGTGCAAAGGGGATGAATGTACCATTGGCATAACTCTCTCCTAAAAGAGCGAGCCAAAAAATATCTTGCATTACCACATTTTCAATACAAAGTTTTGCAAATGTGAAATAGAATGATAACAGGAGCAAACAATAGACAGTCCTGAAAAGATATTCTTCCTGTACTGTAGTGCTAAATTTTAAAAATTTGAATGCTAAAACCTTTAATAATACAATTAAAATAATAATTAAATTTTGAATAAAATTTTGCATTTATTCTTGTATTACTGAAGTTAATTCTACTTTATTGATATTCAGGTTCACCTTTAGCTTTGGCCAAATAGTGACTTTAACACCTCAACGTTGAGCATCTGGTCAAAATGTGTTTCCAGTACACCATATTTTAAGGGAATAATGGGATGTATGAGCGAAGTTTATGTAAGCATATATTTATCACAGCATTGTTTATAAAAACTGGGAAAAAATGGAAACCACTTTATCTAAAATACTGAAATAGTTGTGATGTCTAATTTTATCTAAGTTCTAGTGGAGGTTATTCTCCCATAGAATTTGTGTCCTAGAAACAACAGATTTATTAGGGATGCAGTAACTCCCCTTTGCACCAAAGAACCAATTTATACCCAACATGTTCCTTAAGAATGAGGATAGCGGGGTGCCTGGGTGGCTCAGTTGGTTCTGCGTCTGCCTTCCGCTCGGGTCATGATCTCAGCATCCTGGGATGCAGCCCCGGTCAGGATTCCCTGCTCAGCGGGGAGTCTGCTTCTCCCTCTCCCTCTGCTCCTCCCCCCACTTGTCCTCTCTCCCTCTTTCTCAAATAAATAAATAAAATCTTCACACACACAAAAAAAAGTAGTGAGGACAGCAGATTTTTGAATCAGGAAGATTATCTTATAACCTGTTCATTAACTTGTCACATGGGGGCGCTGTTCGCTAAGACAGTCATCACTTCTGCATGAATTCTGAGCACAGCTGCGATCTCTTTGTTTCTTCAACAGTGATCCTTCCCTCCAGTAGACCAGACACACTAACATGAACTCTTCTCTGGGCTCTCTAATTCTGATCTTAATGTTTGGTAAGTACATTTTACTGAATTTTTTTTTATTACTTCAAAATAATGAAAACTTTCTCCAAAAGATAAAACTCTGGTCAAATTCATGAAACAATTTTTTTTTCTTTTCCTTGCAGGAGGAACCAGTGGCAATTCAGTCCAACAGACAGACCAAATTACTGTCTTGGAAGGAGCATCTGGGACTATGAATTGCATATACACATCCACACGGTACTCTACTCTTTTCTGGTATGTCCAATACCCCAACAAAGCTCTGCAATTTCTTCAGAGAGAGACGATGGAAAACAGCAAGAACTTTGGAGCCAGAAATATTAAAGACAAAAACTCCCCTATTACGAAATCCACAGTCCAGATGTCCGACTCAGCCGTGTACTACTGTCTTCTGAGAGATACGCACAGTGCCAAGGGCACTGGGGGGAACTGTACAAAAATCTCAGAGGCCTGGCTGAGGGAGGTAGTGGGGCTGGGAACCCCAAGCTGAGGAGCCTTGTTCTCTCTCTTAGACAGTCAAAAGAAAAGCAAAATCAGCTGTAACTCCCTCTAATTCCAGGGGCACAGAGGTTCTTTCACTGAAAAAGGAGGCGAAGGGAAAGGGAAATTATTCCATCAAGCAGAATAATTTTTGAACTGGAAAGAACAAATCGGAAAGTATAAGTGAAAAGATACTAAGACATAGATGCTTTCGATATAATCAAGTCTTCTGGATCATTTAAATTAATTTCCAAACACAAAAGAATTTTCAGGCATAATTTGAGAGATATTGGGCCATATCTTTGAAAGCCTAAGGGGAATGAAGGAAATCCCAAATGCATAAACATGGAAGAAATGGGTTGATATCCAGCAGCACTTTCAAGCATATTATTAACAGATAATGTGTGTGTTCTTAGAAAATAATGCAGTAAAATCAGTATGAGCTAGAATGAGTTCACTACAGATATTTTTTAAACAAGCCTGCTAAATCCAAGTTACTTCTCTAGACTAAAATTGCCTCAAATGTTTGCAAGACACTTGATTAGTTTGTTTCTCATTATATCAATAGGAAAATAAGTAATATCATATATCACTTGTTGAGTGATGTATTTATCACAGGCCCTATTGTACTATCAGTAATAATAATAGCTAGCATTTATCAAGTGCCTAATAGGTATGAAGTTTTGTTTTAAATGCATCACATACATTCATCCATTTCATCTTCACTACAACCCATGAAGCAGGTACAATTATTAGTCCCAAGGAAACTGAGGTACAGAGAAATGACCTAACTTGCCCACGAACAGTTAGTGAGAGGAGAGCGAGCATACCAGTACAGGGAGATTAGCCCAAAGCCTGCACTGTTAACTGCTGGACTTTGTTAACTCCCAGTGTTATCTGCGATCCTCACCACAAACCACAAGTCTGTGTGTTGTTATCCCCATTTTACAGGAAACCGAGGACTGGAGCATTGGGATAACTTCTCAAGACCCAGTATCTAGTAAATGGCAGGGCTGAGACTCAAACTGAGGTCTATTTGGCTCTCCAAATCATATTCACCTTTCGCATTGCCCCTCTGAGTAATGCTACAGTCTGTGGTCCTCGGCTGAAAGAATGGCCTAGATAAAGATTCAATGGAAAGAACCATCTCTATTGTTATATCACATGATTTTATCTTTTATTTTGATCTGTTCATATTCATCTTATATGAATTCATATAAGGTATGCCCATCAAATTTGCAAATAGCACAATATTGAGGTAGGTAGTTAGTATGTTAGGTCATATTAGACAAACTGAAACAGCCAAAATGAAATTTAATGGTGATAACTATATATTTCTGGATGTAGTTTTATAAAAATTAATTCTGATAGATACTACGAGAGACCATGGTTTTACAGTATTCTTTGTGAAAATGATGTGGGCGTGTAACTCACTCAAACTAGCTTGAGGAAAAAAGAGATTTGCTGAAAGGATACAGAGGAGTCTTATAAAATCTATTTGTGAAAAATACAGCTGAGCCTCACAAGAAGAGCATCGTCAGGGACTATTCTTTCTGAACCTACTTCTCCCTGAATATATAATCAGTTCTCCTCTTAGGAGACCAGATTCCACGGTAAGCCTGTTGGTTTCTACTCCACAACAACCTGAGTTTGAACATACCCAGCTTTGCCAAGGGATGACTCTGGTTCAGACTCCATGAGGTTTTACAGCCCTAATGACTAACGCTACCTAACAACTGTTTGTATACCTAGTCCAAATTAATATGCCCCGTATTTACCCAGATCCAATAAGCTACAGCTGTTCCTTAAGGGGCACCTCCAATGGATGGAGCTGGAAAGGAGCCCCAAAATTAGAAAATGACTGTAAGCTCAAAATAATTCAACAGTGTGATAAAACCACTGAAACGATCATAGGGAACACTCATAGGTGAGTGGAACCCAGATGAATAAAGTAATAACTCTGGCAGGGCAACAACATTTGAAACATCTTTGGAGAGGCATGGACAGAAAAGAAAGAAAAGACTAGGAAAGAAGTCTGCAATCATATGATATGGAGAAACAGGGATGTCATGTGAAGAAACCTGAGATATTTATAAGGAATACCTTTAAAAAACAGAACAAAACCGTCCTTGGGTTTTTAGAACAGTATAATGTGGCATGGACAGCTTGTCATCTACTCTATTTGATCTGGAACTGCCAGCTGAAGCCAAAGAATCATCAGATATCTCTTCCCCACCCTACCCCACCCCCAGGACTCCTAGTTGGGTGATGCTAACTTTGGTTCTTAGATTTGTCTTGGTTTCTTCCTGGTATTTGACCTACGTAACAAATTGCTGCACATTTTGCCACTAGGTGGCAATGTGGGCATTTTATTTAAAAGATCAGGACCCGTTCATTGTGCAGGTAGCCCTATAAATGGTACAAACATGCATTTGTGCTGTCTCTGACGGGCTGGGACTCCTATTTGATTTCTAAAGTAAATGTACAGAAGTTATAATAATAAAACACTCCTTTGACCAACTAACATATATTCCAAACCCTGTAAGAGAGATACCGTGTGAGACTTAGCTGCGGGAATAATGGTGAAGACCCAGCAAATTTTGTTGGCTACTCTGTGGCTTCAGTTAAGCTGTAAGTTGGGGAGTTTGGGGGTATGGGAACAGGAAGAGTAAGTGGATATTTTTTCAAAATTCCTTTTTTTTTTTTAAGATTTTATTTATTTATTTTGACAGAGAGAGAGTACAAGCGGGGAGGGGGGTGGGGGAGGGGCAGAGGGAGAAGCAGGCTCCCCGCTGAGCAGGGAGCCCGATGCGGGGGTTCCCCTGAGGACTTTGGGATCATGACCTGAGCCGAAGGCAGACACTTAACTGACTGAGCCACCCAGGCGCCCCTATTTTTTCAAAATTCTGAGGAAGGGAGATAAGGGGCTCCAAGTGGCTAACCTGGAGTACTCTCTGGGAATTGTGTAAAGGAAAGGATTTTGTAGAAATGTTGCAATAATAGTGATTTTCTGCGTTTGACGATGTCTTTGAGAATAGGGGTAAGTGGCAAAACTGGAGTGGAGCACCGTCCTCAGTACCTGACTGCCCAGGAAGGAGACTCTGTCACAATCAACTGCAGTTACTCTAGAGGAATGACCACTTTACACTGGTTGCAACAGAATCCTGGGGGAGGTATTGTCTCCTTGTTTATACTGAGCCTAGAGACGAAGACGAAGGGAAGAGTGAGGGCCACAGTAAACACAGAGGAGCTCCACAGCTCTCTGTACATCACAGCCTCCCAGCCCAGAGACTCTGCCGCCTACCTCTGTGCTGTGGGGACACAGTGCTCCACAGTCATCCGGAGCCCGTACCCAAACTCTGCAGCTCAGACATCATTTCCCCTCATTCTCGTCTTCCTAAACTTGTCTGTCTCTCTCATTGGACAGATGATGTTAGTTTTCTTAAGTTGTGAAAACGTAATATTTTTGCCCCTCTTGACCGTCTCTAACCTGCAAAGCCACATCTCCAAGTACTTTAACCAGAACAACGCATGATCTATTATATTGGAGGTAGAATATACAGCCTCTGGCGCTAAATTGCCAAGGTAGGAAAACACGGATTCTGCCACTTAACTAACTGGATGATCTTGACCAAGTTACTCTTTCTCTGTGCCTTAGTTTTTCCTCAACTATAAAAAAGAGAAAACCATGTGCCTAACTCCTATGTGTGGGAATTACGTGAAGTAATACATGCAAAGTGCTTGCAAAAGTCCCAGCACAGAGCTAGCATTACATAAGTGGTAACTATCATTAATATTAGGTTTGGCTGTACCATGAGTTTGCTAGTACTCACTGATGGGTTAATACTTTAAGTCTTTGGAGAAATAAATGGGATATAAATAATAAGCACCTAATAGTAATTTTAGTTTCCAAATTATCTTCTCATTAATGCCCAGTAGTCATCAGCCTTTTAAAATTGTATTAGGAAAAACAGAGAGGGGCTTTAGAAAACCTGGTAGAAAGATGACACTAGGGTCTGGTTTGTGTGTGGAGCTAGACGGGTAAGAGTACTCCCAGGGAAGCTCAGGGACTTCCTTTGGAGAAAATACAGTTCTAATTTTCTCACCTGGAGATCCCTCATGGAAACTTGCATTTCTAGAAATTCATGAAACAAAATATCCAACTCAGTGGGTCTCGATCACTGGGTCTCTTCTTTTCTTTCACCAAGGATTCCTTCCATTATTATTCCCCTCCCCACTGGAATTCTTATGTTGAAACGTAAGTATTACTGTTCACATGGTTCTTGTTACTCAGCAAAAGGAATTGTACATATTAACTTATAATGAGGTCTTTTTCTTTTAAAATCAAAGGGTTTTTTTGTTCAAGAACTACCTGCACGTATCTAAAAGGCCATTAGTGTTACAAATGTCTGTTCCCCCAGGCCCCCCAAAAACAGCAATGCCATGCTCTACTTCCACTTTCCAATCCAACTCCGTTTTAGCAAGTTCTAAATTATATGCTTTCCCCTTGATTTATCAATATTAGAAATTATCTATTTACTCCCTTTTACGGTAACACACTACACTCTCACCTTCCGAACATAGTTATATCACGGAATGGAGTTAAATCAATAGTCAGGACGCATATAATTATGACCATGTAAATATTGTCACTCTCCAGCCAAAATGAGTATGATTACATTTCCTTTCTGGTACCATTTGTTTTTAGTTAATAATTGTCTCATTTTTTTCATTTATTTTATATCCATATCCTCGTTTTTGTTTTTGTTTTTTCTGAGTTCTGTAGCAGAGTTCTAAAAACTTGTTAATTATTTCCCCCAAGCACATCAAGATGATTATCCATTTTTTCTTTCTGCCCTAGAGATTCCCTGTCCCCAGACCTCTATGCTTTGGCCTGTGTGAATTGATTGTTCTTCAGGCCTGGTGCACAAATGTTATTCTAGGACCTTTCTCCTTTTTTGCTGTCTTACATCTTGAATCTCAAATATCTTCATTTCTTGGTTTAGTCCTTTGTTTTACTAAAACACATTCTCCAAAACCTCTGTAATAAAGCATGCATGAGATTTTTTTTCAATCTTTGCATGTTTGAAAATATCTTTATTCTACCCTCATGCTTGACTGCTATTTTCACTGAATATAAAATTATAGGTTGAAATGCCCTCAACATTTCCAGTATTGGGGCAGCAAAAGTATTTTTATTGGCTTTTTTTTTTTTTTTGAGAAAAAGTGTGGAGAGCACTCAGTTCTCCCTCAGTATTTTGAAGATACCATTCCCTGATTTCCTAATATCCAGGATTGCTGCTAAGAAGGGTAATTGTGCAAGACTGTTGAATCACAGATCTGTACCTCTGAAACAAATAATGCAATATATGTTAAGAAAAAAAAAGAAGAAGATAGTAGGAGGGGAAGAATGAAGGGGGGGAAATCAGAGGGGGAGACGAACCATGAGAGACTATGGACTCTGAAAAACAAACTGAGGGTTCTAGAGGGGAGGATGGGTTAGCCTGGTGATGGGTATTAAAGAGGGCACGTTCTGCATGGAGCACTGGGTGTTATATGCAAACGATGAATCATGGAACACTACATCGAAAACTAATGATGTACTGTATGGTGATTAACATAACAATAAAAAAGTAAAAAAAAAAAGAAGGGTAATGCCATTTTGAATCATTCTCTTTTATGACCTTTTTATTCTCTCTGGACAGGTTTAGGATTCTGTCTTTTCCCCCTGCTAGTCTAAAATTCCAATTTAGCAAATATATATGAGTAACTAGGTAGAAAGCATTTCTAGGCTCCATGCATATAATATGCCTGAGACGCTGTGGTTGTCTCAGAGGAGTTTATAAACTGGTACTATCTGCTGCTCATCCCGTAGTTATGTTCACTTCAAATATGTCTACATTCCTTGTCCTGGATGAGACTGTCGCCAAGGGCAGGAGACAGGCACAACTTGCTTTTCTGAGTCTATCGCATCTATAAAAAATTGATAAGAATAAAATATTTCCTCAACATTAAAGGAGAGTTCTCTTCATTAAAAAGCCAAGAAAAGTGATGTTGAACCATCTTCCCCGAATGGGAGTGGGAACGTACTGTTTTCTAAAAGATGCTGGGTACATTAATCATACTGTTTTATTCATTTGTTAACTTAATAAATATTTATTGAGGGACTAGGGACTATGAAGGGCCAGACATTATTCAAGACATTAGGTATACACCAATGAACAAGACAAGCAAAGTCCCTCTGACCATGAAGCTTATATCAATAGGGTACACAGTGGCGTAAAAATGCAGAAATAAACAAATTAGTTCAATAATTCCACAAATATTTATTGAACACCTCCTATTTACCAGGTATGTCCTAAGTCTTGAGGGTACAGCAGTGAACAAAATAAATGAAAAAAATCTACTCACATGGAATCAATATTCTAGTGAATAAATGAACAAGGTAAACCAGATAGTATAAATATTCAGAGGAAGATAAAAGAGGCTGATATGATGGACTGAGAATGGGGAACACTTGCATCAAGTGGTCAGGGAAAAATCCTCTGAGCTGATATTTAGGCTGAAACTCAAAGGAAAATAAAGGCCAGGTTACACTAAGAAATGGGGAGAAAGTGTTCTAGGCACAGGGAAAGAAAATACAAAAGCCTTAAAATGCAGAAAGGGTCAGTATATTCCAGGAACAGGAATAAGAAGGGAGAAGTCAGAGCATAGTGAATGAGACAAGTACAAGATGACTCCTGGAGACGTTGTGTGGAGCCTTACAAAAACCATGGTGAGTTGGATTTGGGATTTACACCAAGTATACTGAGAAGCCACTGGGGAATTACAAATAGACCTGTGACATTTACCTTTGATTTACTTTTTTAAACAACATTACTTGTCTCCACTCTGGAAAGTAGAAAAGGAGAGAGGAGAGGAGGAAAAAGAAAAGGAAAACAAAAAACAAGAACATTTAGTAGATTGTTGAAGTAATCCATGCAAAAAAATGATGGTGGTTTAGACTAGAATGGGAACAGTGGAGATGAAGAGAAACATTCAAATATAAGATATAGTTGACAGTGAAATTAACAGGTTTTGCTCATGGATTAAATGAGGGGTAGGGCAGAGGAAAAGGACCAGAACTAAGATGACTTCTTGCTATGTGACTTAAACAACTGAGTACATCTTGATATGAGTTCTTGAAAAGACTGGAATAGGAACAGGTTCCAAGAGAAATCAAGATTTGTGTTTTAGCCATGCTGGGTTTACGATGCCCATTAGAAACCCAAGGGGCACCTGGGTGGCTCAGCCTTTGAGCGTCTGCCTTCGGCTCAGGTCATGATCCCAGGGTCCTGGGATCGAGACCCGCATCGGGCTCCCTGCTCGTCGGGAAGCCTGCTTCTCCCTCTCCCACTCCCCCTGCTTGTGTTCCCTCTCTCGCTGTCTCTCTCTCTTTCTCTGTCAAATAAATAAATAAAATCTTAAAAAAAAAAAAAGAAAAGAAAAGAAAAAAGAAACCCAAGTAAAGATGTCCTAGAGAAGTTAAATAAATTAGTTTGGAACGTAGTAAAAAGGTTAGGGATAGAGACAAAGCCGCGGATGGCCTTGACATGTGAGTGTATTTAAGGCCAAAGGGCATGGTGAGGTAGGTTTGCTAGGGAAAAAAAAGAGTAAAGGGATGAAAGCTTAGGTCAAACTTGGGCACTCCAGAAGAAGGTGAGCAGAGAAGAGAGAAGAGCAGCACAGGGGCCTAGAAGGAGTGGCCATAAGGCAGAAGAAAGCCAGGAGAGTTAAGAGAGGGGAACATCTAACTGTGAGAAGGTGCTGGTCTGCCAAAAGGTTGAATAAGACGATTACAGAGAGGTGACCATCGGCTTTGCTGCGAGGAACTTCTAGTGCATTTAACAAGAACAGTTTCAGTGAGTGGTGGGAATGGAAGATGAACTGAAATTGGTTGAGGAGCTAATGGAAGGCAAAGAAATAGAAGCAGGAAAAAATAGTTCATTTCAGAAGTTTTGCTGGGAAAGGAACAGAGAAGTGGAATACTAACTGAGGAAGAACCAGCGAAGGAGGAATTTGTTGTTCTGTGTGTTGTTTGGTTTTTAAAACAGTAGACAACAGAGTATGCTTTCAGAAGACAGAGCTATTTTAAGGTGCTATTTTATTGTTACTAGTGATAGAAACTGATCTTAAATTTAGAGAACTGTGGATATTCAGGATTAAATCACTAAATAAATACAAATGATTCACTTGCAGAAAAGTGACCTCTGGAGGACTGCCTAACATTCTTCCTTCCAATTTAAATGCATTTTTCTGCATCAGCCCTGAGGTTTGAGCAACTCAGGTTTAAGACTTTTGAGTTGAATTAGCATCTGGCCTGGTTACATTCTTTATTAAGGCAGTACCTGAATCTCTGGTAGGGTAACAAATGTATAAAAAAAAACTACATGATGACTATGCAAAGCCTAACATTGTGTCAGCCAAAGTGAAATACTGAGGGGAAAGGAGAATTTTCAATCACTTTCCAAAAATCTCATGACATCCCTCTCTTTGTCTAACTGAATTCAAGGTAGCACTTCAGAATTATATTTACCCTCTTCGAAATCCCTGCAGTTAGAAGGAAAGATCTGTAAAGAAATCATGACCTAAGCAATGATAGCTACCTTGGTGTCTGTCACCCAGGTGACACAAGAACCCCAGAGTCCCAAGAATCTACCCGCAGGACCTCCCCATTGCATTGCTCTGGAGGGCACCACTCATGCTTTATTCTATGTGATGGTACCTTCTAGAATTTTGCAATACAAAGGCCGAGTCAGCCAGCCACTCTTTACCCTAAGAGCATAGCCCACAAGCCTGAAAAATACCCTTAAAATCTGTAGCATGGGTGTGTACCCACCAATTTCAATTTGTGTTTTCCTTCCCACTGACTCCTGTCCATGTTTTGATTAGATTACTGTTAATTTAGATGCTTATTTTTTTAATTTAATTTTAATTAATTTATTTTTTTATTATGTTATGGAGTCACCATACAGTACTTCATTGGTTTTTGATGTAGTGTTCCATGATTCACTGTTTGCGTATAACACCCAGTGCTCATTGCATTATGGGCCCTCCTTAATACCCATCACCTGGCCAACCCATGCCCCCACCCCCCTCCCTTCTGAAACCGTCAGTCTGTTTCCCATGGTCCATAGTCTCTCATGGTTCATCTCCCCTCCAATTTCCCCCCCTTCATTTTTCCTTTCCTTCTCCTAATGTCCTCCATGCTATTCCTTATGTTCCACATATAAGTGAAACCATATGATAATTGGCTTTCTCTGCTTGACTTATTTCACTCAGCATAATCCCCTCCAGTTACATCCATGTCAATGCAAATGATAGGTATGCTTATATTTTTTTAAAAGTGTTCCTTCAAAACAGAAATTTGTGATGACTTGCAGCGTGTTTGTGTGCATGTATATGTGAGATTCGATGATATTTTATGACCATTAAATTCCCTCTCTGTTCTAATTCTTGAAAAGGTTCTGATCAGGAAATAAGTTTTATGAATGAAGTATCTTTATTTTGTCCCTCTCCTAGAAGTCACAATGTACTCTCATGTGGAAAAATCAAGCTATCAGAGAATATAAAAATTCATTTATAGGATTGTCTTGTCATTATAAAGTTTAGGAACATCACTGCTTGGAAGCTGCAGAATGGACAGGATGACCCTTAAATTTGTCTGTTAGTCATGAGTCAGAGACTTCATACATTACACACACACCCCAACACCACAGTCCGTGATATGCTGGGAAATTCTAGATGATCCCTAACAACTTCTCCCAGCCTGAGATCCTACATTTGGCCTCAAGGGTGAAGCACTTAAAAATAAATCAATAAAGGATGAGACCAAAGATTCTGTGATCCCTGGGACTTGGAAAAAAACTCAAAGCACAAATGAACAAGCAATGGTTTTCATTTAGGCAGGATGGTTGTGGAGTTTGTGAAAGCATATAGATAGCATTATTCCCTTAAAGAAAAAGGAAGATGAAGAAGTTATTTGGTAAAGATCTAAACTCAGGAAACAAGGAAAAAGAATGAACAAATATTGCAACTCCATTTATTCAGACTATACCTGAGATAAATGGGTCCTGTCAGGCAATAAATAAAAGCATCTTCCAAAGAGGCTTATGGTATTGGAAAAAAAAGTCACAGGACACTATTCCATACTAGCGTCCTAGAGATCATGGACATTTTCTGCTACTGGGAAGGACAATACATATTTTCTTAGTTTTATGGTCCTTTCTTTGTGGAGATCTATCCCAGAAGGAGCATATGGATCAGTGAGGGAGAAAAGGGACAATCGGCCAAGGTCAGAAGGATCAGAAAAAAAGACCCTCCTATCCAGCAATCCTACGAATTACATGATTCCAGGTGTCCCTAATTCTTCCCTGGCTGCTCTGAACTCAATCATGAGAGCACAAAACCTTTGTATTTCAAAGGACTGGACACCAGAAGAATTAGAGGTTAAAGTCCATTGACCAAAGCACAACTCCATCCATGGGCACAGGCTAGTCAATGGGAGCAAGGCTGGATCTTCAGCTCTAAAGGTTTCTTATCCTGCCTCACATACTACTTACAGAGGCCATTTGGCTTCCAGGTGCAATATTATTTTTTTGCTTCTAGAAATGGTTTTAGCTATCGCTCTTGTTCTGCCCTGGCACATTAATTGACATTAACTGATTCCACTTCCTTTTCAAACTTGGCAGGTCTTCTTGAGTTGTGAAACATTGCTCCCTTCTCCTGTTAAAGGAAGACGCAAGACTCATCTTCTAAACTGCGTTTCCATGTCAAGGACAGATATTCAACCATCATCCATCAGACATATTTTCATTTCATTTGTTTAAGTCTTCCACTATTTCAACTACCAATAAAATGTTTGAATCTCTTCAGTGAAGTCTTAAGGTAATGAATCTTACACATATTTCTGCTGAGGAAGAGGGAGTTTAATAGCAGGTTGTTTAGACAAAGGCAGTAAATCACAAAGATGGCCCTGAGACCATGCTCCGGGGATGCCAACTGGGGGAAAAGGTACAAAAAAAGATCAACTTTAAACAAGCGGGCAACTTCCAAAATAGGACCCCAGTAGGAGCAAGAGTATTAATGGCAGCCTGGAGGAATCCATCAAAGGCCTTTTACCACGCACCACCAGACCCTAACAATGCTTTCTCTCTTCTTTCTCTTTTTTCTTCCCTCTTTCCTTCTCTTCTATTTCTTCTTGAGACCCAACAGAGTTCTCCAAAAACCCAACAATCTCTACTAGCCTCAGGCCCGGCTCCAAATTTCCAAAGCTTTATTATATAACCATATCAAGTCAATTCTAATTTCAAGTCCCCATTTCCTGGTGAGGAACCAATGTTGAAATTCCATGAGGTGTGAACAAACTTTTAGAACACCTTTGGTTTTATTGACAATTGAAATGGTAGAAAGCAAAAGCAGTGAGGTTTTGTCAATGATGTCTTGGGGAGTGGGTAATTGAAGCTGAAGTTGAAGAACCAAAAATGGTTCCTAGAACTAGACTGCAGGAAAATAAGTAACAGCTAGGACCCATGGTTTGGGACCAAATAGGAGCAAATAATTTGGAAAAAGGAGAAAGTGGCTTAAATCATATCCTCTTGTACATAACTTCATAGCCCAACAGCCCCACCTTTTCTGTTGTCATTATTGTGACAGCCAGGTTTCTGCAAGCTTCTGGCAGCTAGATGCATGCACAGCATGACAGTGCCTCACCTCAGCTGGCCAGAGAGGTGTATCTCTTATTTCCTGACTGTGGGCTTCTCTGACATCAAGGTGTAGGATACCTTAGGAACTTGAGGGGTACTCTTATCACACAACCTAGAAGTGCAGGGGAACAAATGCTCTCGGGACTACTTTGGAACAATGGGGACAAACCAACAAATACATGGTTTCACCTTCACCCCAACCCCCACATCCACAGATGGAAAAGCCTGTGGCACATTCCGTAAGGCTCTTCAGAAGGTCCCGGCAGGATCAAGCGCTGGTGTAACAATGGTGGCCAGCTCCATTGAAGGTGTGGTCTTTCCCCACTGTCCAGTTCCACTTCCTTTATCCTTCACTCCTGTTCCCAGGGATCACTTCCCAAAAAGATGCCCTGCACATAAACCTTGGTCTCCAGCTCTGCTCTTAAGAAAACAAAGACTAAGACAGGGTTTTTTATCCCACTGAAGAGACAGGACAGAGAGCAGGAAGATATCTGCTCTCAGGAGTGCCTCTTCCCCTTCAAAAGCCAGAGAAACTGACCTGTGTACCTGCCCCAGTGACGACCAACAGCAGCCTCCATGTCATGATACATGTTCCCAGCTTTAAGGACTGGACACACCTAAGTCACCTTGCTGAAAGAAAGTAGAGTGTTGAAGTCAGAAGTTCTGACTGGAATTACACAGTGAGACAACGGAAGATGCTGGCCCTAATGGAAAGATAAAGCAAAAAAACTATTCTTACCTGTTTGACGGCCCATTGGTCCTTCTCAAGAGCCAAAAGATTTTTTTCCATCTAATAAACCCATAAGTAACAATAAAGAGAAAACACAAACATGGATGGAAGTTGCCTCATGGAGTTGACAAGATCATCCACAGAGACAGACTCCTGGGTCTCAACTTCCTCAGTATCCTCAGTGATTACTGTGTGGAAGATAAGAGCACAGAAAGAGTCTCAGGTGTAAAGATGTGGAACTAACAGTCGTATCCAATAATTTCTGATAGAAATCAATATCCTCTTGTAGTCAAATGAATGAACTGGTGGAAACTGGTCCATCAACAAGCTGGCTTGGTTAACTTTTTCTCTCCTGTATCTGGTCCTCAGTCACTAAATCAGTAGGTACTTGTAGGTGTGGGAACTACAAGGGTATATTAGAACTCTCTTCAAAGGAACTCAGTCTAGCGCAGTGTGTCTTACCTTAAGCCTTATTTCCATGAATCAGGCTGTTCCTGGAATTGAAAAATTACAAGCTCCATGAGGGCAGGAACCACATGTCTTGGTCATCACTCTGTCCCAAGTGCTTAGCACAGTGCCCAGAGCGAGGAAAGTTCTCCTTGATCCACCCAAGTTTGTCATCTGTTTCGATAATGAAAGTTTCTTCATGGCAGGGGTATGTTTTGTTCATTTTCGTGTCCACAGAGTGATTAGCACTTTACTTTGCCAAAAGTAGAAACTGAAGAAAACAGTTGTGTGGAATCACATTACATTGCTTTCAAGTGACTGACTTGTTCCTCCTGATTTTCTTTCTCTGCCGCCCTGTGTTGCCTCTTTGTTTGCTATCTTGCTGATTGTCTTTTTGCCCCAGGGAGAATTTAAGGACAGAGCCTTGAGTTTCTTGCTCACTGATGTTTCTCCTGTAACTAGCCGTCTGATATCTAGAAAGAGCCCAGTTAGTGGTTTTAGGAATAAGGGAATAGAATAGTTATTTCTAGGCTCCTATTGAAAAAACAACTCTTTGCAGGGTTTAGTAGGCAAAGCCCCTGAATGCTGGTCCCAAGGGACCTAGGAGCATAACTTTAGAGAAACCACATCATCACTTCCAGCTCTTTCCTCACTTGGAAAACTAGGATAATAATAAACACTCTACTTTTATCAAAAGATATTAGCAGTAATAAGTTAGATCAGGTACAAAGATATATGTTTCTAAAATGATTATGAGAACTTCATTTAAAAGAAAGGAGAAAGAGAAGGAGAAACCCAAATGTCTAACAATAGAAGAACTGATTTAATTTTTTGGCACATCTGCATAATGGATACAACCTCTAAAAATCATGTTACCTGGACTTCTGCTTCTAGCCAAAACATAATGACAGAGACCAGATTTACCCTTCCATCTGAAACGACCACAAAATGCCCCAGACAAATTTGACGAAACAGCAGTTTGCAAGACACCATCTACCAGGCAATGAATGAGAGTGATCCTGAGAGATGAGAACAAATGAGGTAAGCCCTACTGTTGCCCCAGATTATTGCCTTGAGAGAGTCTCCAGACCATGGCACAGGGAGAAGAAAGTGAGGCAGAATGCAGTGATTCCCTGAGTTGAGGAAACAGAGCTGAGATAGGAGGAGCTACAGTTCCTAGGACAGAACACCAGAGAAAAGAGGTGTGCAGAGAAAAGTCCCTGATGAGCCACAGAGGGTCCCCTCAAGTATTCAGCAGGGTGCTCATCAGACAGGTGGAAATTACCTGAGGCCCGAGAAAGAGCCATCCAAAAGGATTAGGGGGAACAATGCCTCTTCGAGTATATCTAGAATTTAGAAAGGAGGTAATTGTTTGACCATGAATCTCTCAATTCTTTGATTAAGAATTTCATTTTCTCTGGCTCTAGTCACTAATGATTGTTGGCCATTTCAAACAACAAAAAAAATCATTTCATATGAATATTTAGAAAACAGCCCTGTCTGCTTGAGATAAAGAGTGAAAACAAAAATAAATGATACCCCGGGCGCCTGGGGGCTCAGTCGGTTAAGCATCTGCCTTCCACTCAGGTCATGATCCCAGGGTCCTGGGATAGAGTCCCGCAATTGGGCTCCCTGCTCAGCAGGGAGTCTGCTTCTCCCTCTCTCTGCTCATGCTGTCTCTCTCAAATAAATAAATAACATCTTAAAAAAGTAAATAAATAAAAAATAAATGATACCCAGGGACGGCATTGGCAAAAACAGTTACTAGTAAGCCTAACTGTTTTTTTCTGATATCAATAGTACAATTGTCTTTAAAAACTAGTTTTTATTTCTAACCCCTGAATTCATTTACACTTAGTGTCAGGTTAGGATAAATTTGAACCATGCTGATATTTGTAAGAATGTGGTTTTGTATGACGTAAAGCCCTTAAACTTAAATCAACTTCAAACCTCAGCTTTACTCAGTTTTTCATGATCAAGTTCATTATACTATCTATTGTGACATTATTAAATTATTAAACACTTTCTATAATTTCTCTCATTCTTTATCTTGTTAGACTGAGAATTTCTAAGTCTTTAGATCTTTCTTTTATTCCTATAATCATCTTTGTTGTTATATCACTTTGGGCATTCTTTTTTACTTTAAAGAACAGCTACCACTAATGGCTTCCAAAAAAGATTCAAACATGATCCCCACATTGGCAGTTCCTCATGCTGTGAATTCTGCCTCCCAAGGTAGAAATGTTTTTAATAACTAGATTTTCCAGGATCCCTTGCAGCCGGGGTGCGGACCTGAGCCTTTAATTGGGAGATGAGCCACATGAAAAAGAGTCTAGGCAGGGACATCCCTTTTTTTGGTGGTGGTGGTGGAGGGGGGAGTGACCTCTTTACCAGGCCAGTTGGATGAGTGGCTCTGGTCATTGCTCTTAGAAGTCAGACCTGGAGTGTTTCTCCAGCTTGCATGATGATTCTGTGAGTCATCTAATATCCCTCACCAAATCCCTAGCTGCTCAGACAGAGTAAAGCCAATTACTCTTTCTTTCTTGTCATTTACCACACAGACCTCTCACAGCGTTTAGTCTAAGGCCCATCATCGCTTTCATTCCAATATACTTCAAGCTGACTATGAGAGCTGCTTCACTGTGTCACCGGGGCGCCCTCGGCTCATCCCAACAAGGAACAGTTCACAATGCTTTACAAGGATTTCCGGTTCCTTTCCTGGGTAGAACTGTGCCTGTGCATGAGAACAAAGTCGATTCTGATGACTGGCCCCAGGGCATGTCGTGGAATGAATGCACAGTAGATCTCAGAATCTAGATTCCACAGGAACCAACCTCCTGAACATTACAAAGAGCCTTCAATGCTACAGACATGGGAATGAGACAAACGGAAAACTTTCCAAAGCCTTCTCTTCTTGCAGTGTTTCTTCACAACTTCACTAAATATCGTCACTCGATTTCCTTCTGACCCCCCAGAGTCAGTGAGAACCTCGGATACAAAGGATCTTTGAATTTCAAGTTTAATTAAGGAACATTTTCCTCATTTGGTGGGAGTGGGGAGGCAGTTCCAAGACTAAATTTAAAGCTTACCTCATGCCTTTCTTACCAGCTCCTATCAAATCAGTTTCCAGTCACTTAGCTAATCCGTACCCATTCTTTAAATCTTGGATTAAATGTCACTTCCTCGGTAAGCACTTTCCTGCCCCCAATCTAAATTTGTTCCCTCTGTTTTATTGTTTCAAAGAACCCTGTAATTTCTATGAAGTAGTAACACAGGTTGACTTTACAGGCTTTATCACAATTTCTATGTATTTCTGTGTGATTATCTGTGTAATAAATATCTGTCTTTCCCATTAACCTCTCAGTTCCACTGAATGCCCCATGTTCAGAATAGTGCCTGCCACAAAGGAATGGGATGGCTGATGAATGAATGAATCTGAACCATCAGGCATCTATCTTACTCTGCCCTGGGCTGTTGCGTAAGTATAGATGCTCCCAGCGACACATCCGTTAACTCGAATACTCAAACGCCCAAAGAGGATTAGGAGCACACAAAACAGTGTTTCTGGGAGTGAGGCTATAGTTCAATATGAGTGAAGACAAAAAATAAGGACTTTAAGGAGAATTCACACACAAGTAAATATCAACATGGAAAACCACGGAGAGTGTGTTTGTATGGAGAGAGGACACAGTAACAATGTTAGACTACCCATCTCCAAACTTGAACCAGGCTGAGGTGAGAGGCCCCAGTGGGCCAGCCCCTGAAAGACGGTGGGAAAACTTGGATCACTGACAGTGAGATATGCTTACTGTTTCACTAAGTGCAGTAAGGGATTTAGCTTTGCCTGAAGACATGACTTTCTCCCAGCTCCTGGGACATAACTCATAAATCCTTGGATTTTCCTGAATCATAGGAGTATCCTTGTTGTAGTTGGTGGGCCTCTCGGATCACACCTGATAGTTTCTGCTAACAGGACGACTCAGCATGGAACTGGTGACACCCAATAGTCTCAGGGTAGGGGGTTGACCATGCACCAAAAAGACTGACCATATCATTTACGGTGGAGGCTTTAGGTTACCCAGTATCAATTAATCCTGAGACTGAGTTCAACCATGGAGGCAATCAATCAATCCCACCTGCATAATGAGGTCCCAATAAAAATTTGGGACACCAGAACTCAGGTAAGCCTCCTGAGTTGGCAATACGCTCCGAATATTTGTCACATACCAATGTTGAGAGGGTAACCTGCCTCTGAGGACAACAGAAACTTCGAATTTGGAACTGTCCCAGATTTTCCTATGCATCTTTTACCTTGGATGTTTCAACATATTCTTTTTTGGTAATAAAAGTAACCATGAGTATAATATATTTCAAAGAGTTCTGTGAGTTCAACCTAAGGTGGATTTTGGAAACTCCTAAATTTGTAGTTGTCAGAAGTAAGGACAGACTTGTGTAGAGGTTTTCCTTTAGCTTTATAGTTGAATCCTAACTCCTTGCAGTTGGGGTCACAAGTTCTGGGTAGACTTGAAAGTCCAGAGGTCTATGCCCTCAACCTCACAGTGTGACCAACTCTGAGTGGCTACATTTTGCATGGAGCAATTCCATGTGGATAAAATAGGGTGTATCTGTGTGATTCCTAAGCAACTAATCAATTATATCAAGGGAGTGGGGGGGAAAACAAAGTTGAAAGTTGACAATATAGGCAAAGCAACGGGAAAGGGAAGTAAATGTCTACGTGTGTTGTTTGGGACACATGTGTATACGAGATAATTACTTTTAAATGTTCTCAACACATGTGCTGGCAACATCTAAAAATAATAATTAGTATTTGTTAAGTGCTTACTATTGAAAGTTTCTGTTCTGAGTGTTCTACATACATTAACTAATTTAATTCTCTGAACACCCGAGTTATCAGCGCAGTTTATAAAAAGGGAGGCACAAGGAGGCTAAATAATTTGCCCTAGTTTACATACTCCTAGGATTTGAATCCAAACCATCTGAATCCTTAGTTCATTCTCTAACCAGTGCCCCTATATGGTTTCTCAGTAGGTAATCACTTACATTTTCTCTGATCTTGTAGAAAGGTGTTAGTAAACTGGTTATTTTAATTCCCAATCTTAATCGTCTCTGTGACAAAGTAAGATTTTTATATGAGCAGATGTGTATTTTATTTCTGATAATCCCCTTTTGCCCTGTGATCCCTCTCATGTTAGGCAGGAAGTCCTGACTTCTCGTACTGGAGAAGGGAGAACATAATGAGCACAAAAGAAAAAAGAATAAATAAATTCTTTGCTTTCAGACATCAAAATAAAATTTGGAAACTTTCTCTAGAAACAGTACAATGAAAGAAAGAGGTTTGAGTTAGGGTTATGTATTTTGAGTTTTAAAAAAAAAATCTATGCCTTAGAACAATCGCTGAGAATCTGGGTTGGTACAAAGACCAATTAATGCAGCCCTAGATTTAATGTAAACTTTTTGGTCTGTGGAAATTGCTAGGGGTGATGAAGACAAAAGCAAGAAAGTAAGACATTGGTGACAATCTCTGTGCCCTACCTCCTTACCCGCCGCCCGGCAATGGGGTAAAAGGGGCAATCATGGAGCCCCAAAGCGGTTTGTAGGAATCTGAGAGTAGAAGACTTAAAACTAATTCTTGTCAGAAAGCCTCGGTGACAATATCCTTGCAAGTTTCCACAGATGCCTGGGCAGTAGTGTCAATGGCCTCAGAGAGCCCAAGACAGCCTGCTTCTGCCAGACTGATGTCACAGCCGAGGAATTCTCACACGTACACAAAAAGCATGGAAATTAACTGAGAGAGCCTCAATGAATCTGGGTTAACCTCAATTTTATGATAAAAAAGGACACAGAACATATGGATCAACAACCAGAAACCTACAGGGACTCAAACCTCTGGACAGATGACCCAACGCACTGCACCCTAGCACATGCCAGTGGGGGCCAGGTGCCCCCAAGCAGTGCCGGAAACATTTAAGCCCTCTAGAACTTATGTCATTCCAAGATGGTGGGAGCTGGGGGCGACTGGAACTGGTGGAGAAAATCCTGAACAGATTTCAAAAATTATGATTTAATTGTGAAAACCTTCTATTTGCTTAATGAAGGTTTTCTGATACCAGGCAAATGGTTGCTGGAATTAGAAATTCAGTTGTGGGCGCCTGGGTGGCTCAGATGGTTAAGCGTCTGCCTTCGGCTCAGGTCATGATCCCAGGGTCCTGGGATCGAGTCCCGCATCGGGCTCCTGGCTCAGCGGGGAGCCTGCTTCTCCCTCTGACCCTCTCCCCTCTCATGCTGTTTCTCTCTCGCTCACTCTCTAAAATAAATAAATAAATAAATAAAATCTTTAAAAAAAAAAAAAATAGAAATTCAGTTGTTATAGAAAATAAAGCTGTCTTATTTTGTACATCTGAGTTGATGGCAAAATGTTCAGCCACGACATCTCTATTCATCAGATCAGCCATATTCAATGTCTTCTCTACTCCTACACAAATGACAAATGGCTTTTGAGTGTATTACCTTCCCCCTCGGGCCTACCAAACGTTATGTGCTCTTTCTAAGACCAGGAAACCAAAACACTGCAGCCGAAAAACCAGTATCCTGAATACTTACTAAAAGAAATAGTTTGGGTTAGTATGGAATTTGGTATCACCCTGAAATATGAGAATTTGTTACTAGAGGCACGGGGTAAAGACAAAGTCCCTGTTAGGGGACCCTGGTGACAATGAAAAGAATGAAGGTGGTGATTGGCAAGCAGTCGTTTCAAAGAGGCACATAAACAAACATTGAAAAACAGTAAACACATAAGATAATTCATTTGGACACTTTTATATGCAGCATGTATAGGATTTAAAATAACATTCCCAAGTTAAACTGAAAACATTACTATGTAAATGCCACAACTAAGCCAAATGAAAGAGTAAATACCAGCCTTGCAAATTGGTCTCCCGTAAGGGCACTCAAAGGCTAGGACTGCATGCTGCTCTCTAAAGAAATGTCCTCCTCTCTATCCATCTTCTCTGTTTTGACAGCAAACCCATTGACCTGCATATGTTTTGGAATTTCTGAACAATTGACTTTCAAGGCCTAGCAAACACTCAATCTCCACCTTCTTAGAAACCTCATAGGAGCCACCATTGTCAATTGAAAACATCATAAATCTAACCCCAAAACTGCATTATTTCAGAAAGAGAATGGACGCCCCCATTCCCCACGTTGTTTGTACACATCTGTGTCAGTCCTTTTGTTGAATAGGCCACGCCAGCAGGAGATCATCAATCAGCAGGTGTCGCCAAGCCCAAGTACAGAATGGCTTGATAGGAAAATGGTGTCTTTTTTATTCCCTGTTGTCACCTACTAAAATGTAAGTTCCTTGTTGATCTCATCACACTGAGTTATGTTTTAGCGAAGTGTTGAAAAGACCCAGCCTGCACATATTCTGGAAGTTTTGAAATAATGTCTCAGTGAACAGATGTATACTTTCTCTCAAAAGCTCTTTGTGGGAATGAATTTTTATGAGCCCAAAACATCCCTGATTCGACGCTGATTAAAAGTCAAGTTAAAATTAAACACTTAAAAAAAAAAAAAGAAAGAAAGAAATTTGACATAAATGTCAAGAAGTTATTGACACCAAGACTTTTGAGACTGAAAAACCCTGGGTTAACAATAAGCCTTTGTTTAGTGAAACAAATTCATAGTGTAGGAGAGAGAGAAAAACACAGGCTCCAGGTACAGACTATCTGCATTCACATCTTTCCTATTTCAGTTCTGACTTTGAGCAAATTACTCCACTTCTTGCTTCAGTCTTTTGGAAGAATTGGGATAGTAAATAATAGGTACCTCATAGGGTTCCTAGAGCCTGGCACATAATAAGTGTTCAATTAATGCTAATTATTATTTGCATATAGGTAGATAAGAGAAGCAGTTAATATATAGCTATATGCCAGTTACTATAAAATGTAAGCGAAATCCATGCTTTGTACTTTATATTGATAACAAAGTGTTTTGTTTATCTGTTCACCGAAAAGAGCAAAGAACTTCCCTATAAAGAACAAAGAGCTTTTCCTATCATATTGAAAATATTATCCTAATGTTTCCAAGAACTGTTAACTAGGAATGTTACAGAAACCTCACTTGTGAGATGTTAGAAAACACTAATTATTGTAATTGTAAACTATGTTTACCATGGGAGGCTGTTCTGACTCACCCGCCAGTGATTAGTAAGCACTAAATGTAGCATTGCTGATTTAGGTCTAATTTATTCAATCAATATAGAAGGACTGAGCAGATTCACTTAAATTTTGTAACATAGCTAAAGGCATTTCTCACTCTAAAAATAAATTTAAAAAAATAAGATGATTCTAACAGATTTACTTTAAATCACATTGCAATTTCTTTTTGGGGGATGACAACAATATCTTCTGCCTGACAGCATTTAACTTGCTTTCAGATTTATTCAGTGTTTTCTCAACTTCAAATGCACTTGAAAACGCATAAGGGAGGGAAAAAATATCTTTGTTTATTTTCAATAGTTACATGAAGAATACTTTCCAAAAGTATTATCGTGTCTTCCGCAAAGAACTCTTACAGTACTCCGAGAGTGTGATAGTGATGAGGAAGAAAAGTCAACGTTGTTCCCTTCTTGTCTTTCACTGTGTGGAACAATGTAATGTGTCCTTTTCCTAAATTCTCTGACTCTCCCAGGATGAGGAGACATGGAGGATGTGGCTGAGGACTAAGGAATCAGTAGCTCCCAGGCCCAGGACGGCTTGATTGGTTTCCTGTGGCCTGGAGTCCCACGCTTGGGCGAGCAAAGGGGAAGGAGGAAAAGAGGGAGGGCCAATACTGATGACCAGGCCTTTTTTTCCCACTGGGACTAGGTGATTAGCAGACATCCAGATGTGCTCCTTCCTCCCACACTCACTTTTGGCTGGCTCTTAACTCCTATCCAACCCTCACTAAACCCTGATAATATATGTCCAGAAGAGCCCACACAGACTGAGTGAGCCACCAGATACCCCAAAGCAGCCTGCAGAAAAGACCTATGGTCCCCCAGTGGAACCCTGCTCCTCCTACCAGGCCTGGGAATTAAAACTGGGCGCAAAAATGAGGACTATGAGATAGGTTCAGGTTCTGGGCCAGAAACAGAGAATAAGCTTGATGTTTCAGTATCTGAATTCCTGAAACTTACCCTCCGATCACACTTTTATTCTTGTGTCCGTCCTCAGTAAGAGAGGTTCTGTCCCAAGCCCCACTTATTGCTGGGCGAGTCTCCACCTTTTTAAACATGGAGACCTCTTTTTTACGTCCAAAAATTTTGCAGATAGTAATATCCACTGATTGAAAAATAATATTATGAATACAGTAATACTTTTAAATTGTGTTTGTTTTTTACTAATCACAATACATCCATGTGAATTTTTAACCTAGAAGGACAAATATGTATAAAACAACCTTATCGGAGCAACTGGGTGGCTTAATACGTTAAGCGTCCAACTTGTGATTTCAGCTCAGGTCATGATCTCATAGGTTGTGGGATCGAGCCCCGCTGAGCGTGGAGCCTGCTTGAGATTCTCTCCCTTGGCCCCTCCTCTCTCTCTCTCTCAAACAAATAAATAAGTCTTTAAAAAAATAAATAGGGGCACCTGGGTGGCTCAGTCGGTTAAGCGTCTGCCTTCGGCTCAGGTCATGATCTCAGGGTCCTGGATCAAGTCCTACATGGGGCTCCCTGCTCAGCGGGAGTCTGCTTCTCCCTTTACCCCACTCATGCTCTCTCTCTCTCTAATAAATAAATAAATAAATAATCTTTTTTAAAAAAATAAAATAAAAATAAAATGAACTCATCACAGTGCCTGACACAGTGAAAGCACTCAATAAAGGGTAGCTACTAATGAATGCTGTTAATGAATGACAGTGCTGTTGTCAAAGTTTATTCAGTCCCTAGTTAATGCCTGGTGTACATGTGGATTCTCAGAGTCTTTACCGTTCCTCAGTAACTTATGAGCTATATATATACTAGGCTCCAATTTTCCCATGGCAGTAACTTTGTCTGATTCATATTTGGACACCAGCAGCATCGAACACTGTGTCTTGCTTATAGACAATTCTTGATAAATTAATTGAATTGAATCTACTTCCCTCAAATGTCATGAAGAGATGAAATATCTTGGCTCTGCACCTTGGCATTTTTAAATTTCTCCATTGTTTTAAAAAAAATTTATAGGTTTCTACTTCCTAAAAAAGAAGATGAAGAAGAAAATTGATCTGAATGTTATTCGTGAAAACTAAAGGAAAGTCTTCCTGGAGAAGAACGGGTATGGCAGAGTTCTGTTGGAATTTGTTCTCAGCATAACCTGAGCATAATTCTACTCAAAGAGCCAGGGCGCTGTCTAAGAAGGACTCAGCTTCTGGTTACCTTAAAGCTTACCTTAAAGCTGCTGAACAATCTGAGTTCTCGTCCTTTTAAAACTGATTGGCTTATGTCCTAAAAAATAAAAAATATTTATGAACAAATAAGAAAATCTCACACCTCAATAGAAACATGGATGAAAGCCATGAAAAGGCATTTCACAAAAGAAACAATAAAAATGGTTAATAAGCTTTTGAAAATAAATTCAACCCCACAGATAATTAACAAAATACCAAATCAGCTAACGAGATGTAGCATATTTTTACTACAAATTGATGAGGTTTGGGGGGAATGGGTCCTTCCTAGAATAATGAGGGTGTGGTAAGACACACTGTCATACACTGCTGATTAACATGTAAACTAGTACAAACTTCTTAGATGCAATAATTACCAAAATCCTTAAGAAGATTAATATTAGTGACCTGAATACTCATCAGTAGTAGATTGGCGGGCTAAATAATGGAATGTGCACATATGGTAGATTGCATAAAGGGGCACAAGTGCCCTGAATCCATGCCCTTTGCAACTTAGCTGCTCTTCCTTGAGGAGGTAGATGCTATTTCTCCATCCCTTGAATCTGGGCTGGACTTATGATTTGCTTTGGCCAACAGAATGTGGCAGAAGTGACAGTGTACAAGTTCTGAGCCTACACCTCATGAGACCTTGCCTGCATGAGACTCTCCTGCCTGCTCTCTTGAGGCCTCTGCTTTTACTATGTGAATAAGCTCAGGCTAACCTCCTGCAGGATGAGAGACCATGTGGACCACAGCCACGTCAACCCAGTTGCAGCTCAGGCCCTGGACACGTGAGAGAGCCCAGCCAAGATCAGCAAAGTTGACCTGCAGCCAATCACAGTGGATTTCAGATGTATAAGGGAGCCCAACTAAGACTAGAAGAAATACCCAGCTGAGTCCCACTTGCATTGCTGACCCAGAAATAGCAACTAATCTAGAATATCATGATTATTATGTCACCATTAGAAAGAATATGTTATAATAATATGCATTGGCCTGGGAGGATGTTTATGATATATTTATTGGAGAAGAAATGCTGACAAATATTGCTTATAGTAAGATTCAATTTTCTGCAAGAACAAAACAAAAGAAAACCTATACACATAAAAGCCTATATAAGTAAGGCACGTGTGGCCATGCACCCCTGGTTGCCTCCGGAGGGTGGGCTTGGCAGAAAAGGAGGAGCATGGGGGAGGGAGCAGAGGAGTGGGAGAGGCCGACTTTTTCCCTCACCCATCTCTGTATTATATGATGGTAACAGCCAGCATGAATCATTGTTGTTATTTAGGGATTTAGATCTTTAAGAAAAGTTATAGTGGCCAACGTTGAAGTGAAGGGCTAAGGAGTGCCTTGGAAAACCTGAAGGCTTCTGATTGAAGACACAGAGGTCCAGCAGTGGAAAGAACATGTACTTTGGATTCTGTGCTTTGCTGCAAGGGACAGAGAGAGAGAAAGAGAGAGAGAGTTAGTTTATGTGCTTGTCTCATTAATTCTACTCCTGCAAATTTAATTCATAGGAATTAATCTAAATGTGCATAAATAGTTATACAGAAGTATTTCATTTTTATTATGTCAAAAATTGGAAAAATATAAATATCTACCAGTTGTGGAATGGTTAAATAAATCATGGCAATTTGTCTCCAAATGCAGCCATTAAAGCCATATTAATAATCTGAAAATACTCTAGCTATTAAGAAAAAAAAAATACAACTGAATAAGCCACATTGTTACAATTCTGTAAATGCACATATATAAAGCTAATACACAAGTCAACAAAGCTTATCTCTGCATGTTTGATTTAGAAGGTGATTTTTATTTTCTTCATATTTTTTCCTGTGTTTTCCCAATATATAGAATGAATATGCATTCCTTTGAAGTCAGAATAAAAAAAACATAGTATAAATATTTTTAAAGAATCTTGGGATAGGGAGAAGAGGGACATAACAGAGAAATAGGTGAGAAAATATAAGAACACCCACTTTTTTTTTTTTTTTTACCTCCCCGTGATACCAAATTAAAAACTGCCAAATAGGAGATATTTTATGGGGGGGTATGAGACAACATCAATGGTAGTATTGAATATTTATATATACCAACTGGAATGATCCATCAGGGAGAAATTGATAATGCAGAGGGAGAACTTAACATTATAAAGTCCTTTAGTTGGCAAAGGTGACAGGGTCCAGCGCATAAATGGAGGAGTCGGCCTCAAGATGAGCAGGAAGGATTCATTCATTAAACAGAAGGTGAGGCAGAGACCACGGCTTCACCCGCAGTGGGGTCGGCAGACTTGGAGCAAGCGGGTGAAGAAGTTACGCTCTGGTCGCTTCTATTCTCTTAGAGAAATGGGAAGTGCGTTTATTAGTTGAATGTGAAGAGTGGTAGGGGAGGTGTGAGAAGAGTTTATGCCCTTCCTGCTTTCCCTCTTTCAAACCTCCATTTGTAATGTAGCAGAAAACCCCATGTTCAAGAAACATTTTCTAAGCACTCTTAATGGTTATCTATCTGCTTCTTAAAAAAAGAGAAGAAATGGGGTGGTAGAACAAGGTTCTGGACCATGCTGAGCTCTCATGTTTGTGGATGAAATACAACACCTACGAGATAATAAGGAAATAATTCAGCCAACGAGAAAATCCTTTTCAATCAAGACACTTACGAAATAAAAATGATGCACCATTTACAGTACCAATGACAGTACCTTCACGTAGTGGACGTATTTCTATTGTCTATAGTTATCCTTCTGAAAGCCAGTGTGGGAGAACCTCTAAAAGGGGTTTATGTAGATAAAGAATTAAGTCGGAGTGGGTGCGGGCTCAGAGCCGGGGTGCAGGAAGTTAAAAGAAGGATGGTGGAGTGATGCCATATGTGGAAACAGAAAGTAGCCTGAAGTCAGCCTGTGAGGAAAGAGCCAGGTCACACCTCAAGGGCCTGCTGCAGCAAGATCCCTGTTAGAAAGGAACAGGCCTTCAGGGTGCTGGCAGAGCCCGTGCTTGGGCAGCTCAAAACACAGGTAAGTCCAGAAGCCCACAGATGATCCCTGACACTTTCACATTTATTTCCTCTGCCTGGTGCCTTCCCTCTCTAACCAGCACCTGCCACGCCCCGCCTCCAACCAAATGCACACACACCACATAATCAAAACCATCGTTAGATCCTAACGTAGACATCACTTCTGGTGGGGATCCTCTTAGGTGGCTCTCCACCCACCAGACCAAATCTAAGCTGTGTGAGATCAGCAATCATGTGTCTTATTTACAGTACCTCCTGCACTTAGTACAAATACCTGCACATGATGGGAACCCCATCCTTGTGGAATCAGTGAACCTCAGTTCTCATTCACCCTGCAGCACAGTCAAACCTTGGCCTGGAGAATGTGCGACTGTCATTTTAGAGACTGGTCTGGAGGTGAAAGTGGAAACAAGATCAACAGATACGCTGTTAGCCTGTCCTTCCAGAAACCTTACTTCCTCTTCTGGGACAGTAGCGCCAAATAGCTCCAGGGACTCTGAATATGGCCAGTCAATATCCTCAGCAGAGGGGAGACTGTCAACAGTGGAAGGCCCACCCGGTTGCTCCAGTCTGGACCTGATGCTGTTCATTTCCCAGTCAGGGACAGCTCCAGCCTGGGACCCGGTCACGTCTCAGGCTCAGCAGCCTTGGGAATGCAGGGAGGTTATATTTGCCAGTAGTTTGGGGCCTCTATAATGAAGAATTAACTTTCCCAAAGAGAAGTCTGGTCTTTATCCTCAGCCCCTGGGAGGTGATTTCAAGGCCCTGGAATGTTTTGCCTCATAGAGAGTATCCTTGTTTGCCTGAGGGCTTTGGCCACCATCTGTCTAACAAAGTGATTTATGATGAGGGCTTTGGAACAACACCTTTTGAGCTTCTCCACCTCCAGAGGAACCAAAGACGGAAGGTATTATCCAGAACTTTCAGGAGGGGCTATAATGCTAAGGGTCAGCCACATGAGAAATATGTGTGATCAAGTCCTAATAAAAACTCTGAACCTCTGGACACTAAAGGCTTCCCTGTGCATATCATGGTCAGGAGGAAATAACACAATCCAGGTCTGCACAGGGGGAAGATGACTAGAAGTTTCATGTTTAGAACCCTCCCAGATGTCACCCTATGCATCTCTTCCATTGGCTTATTCTGATTCTTATCCTTTTGCTATAACAAAACTAATCAGAAGTTTAGCATTTTCCTGAGTTCTGTGAGTCATTCTTTAGGACTATCATACTTAGGGAGTATGGGCCTCTCCAAATCTGTAGCCAGCTGGTCAGAAATGAGGGCAGCCTGGGGACCCGGAATTAGCAATTGGTGTCTGAGGTGAGGGCAGTCTTACAGAGAGGCCTATGCCTTTACCCTGGGAAGCTTGCCCTACCTCCAAGTAGCTGGTACCAGAATTTATTGGAGGACTATTCTGAGGGAAGCATGGAAAATTGAACCAATGTTACCTGACACCTACCTGTAGTCCCTAGGAAGCCCATCAGGAGAGTCCTCTGCTCTCTTCTCTGACCCATAGGTCCTAGAAAGGCTCCAGGGGCCATCAACTCCAACAACAATGTCTGCGCAGGAGAGGAGCTGAGATTCTAGTCTGGAAGAACACTATCTGTGTTATTGATTAAGATTCGAATGTTACAAACAGCTTCTAGGTAGGTGGAAGATTTATCTTATTCTTCCGTGTAATTAGAATAATTATTCGACAAATGGATGCTATTCAGTGAACTTCCAAGAAGAGGCGAAATTCATCAACCTCATCAGCTCACAGTCCTGGCCAGGGACCCATATAACTGTGCTTCCAGAGAGGGTCAAAGAACAGAGTGGTGGCAAAAAAAAAAAGCCCCGGGGTGCAGGAGCCTGGAGATGCCAACACACACACACACACACACACACACACAGGAAGACACTGGGAAAGAGGAATTGTGAGTGGTTGGTCCTCTGGGGTCTGGGGAGGAAACTGCTGATTATATTTGGAAAACATTCCCACAGTGGGGCCCAGAGAATAGAGACAGTCATGGTGCCTTGACCTCCTTCTGGGCAGCATTCTCCTCCCTGAATCTAGTACCCGAGGTAACTGGGCAGCAGATGAAAATAGTATTTGCTCAAAACAAAGCAAGTCATTTTCTAGAAAATGGCCAGCTGTCTGAGCTTTTTCTCCCTGTGGAACTCAGAAACCAAGCCAAGCCCTCTAGCTGACACACTGGCTGCATGTCTCAAATGGAATATTCTGACTTCACCCCTCCCTCTCTCCCCCCTCACACAGGAAGGAGAGTGGGCCAGGACAAGCAGTTAAAGACAGCTATTCCCCTCCGCTGGCTTTACTGCAGTCCCCCAGGCCCCTCACACAGGCCTGGAACCCTGAGGTTCTGCCCAGGACAGCCAGACCAGTCTTCCACACTGTCTCTCTCCTCAGAACTGTCCCAGGACTCCTCCTGAGAGTACGCTTTCCCTGATAACACAGTGCGCATTCCCACTTCCACACTCAGGCCATTCCATTTGCCTCAAGGACTCTCTACTCCCCATTTTTTAGTACTGACCCCCTGATGCATACGTATCTGAAGACCATTTCCCTCATCCTTGCCCATTCTAAAACCTCAGAACAATCGTGTTGCTGTAGATTGCATTTATTAGTGAACAGGTCACAGGCACTGTGTCAGATGGCAAAGATATAATGCTAGGGGAAAAATATACCCAACTACAGGTCCCATATTGTCTAACGGGAAAGATAGGATAAACAGATACATAAACAAATATATATGCAAATTGGGATGAGTGTTATGAAAGCAATAAACAGGAAGCTGAGAGGAGATTGAAGAGTACAATTTACATAGGATAATCAGGAAACGCTTTTCCCTCCTCGGGAAGCAGTGAGTGAGGGGGTGGAGAAAAGTCAGAATTTTTACACTAATGAACATTCTACTCTGGCAAACACAGAACAAGGGGAAAGGAGTTTCCACCCAACAGAGGCGTATGAACACATCGATCACACGGTCCAGTGAATGACACTACTCCACGGGGAATGTAACTCGGATCTGTGCCAATCCACCACACCTCCAATGTCACTCTCCCCGAGATAAGACGGTGTGCATTTGCACTGTATCTGTCCAGGAAAATTGTATTCTCAGAAGAATAGAGCAAAATTAGTTGATTTTCATGGCCACAGGGTTCTCTTTATAATGGTATTCTAGAGAGCTGTGCTAATTGGCCAGAGATCAGAATACATATGGGTGGATATCTAGTTAGAAACTGAACTTCTCGTGTCCAACCAGGTTCTAAATTTCTGTTCAGCTCAGCAGTTCATTATTGTGTTCCTGGAGTTAGAACCCAAACATAAAAGATATCATCTGCATCTGCAATTGCCACTTTTTTAAGCAAAACCCATTGGACCTTAAGAGTGCAAATCTGAAAATCCCAGGGCATTTTCTCTAATTTTTCCAGGAGGGTTGATGGAAGTCAATCTGAGGACAGCAATTAATGTGGTGTGACATGATCTGAAGTTAGATTGCATTTGCAACTTTTTTTAAGCAACTTTTTTGGAAATCAGTATGATACCATATCCAAACCAGAATAGCACACATTTATTATCTCACAATCTCGTGGGTAAGGAGTCCAGGCATAGCCTCGCTGGTCCTCTGCATGGCGTGTCAGAAGGCTGCAGTCAAGGTGTTGGCTGGGATGCATTTTTCATCTAAAGACTTGACTAAGGAAGAATCCACTGCCATGCTCATTCAGGTTTGGGGCACAATTCATTTCCTTGCAGCTGCATGACTGAGGAGCCAGCTTTTTTTGCCAGCTGTCACCTGGAGGTCCCCCCCACCCTTATTCCCCAGAGGCTGCCCAGAGTTCCTAGCAGTCTCCTGAAGTTCCTTTGGGCTTTTCCAACATGGCTGCTTATGTCATCAAGCCAGCAAGGGGATTCTCTCATTCTAGTCTGCTGAGACAGAATCTTTTCTAATATAACATAAAAACAGAGGGACGGCCTATCACCTTTGCATACTGTGTCGGTTAGAAGCTAGTCACAGGTCCCTCCTACACTCAAGAGAGGGGATTGTCCAAGGGCGTAGACACTAGGAGACAGGGATTTATCTCTCTACCACAGTCCACCATCTGATAGATTCACAACCCTCCTACTTGCAAAATACATTCAATACACCCCCAAAGATCTCAAGAGTCTCATCCCATAACCCATTAGCTCATAGACAAAATCTCATCATCTAAATTATGTCCAAGTTCAAATGCAACTCCTGGGTGTGATCTGTTAAGTACAGCTCTTGGGGCACAATTCCTCTCCATCTGTCAAGCTGTGAAACAAGTGATCTTCTCCCAACACACTCAGATAACAATGTTAGAACAGACACGGCCAGGAAGGCATAGGATAAGAGCTGTAGACATTTGGGTCCAAACGGAGGCGAAGCGAAAGGTAAAAAGGACTCACTGAAGTCCAGCTGGGCAAACGTTAAGAGTTCCTTGATTAGATTTGAGGCCTGGAAATAATTCTCAACTGTGCCCTCTTGGCTTTTAGTTCCACCCTCAGAGTCATCTCTCTTCCTTCACGAAAGGTAACGCATGTTTGCAGTTGAGAAGTTTTATCAACCTGCTTCCTGCCAGTAGAGTCTTAGGGGTCCAACAGCCCCCTTTTATGTTGTACTCTGTCCCTCTTGATCCAAGCTGGTAGTGTTTCCGCTGAAATAATTTTCTCAAAAACTTCATGGGTCTCCTGTGAATTTCAATGAAGTTTACTCCTTTAGGAAAAAAGCCACACCCACAGATCCTCTCCAGATAACCTATACCTGTGGCTCCTGCTCAGACAGCTGAGGGACCATCCTCTTAAGCTTCCTAGAAGTCCCATGGTTTGGTCCAAAGGCACATCCAAACCTCTTGAAAGAGCTCCTTGCGTGACTGAATACTCCTGCTTTTCAATCTTTCTGAGGTTTTAACAAAAGGTTATATATTCACACTCTCTGTTTTCTTCTTCATACCACACTATCTTAATTTTAGCCTCTTTTTCCATTTAAAGAGATTGAGAATTTTCAGATTCATCCAGTCCTGGTTCCTTTTTGCTTAACAATTCTTTCCTCAACTGATCTCTCTTCTCCTCATTTCATTATAAGCAGCAAGAAGAAACCCAGTGGCACTTCCATATTTGGCTTTGAAATCTCCCCAGCTCTACAGCCACGTTCAGCCCTCCGCATAACTATAGGAGGCGATTTCAAACAGTTTTCTACCACTACTTAACAGGATTTCCCTCCCCCAGTTCCCAATAATATATTCTTCACTTCCTTCTAAGACTTCACTAGCCATATCCTTGAAGCCCAGATTTCTGCTAACCCTTAATATAGGGCAGATAGAGCTGTATCTTGAAAAACATGGCCTGGTTTCCCTCTCTGATGCATATCAGGAAGCCAGGACCGTGCAGAAAGTCAGTTCATAACTTAAAGCCCATGAGGGGTCAGACCTGAGAGGTATTTCAAGGACTGTTTCTCTCCTCCTTCCATCTTTTCCCAACACTTCAGCATCCACCATGTTTCTCCAGAGATAGAAACTCCGAGAAACAACTTAGAGAAAGTCCATAGGACCACTAGCAGTGTTTTGCTTCTTTCGGGGGGGGGGGGGGGGTGCGAAATTTTACGGATATGACTAGAAATAGAAAGAATTCCCAGGTAGTGCAGGTTGAGAATTTTCAGAGTTTTTGTATCCCATTAGTTCAGACTATGAGAGGGTCAGGAAATCAGCATAGAGAAGAAGATATTAAAGTATGGTAGTTACATTTTACCTTTATTTGTTTGTTTGTCAAAACTAAAATGCTCTAATAGCTTTTTCCATATCATTAAAATAAGGAAGTTAGGCTGGGGAGCCTCAGAGGCCCTTTAATCCTAATTTGTGTGTGTGTGAGTCTATGATTTGAAAAGATACAATTTAAATTAATGCTGGTGTTGAAGTGTAACTCTCAAAATGCTAGTCTTGGCACTGAGGCCAAGCCCTTGTGAAGGTTCAGTTGATAGCTTGGAGTTGTTGGCCCCTATTCCAGCCACCCAGAACTCAGAGAAAGCTGAGTGAAAAGTAAATTCTAAGAATTAGGCGGCCAAATTGGGTAATCAGCAGTCAGTTTATATATGAAAATGAGCACCTTCCTGGGAACATCACAAATAACACACCAAAAATCTGTCACACTCAAATTCCAAGTCTCAGTGTTAGATTTTATAAAATGAATTACCTCCCCCGGCTGGAGGTAAGGTAAATCTACAGGTAAAATATCTCTTTTTTCCATCCCCCCAACATCTTTTATTTACCCTCCTACCACTAGTAATTCTGCTTTTGTTTATGTTTAGATTTATTTCAGAGAGGTAGCTTTCATTGCCGTCTAATTTTTTCACTCAAGTGTAAACTTTAATATGGTGATACTGGAATGAGCCCACAGTCCCAGTGGTTGAGGGCTCAGGACTGAGCACTTTTTTTTAAAACTCCTCCATTTATTCTAATGTGAAGCCAACCTTGAGAAGCACTGGCCTAGAACATTTTAAAGAGGCTGCTCCTCCCTCTGGCCTCTAGGGGGCAGTCCTGTCCACTAACACAACTCTCAGAACTATGGGAACATGTTGACACTCTCTGGGGACCAGTGAGGCCAAACTTAGGGCAAAAAAAGGCTAGGACTGAAAATTAGAAGCCTGAATAATATTGAGGTCATTGAAGGCAGAATTTCTTTAAAATTCTCCTAAACCTTAGGAAATTCTGTGAGCAATGCTTTCCTTCTCCTACAAGTGCAATTTTCCCAAAGTCTGTCTTATACCCAATCCTAGGCTTATAAACCTCTTCGTTGTGAGAACCTCCCCCATTTCATTATCATTTCTTTGGATACAGTTCACTTAATAACAGGTCAATCCTTTATTACAACCCCACTCAGAAGAATAACTTGGTCAGAAGAAGTTGTTCCTTGTCTTGAGGAGGACACCCTAATCTTTACATGTGCCCATTAGTACTCATGTCATCCTTGACTCTTCTGGAATGACAATTGCAGCAGCCAGGATCTCAAGGTCTTCTGAAACATTTCTCAGAAATGACCTGGATAAAGGCCACAGAGGTTTTGTGGTTTAAATGTAAAGATATATCAAAGTAATGGTGAGTTGTGGGGTTGGGAGGGCCCAGGTACACGATTAGCTCAAGGAGCTCAGGAACTGTCGTAATAAACATTCAGCCACGTACCTATCTGGGTAAGCATCAGTAGTGGACTCTGGGACATTGATCTTTTATGAACAAAGCTGTTTAATATCCTTAAAAAATAAAGTATTACAAAGAAATTAGAGAAAAATTATACTAATTTAAATACCATAATATACCATGGCAATGGATATGCACAAATAATTTCCAAATTAAAAAAATAACAAATACAAATAAAAAAAGAATCCAACTTCAGTGATAAACAAATGTACATGAAAACAACAAGGAAATAATATTTTTTCTCTACAAATTGTTAAATAATTCTGTTAAGCATTAGATGCTAATGTCATGAAACAAAACTCTTAGAAAACGCTATAGAAATGTCAATCTGTACAGTCATTGTAAGGGTAATTTGTTAATGCCTATAAAATTATTTTACTCAACAACTCTACATCCAGAAATTTATCCTTAAGAAATAGAATAATTGACCACAAAAAAAGCAAATCTCAGTAAGTATTAAAGAATCAATATCATACAGATCAGGTTCTTTCACTACAGTGAACAAAGTTAGATACTATTAATAAAAAGCCAACTTCAAATAAAAAGAAATACACTCCTAAATAATTTATGAACCAAAAAAGAAATTACAATTAAATTGTTAAAATATTTACAACTGAACAATCATGAAAGGTCCACATTTTAAAACTTGTGCGATGAACCTAAGCAGTACATAGAGAAAACTTTATAGCCTTAAAAAATAGATCAAAACAAAAAGACTGAACGTAATGAGTGAAACGTTCAATCAGAAAGTTTTAAAAGAGAATAAGAGGAGGAAGAAAACAGTAATAATAAGAGCTGAAATTAAGGAAATAAAGACAACAAAGCAAAAGAAAGAATCAATTTTAAATGGTTCTTTGAAAAGAATCAGAAAATGGACAATTCTCTGATAAGATTTGTCAAGGAAATAAACAAGACAGAAAAATGTTGTGTAAAGGAAGATTATAACTACATAGTAAAAATTTAAATAATTATAAGACAATGCAAGGAATAAAGTCATACAAATAAATTTGAAAACTTGAACAAAATGTAAAACTTTCTAAAAATTATAGTCTAGCAAAACTGACAAGAAAAAATTGAAAACTTGAATTTATATGTAAATTAAAGAAATTCAAAACTCTATACATACATATGGTTTCACAGGCAAGTTACATCAAACCCAAGACCAATAATTTCCATACATGAGTACTGAGAAAAATGAAAACAGGAAGACTACTACTCAACACATTTTATGAGACCAAGAGAACCACAAAGACAAAAATAAACAGATGAATGATACATGAAAATTATAGACCAATATTACATACGAAAAGCAATGACTACTCCTAAAAATATTACCAAACCAGCATTGGATATTAAAAAGTATTACCAGTGCACCATGATCCATTAGGATTTATTTCAGGAGTATGAAGAGTGTTTAATATCATGCAACATACTGCACATAAAGACATTAACTATAAAATTCTCTCACTAAATGCAGGAAAGTGATTTGGTCAAGTTTAACATAGTATTTATAAAGTCTTTTCACTAGGAAGGAAAGGGAGCTTCCTTAACCTGGCAAAGGGAATCTTTGAATTTGTTTTCAAAGGGAGATGTGAAAAGCATGCCCTTAAACATTTGAAAAAGACAAAGATTTCCAATTTTATTCTTTTTATTCTACATTTCACTAAATGTCTTAATGAGTGCGGTAAAATAATAAAAACATTAGAACTGGAAAGAGAAAACACACCTACCATTAATCACACATGGCTGATTCCATTTCTGGGGGAGAAAGTGTACAAATGAGCCTAGAATATCTCTTTCTCCCAGAAAACTAGGAAGCTATCACAGACCACAGAGGCCATGTCAAAAAGACCAGGAGCCAGCCTGAAAAGATTTCTGCTGGTAAAGATGGGACAATTCCCACATCAATAAGATCATGAATCCAATAGACTGAAACACACCAAGTATGTTTAAATCCATGAGTTCATAAAAGAATCCTCCTCAGTTACTTTTGGGGATTTATCCTGGTTGCCTGGGATTTGCTTGGCACTATTTCGGTGTTAATACTGAAAACCTCATGTTCTAAGGAGCCCCTCCATCTCAGGCAAACAGGAATGGTTGGTCACCCTAAAGGTCACCAGCTCATTACTGTGAAAACTGATAAATGAATAGAAAGAATCACGCACTTAACCTCAAAGAATGATCAAATAAGTGACAAAGAAAAAATACCTTTATAGAAATACTTCAGTTAATAAATGAGGTAGAAATGATATCTTTAAAATATCATCATTTTGCAAACCAACTCCTAATTAAACAATAGATCTAGTCATTGCTTATCAACAGTCACTAACAAAACACACACACACACACACACACATACACCAAAAGACAATCTGACATTATGTGTCTCCTCAGTAAAGTACACAACCCCAAGATGTCTGGGATTTGCTTTCAACTAAACAGAACTGGGAGAGGTATAGATGAGTAGGATGATGAGGGTGTAGACTAACAAGATTGGCCATGAGTTGGTAATTGTAGAACCTGGACAATGAGTACCCGTGGCTTCATTACACTATTTTCCCTTTTGTAGATGTTTGAATTTTCCAGAATTAAAAACTTTAAAATAACATAGCTAACATACAAATAAATTGTCAGAAAGGCAAAGACTTATATTTACAATGTCCACTGAATCTTATTTAAACCAGTCAAAAGAGGAAACAAAATGTTGTCAAACAATGATGCTTAAACAAATTCAGATACACTTATACAACAGAAAAGTGTGAGTTACAAAAATCACATTTTCACATACAGTTGAATGACATATGACATATTCATATACATAATGGTAAACAAAAAAATGTTTTACTTTGATCCCAATTCCATGAAAGTATGCATATTTGCATTAAAAAATACTGAAAGAAATACAGCGAAATGTTAACAGTATTTATCTCTGGGTAATGAGATTATGGTTGGATTTTAATGTCTACTTTCTCCTTTTTGGTTATGTCTACATTGGGCGAGTTTTCTTTCATGATAAACAATATGCACCATGTTATAGATCAGTTAGAGAAGAGAGGCCTGGAGGAAGAGAGGCAAACACAGACGGCAGGAAGTGTGACTCAGCTTGCGTAGGCAGAAACTCCACTTCCAGCTCTATAGAAGCAAGGCCACAGGGCCTCCCAATTCCAGTGACACTGCAAAGGGCCTGG
Organism: Halichoerus grypus; assembly: GCF_964656455.1. Lineage (NCBI taxonomy): Eukaryota > Metazoa > Chordata > Mammalia > Carnivora > Phocidae > Halichoerus > Halichoerus grypus. Next base: position 80,575,301 of record NC_135719.1, read on the forward strand.
CAGGTGGCAGACAGAATAAGAGCCATTTCACCAGCGGGAAGGACCCCGAGGATGCCGTCCAGACTGCCGGCTGTGTTGTGCACTGTGGTGGCCTTCATCCACCTTGGTAGGGAGCCCACCAACCTGAGGAAGGAGGTTTGGGAAAGAAGTTAGAAGAGAACGGGACTGTGCCTTTCCCCACTTTGTTTTCTGGGTCAAAACCTGGCTTTTTGTGACAGCTTTCTTGGGAGCAATGGCAGCAGCTAAGTCCTATTTTCTTCTTTTCTACAGGTTCCAGCAATACGGACAAGGTCCGTCAATCTCCGAGTACTATGACTAAACAGGAGGGACAGTCTGTGACCTTGGACTGCAGCTTCACACTCAACTTTAACTACTATGTGATGAAATGGTATCACCAGCCTCCCCATGGAAAGATGACTCAAATCATTAGTATGTTTTCTGATAGGAGCAGCGATAGGAAAGGACGATATGAACTGTCGTTTCAGAAAGGAAACAAACTCCTAAAGCTCACCATCACAGGCTTGATGCCTGAAGACACAGGCATCTATTTCTGTGCTATTGGAGAAAGTTACACGGTGAGAGGAGTGACAGGGAGAGCCTTACAAAAACCCCCTGGGCTTAGCATGAAACAGCCACCTGCTCCAGGAGCTTAGGAGAAAACAACCCGCAGGACAGGAAAAGGGTAGACAGAAGGCACGATGGGTGGCACTGGTGGGTCCAGAGAGGAAGTTGATGAATGTTCTAGCAACACTCTTCCCACATCTGGTATCAAAAAAAGAGCTGTGGTTAGAAGATCCCAGCCTCAAGAGCATTTTCATCTCAGAATCTCGGTGGATCACATAGCTGATGGAGATACGCATCTGTCTTTTCCACCTGCTAAACATCCATTCCCCCCTTTCCAGTAACAACACCTGGATTTCCCCTGGATAATCAAACCCCGCCTCCTCCTACCCCATGTTTGGGTGTAGATGAAGCTGACCCCACCCTACACTTCCTGGCCAATTAACATATTTCACCTCTCTAACCACGATTGGTTCAAGAATGGGTCCCTGATCCAAGCCCCCATCCCAAAACTTAATATGAAATTCTTGGGAATCGTGCTGGGGATGTAAGAGGCCAGGATGGAAACCTAGAGCTGCCAGCAGCCCTCTTCCCACCACAAAGGAAGAGCATGATCCTGAAAAGAGAGGATGAAACTGAGCTCCCATAACATTGTTTGAGGCCTCGGACCCTGTAGTGATTAGAGATCTACTTGGGATTTTTCAGTTGTACACCCCAGCTGCCTTAGCTTATGTTCCTTCAGAAGAAGACAAGGATTCAAGTGCAAGTGGTTTAGTTGGGAGGTGATCCCAGGGGCACTGGGAAGAGTGACAGGAAGGGAAGTCAGCCAGTAAAGAACATGTGTGTTCTCAAGCCAGCTACCACTGTGGGCACCCAGAGTCTCATCCTACCAGGGAATCTCTGAGAACCAGTGTGAGACACTTGCCTCAACTTGTCCCACCTGAGGGCCAAAGGAGCTAAGGTATCAATACCCCAAATCCCAGGTGTCGTGGGTGGAGGACGGCTCCCAGGGATATGAGTGCTGATTCCCCAGCACTTAGGTCTGCCAAGGAGGCTGGGCAATAAGAGAGCCCGTAGGCCAAGAAACTCAAGTTCTAGCAGGAGGAAGGGGACAGTGTGCACCCAAGTCATAAATACAAAGTGATAAAGGGAAGAGACCAAAAATGCAACACAATTATTTTCTCTTTTTTTATAAATTATTTTGGGTTGGGTTTTCTATCACTTGCAATCAAAAGAGACCTGACTAAAAAAGGTAACTTAATAAAGACAACATTGGGTAAAAAAAATAAACCAAACAAAATACTTTAAAATTACTTTTTTAAGCTTTTGGCTTGCTACAGTTGAGAAAGGTTACAACTCCTCAAACTGTTCAGATTAGATGAGTTGTTCAGCTCTTTCCTCCCACATGATCCAGGGTAGCAAGGAGGAGGGACAAATCTAACACCTGTACCTATTATTGCCCTGGATATTTAACTGTTCCCTCCCCTTTCAGACTCTTCTTCCTCGGGGTCACCTTGCTTAGTGCTGCTAGATGAATGGCCCTGTAGCGTCCATCTAAAGAATCTTGCTTGCTTAAAACTTTTGGATTCCCTGTGAGACTGTGCTTTTCCCAAATCCAAAATTCTGCTGTTTGCTTCTCCTGCAATATGTTTCCTCCCATTTCTACCTTTTGAACTCACTATCTCTCAAAATCCAGTTCACATCTTTGATGTTTCTGAGGATAGCCCGTTAGCAATGAGCATGCCTAGATCTCATATCTTAGTTTCTTTTTTTTTAAGATTTTATTTATTTATGTGAGAGAGAAAGAGAGAGAGCATGAGCAGGGGGGAGGGGCAGAGGGAAAAGCAGACCCTCAGAAGTGCAGAGCCTGACAGGGGGCTCCATCCCACCACCCAGAGATCATGACCTGAGCCGAAATCAAGAGTCAGATGCTCCAGAGAAATCCAAATCAAAACATCAATGAGATACCACCTCACACCAGCCAGAATGGCTAAAATTAACAAGTCAGGAAATGACAGATGTTGGCGGGGTTGTGGAGAAAGGGGAACCCTCCTACACTGTTGGTGGGAATGCAAGCTGGTGCAGCCACTGTGGAAAACAGTATGGAGGTTCCTCAAAAAGTTGAAAATAGAGCTACCCTATGACCCAGCAATTGCACTACTGGGTATTTACCCCAAAGATACAAATGTAGTGATCTGAAGGGGTACATGCACCCCATTGTTTAGAGCAGCAAAGTCCACAATAGCCAAACTATGGAAAGAGCCCAAATGTCCTTCAACAGATGAATGGATGAAGAAGATGTGGTGTATATATATACAATGGAATATTATGCAGCCATCAAAAAAACGAAATCTTGACATTTGCAACGACGTGGATGGAACTAGAGGGTATTATACTAAGCGAAATAAGTCAATCAGAGAAAGACAAGTATCATATGATCTCACTGATATGAGAAATTCTTAATCTCAGGAAACAAACTGAGGGTTGCTGGAGTGGTGGGGGGTGGGAGGGATGGGTGGCTGGGTGATGGACATTGGGGTGGGTATGTGCTATGATGAGCGCTGTAAATTGTGTAAGACTGATGAATCACAGACCTGTACCTCTGAAACAAATAATACATTATATGTTAAAAAAAGAAGATCGTAGGAAGGGAAAAATGAAGGGGGGGAATTGGAGGAGGAGACGAACCATGAGAGACTATGGACTCTGAGAAACAAACTGAGGGTTCTAGAGGGGACGGCTGTGGGGGGATGGGTTAGCCTGGTGATGGGTATTAAGGAGGGCACGTATTGAATGGAGCACTGGATGTTATACACAAACAATGAATCATGGAACACTACATCAAAAACTAATGATGTAATGTATGGTGACTGACATAACATAATAAAATAAAATTAAAAAGAAAATGGGGGAAAAAAAAGAGTCAGATGCTCAACTGACTGAGCCACGCACGCACCCCCTCGTGTCTTGGTTTCTAACACCATTTTTCAATAAAAGGAACCAGAGCTCCTTAGAGAAATGGCTGATTCTAGGGCTGAGGCAAGACGAGGCTGAAGCATCTTAGAGTGTTCAAAAGAAGAAAACAACCACCACCATGAATGATGGGGTTATGTTAAAGGGACATGGGAATCAACTGAGAAAGCTCACTGTGGCCAAAGCTGGAACAATTGGAGCAAAAAATAAATAAAGTAGTATTGAGTAATAACCCAAAGTTTACAATGAGTTCCAAGAGTCACTGATATAAATCATGGAATAAATAAATGAGGGAGAACAGACCAATCTCCCATGCTGAAGAATTCTAAATATGTAGACACTCCACACTTCCCACTCCTTAAGTGTGTGCTGCACACAGGGACTTTCTTCCAAAAGAGACAGTATGGAAAGGGTGACAAAGAGCAACTTTACAGTGGAAAAACCTGACAAACACTACCTTACCCCAGTGAATACAAGTCAATATCAACAGAGATAAGTCATGTTGGTAACATGTCCCCTTGATATGATGTGACGAGAAATGGCACTTTACTTCCGTGGTCTTCCTCCCCAAAACCCATAACCCCAGTCTAATCATGAGGAAATCATCAGAAAATTCCCAATTGAGGGACATTCTACAAAATATCTAACTAATACTCCTCAAAATTGTCCAGATCATCAAAAATACGAAAAATCTGAGAAATTGTCATAGCCAAGAGGAGCCTAAGGAGACATAACTAAATGTAATGTGGTCTCCTAGTGGGATTCTGCAGGAGATAAAAGACATTAGGTAAAATCAAAGTAAATCTCCTACAGTATGAATTTTAGCTAATAATTAATGTATTAGTATTAGCTTATTAATTGTGGCAACTGTACCATTGTCAGGTGTTAATAATAAGAGACACTTGGTGTACAGTGTAAGGAAACTATGTGTACTATCCTCACAACTTTTCCGTAAATCCAAAACTGTTCTAAAATTAAACATTTATTATAAAAACTTGCAAAACTGTAGGTTTCGGGGCGCCTGGGTGGCTCAGTCATTAAGCGTCTGCCTTCGGCTCGGGTCATGGTCCCAGGGTCCTGGGATCGAGCCCCACATCAGGCTCCCTGCTCAGTGGGAAGCCTGCTTCTCCCTCTCCCACTCCTCCTGCTTGTGTTCCCTCTCTCGCTGTGTCTCTCTCTGTCAAATAAATAAATAAAATCTTTAAAAAAAAAAAAAACTGTAGGTTTCATAGGGCCTGCATTTTGTGGAGGGAGAATCACAATTTCATGTAGAGCCATATCATTATATACACACCAAAAAGAGTCTTGAACTGTGCTGTCCAAGACATAGCCATTAACTACATGTGGCTCTTGAACACTTGGATTGTGACTAGTCCAAACTGAGATGTGCTGAGTGTAAAATATACACCAAGTCTCAAAGACTTAGTATGAAGAAAAGAATGTAAACAATCTCATTGGTATCTTTTTATTGACTAACGTTGAAATGATATTTTGGGTTTATTGGGTTAAATAAAATATATTTTTACAATTAATTGTATATATTTATTTATAGTTTCTTCTAATGTGGATACTAAAAAAATTTAAATTATGTATGTAGCTCACATTGTATTTCTATTGATAACAGTGGTCTAAAAGGAAAGACATGAAATGTTGACAATAGCTATTCCTGGTAGTGGAATTCAGGGTGATTTTTTTTAGCTTTCCTTTTTCTAATTTTTCATCAGTAAATGTGTGTTCCTTATACCGTAAAAAAAAGTAATAAAAATAAAAAGACACAAAGAACTATTGCTATGAAATGTCACACTAAAAGACGGAAGCACCGAGCAGAAATGTCAAGCCGTAGAGTCCTTCATTAATTAATTATTCACTCATTTATTTGAATATACATATATTAAATATCCCATGTACAAGGCACTGGGACAGTTGCTGAGAATACAAATACACACACACAAAAAGGTGGGCTATAATTATTTCCTTCACGTTCACAGTCCACTTGGGAAATTAAGCTTGTAAATAAAATATGAGAACACTGTATGGTCAGTGATACTGTGGTGATTCCTATAGTCAATTCTCCTCTATTTCCTGTTTTAAATGCTGCTGTTTTTCTGGCTCTGACCTTAGTCTAATTCTTTGTCCATTCCTTGATTGCAACTAATACCTATGTCCTAATGACTATACCTCGAACCTTGCTTTGGCTCTAGACCTATGTATTCCTCCAACAACCTTTTGGTGAGATGACGCTTGAGCAATATAAACTGTACAAGCCTAAAACTCATAATGTTTTCACCTCCCCTACTCCAAGCTCTTCTACCTCTGCATTTTCTTGTCTTAGTTAATGATACTCTCTTGCCTCCCAGCTCTGTGTAAATGGCAAATTTAATGATTTTACTTCGCTTCTCAAAATTTTTTAGACTTAGCCTGGCACAAGCCCACATATGATTTGCTTTTAGCTACCAATTCAACCTCATTGCCTGACACATCTCTCACCAACATTGACCTAAAAATACCAAAATACTAAATTCAGGAAATATCATGAGTGAACACTTCTCTTATCTCCATCCTTCCCTCTACCCTTCCCTTTGTTTGGAGTTTCCAACCTCATCATCACCTCCCTGTCATGGTCCCCTGACATCTCTCTGAAACCTTCCTTGATCTTTCCGGCTCCCTTTGAAATATGCACATAGCTCCAGAATAGCATTCATCTCCTTATATATTTATATATTTATTGCCTGCCTCCTCTAGGATGCTCGATTCCTCGAGAGCAAGAATTATGTCTCTTTCACCTTGATATCCCCAACATTACACAGAACATGACAAGTAGAAGACTTTCAAGTTTACTGACTATTTCCCATCTTCCTTCACCTTTCTTACTCTACTGTGGTCAGTTTTACCCCCCAGAATAGTTCCTTGAATGTCCCAAGCAAGCTTCCACCTCTGGGTTTTTTTTTATTTGAATATTCTTGCTTCAAATGGTTCCCTTCCTCCCATCATTCAGATCACTGCTCAAACACCACCTCATCAGAGAGGTCTTCCTTTGATCCCATATGAGATAGTACTCACCCAACCCATCCCTCTTTCCCCTTACCCTGTCTCACATTTTTGCATGGGAATCGTCATTAGCAGACATCATATTATATATTTGTTGGCATATTTTTTATCTGTCTATCCACCAGAATATAAGCATCAGGAAGCCCAGGACTTTGTCTGATTTATTAAACAAATAAATAAAGATCTGATGCATGTATAAAAAAATAAATGATGTTATTTATCACCGAGACATGACATTGTCTCTCTTGCATTTCCCCTTCATCTGCTTTTATTCTCATCAAGCCATAAATCTAGGACAAATGAAGGATTAAGACACAAGACTCCAAGAATTGTCAAGTATAATAAGGCTGAGTAAGCAATAATATTATAACTTGCAAAGGGGCAACGTTCAGCTAACCATTTATTAAATTTGTTTCAAGAATGTGTTTTACCTTCTAATTCATGTATTCAACAAATATTTATATCACATCTATCAGTCATTCTTTTTGAAAAGTTAAAAGGTGTCTCATACATTTGTATCACTGTTTATAGTTTACAAGGTCCTTTCTGACACTTACTCCAATGTATCCTCATAAACAATTTTTTGAGGTAAGCAGGTCTTATGAGGAATGAGTTGGTTACCAGATTAAGAATCACTGGGTTGTAAAAATTTTCAGCTAGGAAAGTATTCCATCATTTTATTGTTGATACAACTATGTACAGAAACCCATTATCAATTTATTTATTTCACCTCAGAGAGCTATAATACACATTGTCCATCAGTACCAGTCCATTAATTCCCACTTCTGGGATTCCCAGCTTGCTCTAAGCCTCGGTGTTAATATGAATATTTCACGGTAGAGTGTATAAACTTTGAGGGTAAGTGCAATGCCTTCTCTGTTTCTTCTACTTACTTTAAGGCTCTCACACACTGTGTGTTGCCCATAAATATTTGTTAGTAAAGAGAATAGTTATTAAGGTAAGAATTTGTCTATTCAGAAAGTTTTCAAGGCAACTGTGACAGCTAGTCTCTAAAGATGGTCCTCCAACGAGCCGTGCCTCTCAGTTGTCAGACTCTGTGTCGTCCCCTCACCTTGAAATCTGGACTCAACTGTAACCAGTAGAATGTGGTAGAAATGATGTTATGTAATACTGAGGCTCTGTCAGAAGCAGCTTTGCAGTTTCTGTCTTGGTTTCTTGGAACACTCACTCTGGGGGAAGGCAGCCATCACGTAAGCTGTTCTGCTACTCAAATACCACCGTGCTGTGAGGAAGCCAAATGAGAGAAAGATGCCTCGTCAGCCCTCACTGTTTTTGGGACAACAGCCCCATCCCAAGCTCCACCATGTAAGCAAAGAAGTCATGGAAGACACCATACCCAGGTGAGCCATCAGATGACTGCACTCCAGCCAACACCTGACAGTGAACATGAGAGACCTTGAGCAAGAGCCACACAGCTGAGCCCACTCAGCCTACAGACTCTAAGAGATGATAATAAAGGGTGCTTTTAAAGCACCTAAGCTTGGAGCAGTTTGTTACACAGCAGTTGTAACTTACCATTTTACAGAACCCTCGTTGTGTCTCCCGGTGAGAGAGCATATATTTGGGGGACCAGGACCACCAATCCTGCAGCTCTCTTTTTCTAGGCCCCTTTCAAAATTGGAAGCCTTTCAAATCACCCAGTAGATAGGTCTAGGCGATAACAACACAGTCAAATAAGGCATATGTTGCCTCCAAAATCCGGTGCAGCACACGAGGTATTGTGACTCTTTCTTAATGGTAGGAGAGACCAGATGTAGCAGCTTGACCTTGACCCAGCAAGAGGTATCTCAACTTGTCCCAGACCATGGAAACCCAAAAAAGTTCATTGAGTGAGCAAGACCCTAAATTTTTCTGGGATGTATGTCCTACCCTTTGGCATATATGTGTCTTACCAAGGTGTCTAAAGTAGTTGGTCCATGAGGGTAGTGGATCCATGTGATGTCTTGTGGAGTGGAGAGGCAATCAATTCCCTGTGGAATAGAACAGGACAAGGTGGGGAGGATTGGTATATCCTTAAAGTGAAACAGTGAAGGTATACTGCTGGCCCTTCTGGTTGAAAAAAAAAATGCTTCCAGTAGTCTCTGCTAATATGTATATAGAGGAACAAAATTATTTTTCTATCAAGTCCCAAATCAAGGGATTTGTTGATTTAATCCAACAATGAAACCACATCTGGAACAGCAGCTGCAATTCTATTCACCATCTGATTAAATTTACAGAAACCTTTTGTCATTCTTCAAGAGCCACCTACCCTCTACTCTGGCCAAATAGATGAGGTGAAGGGGATGTGCTGGCCCTACATCTTTTAAGTCCTTTATGGAGACATTAATCTCTACAGTTTCTCCAGGATGCAGTATTACTTTGGATCTACTGTTTTGGAACACAGAGGCAGTTCTAATGTCTTCTACTTGTCCTCATTCCACAGATCAGATAACAGTTATAGTGATTCTGCTATTTGTTGAGTGTGTCTCTTTCAATTAGGTATTCTAGAACTTGGGAAATAACCATTAGGTGAGTTCAGAGCCCAGCTGGATACACTGTCAGATGGACCTGAGCCAAAATACCATTAATCATTCAGCTTTAATAACGCCCTACTCTGATAAATAGAGTGGCATATTGGGTTTCCAAGACTTAGTATCATTTCAGAGCCAGTGTCCAGAAATCCCCAAAAAGTCTAGTTATTTTCCCTTCCCCAATACACTATCACCTTGGTAAATGGCTGCAGGTCTTTTGGGAGAAGGGAAGAAGGAAAATTTATGATTATATAAAAATTTTTAAATTATATAAACTTAAAATTTTAAATTGTATAAACTTTTGACCATATAAATATAAATTAGAAAAATCTTACAATTCTATTGGCACTTACGACACCTCATTTTTTTGTATTTGTCCCCCTGGGGCCTGCCCCATGTCTGGCTATAGATATAGTAACAACGAAAGATGTTGAGGGTGTGTCCCGAGGAGTCTCAGCATTTATCCAGATGATGGGTCATCAGAGATTCCTCAAGCAAAGAGGGACTAAACTCCTCAGGCGAGGGAAGAAGTCGGCTTCTGCAGAAAGGAGACTGAGGGGCTACAAGGCCTGAGTTTCATCAGAGTCTGCCCACATGTTGCTATCTCAGTTTTCAGGAGCCTAAGTCAATCCCAATCAATGCCCTAATTTTAACCACAAGAGGCCTTGAATTAAATTGGTATTATCCAGCTACCCACAAGATTAGCCTTTGGGTTTGGTTTTCAGAAATATCAGACCCTGCAGCTATAAGAAATAAGGATTTCCATCAGGGTGGTCACAGAAACTTTCCAGTTCCTTGCCTGGACTTTGAGTTGAAAAGGTATTGCCCTAAGTTCATTTTTTTTTCCTCCAATTTCTCTATGGCACTTAGAAGCAACCAACTGTCCTTATACTCTTTATTTGCACTAAACTGTTCTATGGCGACAGCTACCTGGTAACCCTACTCCTTTTTTCTATAGGCGTCTGATGTCAGGGATGACTAGTGTCCCATTTACCATTGGCAGTGGGATCGCTAATCCTAGTCAAATCAGAGAATCCATGCTAACTTCCCATCTTTAAGGTTCTGTTCCTCCAAATCAGTTTGAGGGCCAATAATTGTTATCACTTAGGAGTCAGCCAGGTTAGTGGAACCACGATAACTCCAAGATGGAGTCGGTTACCACTGTGTAGCTACCTCTTCTGTGGACCCATTGCCAGCCTCCGGTGATGGGCCTGGGGTCACTGTTGGTCCACTGAGCCAAGAGTCAGAAAGATTAGCTGGACACAGAATGGAGGAAAACAAAGACAACATGGGACCTGCCTAGTACCTCTGCATCTATCCCCATACCTGACCACTAAGGGGAATTGTAACTGTTTCACTTCTGCCTTCCAAATCACGTGCGATTTCATCTTTTGGGCATCTCTACTGCAGGACTACACGCAGAAAGGGATTCTGGGAAACAGAGTTGTCTGCTTAACCAAGTTGACCAGCAGCACAGTCCAGCAGTCCTAAAGTGCGGGTCCTTATCCCAGATCTCAGAAGACAGGGAATATGGGCAGAAAGGAGAGTAGAGAAGACCCTGGGGCTCATTGGTCATCTTCTGCCTGCAGCTGACCTGTGTGATTTGGGAGATGCTGGAGACACACAGTCAAGGCACACAGGAGCTTTCCTCTCAAAGATGAGAACGTCAATCTGGATCTATTGGGATTCTTTTTGGAGCCAGTGAAACTAAAAGGTACACTATAGGATATGATGAACAAAAGGCTCATTTCTTGTCTCAGACTCAGTCTGCCAAATGGAGGTGAACACCAAGAACAGAGTCCTTGTGTCCCGTAAATTCTACAACATAGAGAACTTTGTTCTGAACTGTTTCCCCAGCAGTGCCTGGCTGTCGGTGATTCGGGCAGGACCTCGTCAAATGACAGAAAGCGAGAAATGAAGTGGAAGATTCTTAACACAGCTCAGTAAAGACGCTGATCTCTTCTTGCACATCATGATTCCCCAGCTCAGAGTGTTGGCCACCTACCTGTGTGCAACTGTTACACAATGCTCCCCAGCACCTGCCTCCTGCAACTAAGTGCTATGATGCGGGTTCCAGCCACATTCCCTGCCGGGCACTCTGGCCACAGTGGTAGCACCAGAGAACAGAGGCGAAAATATCTGCAAAAGGAACCTCAGAGTTCCCAAATTACCAGCGATGTTTCTCAACCGGAGTCAGATATATCTCCCTTAACGGACAAATCGTTTTCACAGACCCCAGTGTTAACCACACTACTTTGAACATAATGTTATTTAAACATGTAGAAACATAAAATGGTGTTTAAACTCCATGCACTCATCGCTCTTATGCCAACAATAAAAAAATACGAGTTAAACATGCATGAAACTTCAAAACCAATAAAACTTTAGATTTTCATTTAATATAATACATGAAGTTTTACTAAAACTAAATCATCAATTTTGAATTGAATAGATAAAAAATACATATGTGGTATTGGGTTTTACTTATCAACTTGATTCTTCTGATTTTGTGCATGATTTTCATCATTGTTTTTCCTTTGTTCAAAAATAAATTCATATTGAATCGTTAATCCATTCGCTTGATGGTCCAATTAATTTACTATGCACCAACAGACAATATTGAAAGAAATATTTTTAACTTTTAATGAAACATTCTTTACTAAATTATTACTACCATACTTATTGCTAATCAATTGTAGCTAAAAGGCTTACATGAAAGATGAGTTCCACACAGCATAGCCACATGAATGGTGAACGCACTATTGATCATACATTGAGTTTTACATGTTTATGGCATCCAACTTGTGATGATCCCATTTTCTTGTAATTGTTTTCTATTGAAATCACCTGACATCATTTGACCTTCATTTAGTGCTAATATTAGTAAAAAAGCAAAGGAGGGCATTGGAGTCTTGTGGCAGTATTTGCTTATAAGATCATTATTGAGATAAGCCCCAACGTGAGTCAGTTGCATTTTATAAGAAATATATATTCCTTACAGTCTGGCATAACACAGGATTGATTTCCCAATGGGGGAAAATGAGGAATTGGTTTACAGAGCCTTTATATATACAAATTCGTAACACATTTCTGTGTTGATGCTGCTCTTTATTTTCTTAGCATTATCTATAATATTTAGCAATTGCTCTTCTTTAAGTTAATAATAAAACATACCAAAGCAGTCGTTTGGCCTTCTTCATGGCATCAAATTATAGCTAATGTCTGTTTACAAGTTACGGATGAAAAAAACTTATTGGGTGCCTGGGTGGCTCAGTTGGTTAAGTGACCAACTCTTGATTTTGGCTCAGGTCATGATCTCAGCGTCGTGAGATGGAGCCCCACGTCAGTGGGCATGGAGCCTGCTTAAGATTCTGCCTCTTCCTCTGCCCCTCCCCCCACCAAAAAAAAAAAGTTATGTATTTAGAGGCACGTTTTGCAGCATGAGCTTTGGTACCAACTCTTAACTGACGCTAATATAATGAGGCATAAAATAATTTGAAAATTTTTCAGTGACTTAAAAATAACAGCAAAAAAGTAACCAATATCTCTTATAGATATTCTCATGAAGCAAAAGGCTAACAAAGAATGTCCAGTTGTTTCCTTTACAAGCTGAAGTGACGCCACCATGTGGCAGGAGTAAAAATAATTTACAATTCTTTTGTTTTGCCCATTGAAATTACGCAAATCTTAATTAAATTTGGTGAAAACCACAATATTACAAATTTTGTTCATAAAATATGGGATTATTAATTTTTATATCATGCCACTTAAATTACACATGATTTATGCTATACAACTGTTTTAGACTATCACTATTGAAAACACATTGTTAATTCTCATAAAAACATGATGACCCATAAAACTTCCAAGATACGCCATTACAAATATGATAAATACAAAGTATAAATAACTTTCTAGGTCCAATTTTAAAATAATCCCTATTACTATTATGATTTCCATATGGGTCTTGGAAATGACTTAAAAGTAATGATAATTTTGTCTCTATAAAAAGAGCACTATTCAAAAAAGGGATAAAAACTTAACAAAATATAGAATACTGTCTATCACTAACATATAAAATTCGTAAGTACTTTGCTTACTAAATCCTTTAATCTGAAATTTAAATAACCTAAATTCTTGATATATTTAAGGCATAATTTATTAACTTGTTTATTTTAAAACAGCATAATGTAACCTGATTGTTAAAACTAGTTGTTACCGAATTATGATTTTTTTTAATCTCTAGGAAAGTATCTCATTACTGAGTATTCAATATCTGAGCTCATGAGGATTGGGTGATTACCTGTTTTCTTTTCACTCTTTTATATTTTCCAAATTTTTAATATAATAAGTATATATTAATTTTATGTTGAAAAATGAAAAAGTCTGGTGCAGCAATTTGGGGCTATAACAAGCTGGACACGACATAATTGTATAACAAAAAGTGGTATAATAAATTATGATAAGTCTATATTTCATACAGTTAAAAATAATGAAGTGAATCTATACATATAGCAAGAAAAGATCTTCAAAATGCATTATTGAGTGGGGAAAGAAGTTGCAGAACATCTTAAGATGTCATTTATGTTAATAAAAATACTTGCGTAATGCAAACCCTGAATATCGCACAGTAAAAGAACATTATAGGTTTGCAAGGTGGCACCCAGATCCATTTCATCCACATCTGTTCCTTTTGGTAACTTTATTAGAACTAGAAAATTCTACTGAATCTTTTCCCAATCAATTAACATATTTTGTTACATAACATATTTGTTTAAAAAAAAAAAACACTTGTTTTCTAAATGGCTTTGGGGTAGTGATGAGGTTTGCTGCTGGCTAGAGGAAACTCTCTGTGGCAGAACGGCGGTTGAGAAACTGGTTTTTAGTCTATATGATTAAGAAAGTGAATGTTCGGGGCGCCTGGGTGGCTCAGTCGTTAAGTGTCTGCCTTTGGCTCAGGTCATGATCTCAGGGTCCTGGGATCGAGCCCCACATCGGGCTCCCTGCTCGGCAGGAAGCCTGCTTCTCCCTCTCCCACTCCCCCTGCTTATGTTCCCTATCTCGCTGTGTCTCTATCTGTCATATAAATAAATAAAATCTTAAAAAAAAAAAAAAGAAAGTGAATGTTCTTTTAAACCCAGAGGTGATTAGTCTGCCAGTGGCAAACTTAAGCTACCTAAATTGGGATGAGATTCAGACTTAAACCCAAATGCCAATGGATTTGCACTTTTAGTCCCTGTGTAAGGCACTTCTTCCTTTGCTTATTATGATACCTTGGAAACCAAATTATTGATCATAAATTCACTTGCTGAGAACATGGGAGGTTCAGTGGCTTGGGAGAAGGTATGTTTACTTTCCCCAAAGTTCTAACAAACCACGATGAAGAATCTATCTCCTAACAAAAACATCTCTAACTGGATTCCACAGCCATCCACAATCTTAACATCCCTGTCCTCTGGACAGTGCAGACAACTGTCCTCCTGTGGATTATTATTTCCTTAGAGATATAACGCCAGAGTCAAGTGGGAACCTCAATCACTTTCCTTGCAAAGATGGGAGGCATTGTGTCTCCTCTCTTTATACATTAATTTAATTAGGCAAACTTTCAGTCTCTCATTATCAGCCTACAGTCTCTCTGTCTTCCCAATCCTGGCAGAAGCCTCATCACACTGAGAAAAATGGTACCATATATTGCACTTAAAGGGAGTTCCTGAGCACGTTAGCAGCAAGGGGACACCTGGCTCTGAAGTTTACTAATACGATCAATCTCTGATCGAAGTCCCAACCAAGTCTTCCTCCCAACTCAGGCTATACTTCCTCCATCCAAATTTTGTCCCCTCCCTCAGAAAAAGGAATTTCTAGAGTAAAGGCAGTAAACAAAATTATCAGGATATATACAAATACAGAAATTTTAGTGCATAAAGTCAAAAGATTTCTAAATGTCCAAAAATTTTGTAATTAAAAGATTAATAATAAATTAGTTTTTTTTAAAAAAATTAGTTGTATAACAGTCAAATGCTAATATGCTTAATATATAAAATAAAGAGTTCCTATAAGTGGATAAGGAAAACACTAGCCTGATAACTATGGAGGGAAAAACTAGGCACAAAAATTATATATAAATCGCTAATGAATATTTGAAAAAATCAACCACATTTAAAACCAAAAAATTCAAATGAAAACAACTATTGTTCATACCAAATAATATGGATCTTTTTAACAATTGCACCTCAGTGGGTGCCTGGGTGGCTCAGTTGGTTAAGCAACTGCCTTCGGCTCAGGTCATGATCCTGGAGTCCAGGGATCGAGTCCCGCATCGGGCTCCCTGCTCGGCAGGGAGTCTGCTTCTCCCTCTGACCCTCCTCCCTCTCATGCTCTCTGTCTCTCATTCTCTCTCTCTCAAATAAATAAATAAAATCTTTAAAAAAAAAAAAAAAAACAATTGCACCTCAGTGCTGGTGAAATTGGGCACATTAACGGCACTTACATCTATTGCTGTTATGATTACAAACTGATACAATATAACATAGATATCAGGACCTTTTAAGACGGTCATCCCTCTTGGCCCAATAATTGGTAATCAGTCTTTAAAAAAATTGTCTGAGCAGATTTTTTTATAAACAAAGAGGCCCATTAAAGGTTATTTGCACTTCCAATAATTGGAAATAACCTAAATATCTTGCTCTAATATAAGTGGAAAACAGAAAACTGAATATATAATATGGCTTCAACAATGTAAGAAAATAACACTGAAGACTAAAGACTAAAAAGAAATATAACAAAATGATACAGTATATATCTCTGGATAGTAGAATCAGGCATGATGTTCTTCTCTTCTTTATTTTTTTTAATTTTATTCATTTATTTGACAGCGAGAGAGGAACACAAGCAGGGGAGTGGGAGAAGGAGAAGCAGGCTTCCCGCAGAACGGGGAGCTAGATGCAGGGCTTGATCCCAGGAGGGATCGACCTAAGCCGAAGGCAGACGCTTAACAACTGAGCCACCCAGGAGCCTCTCTTCTCTTCTTTAAAATGATATGTAATTCACAATTTTTTCTTCAGTGGACACATGTAGTGAGAAAAATGATCTAATAAAAGCACCTTTTAAGTACTAGATTACATGTTTTTAAAATATTCCTAGTGTCCCTTAAAGTTGGTGGTCTAACGTAAATAATATTGTCTAGATCTCACTAGAGCACACATTAATATACTCTATCCCTGGAGTAAGGAGTTCCTAAAATCAACTGCCTACTATGTAAATTAGAATTGCCTTCCCCCCCCCCTAAATTTAATTGTTATCGAACTTCAACTAAAGCTCTCTATTATTTTTGTTTAACAATACAAGCTAAACACATAGTTTGTTTGGTGACCCATTTTTATCCAAAAGTAAAATAATGCTTTGTTGCTAAATGAAGGGCCAGGAGGAAGAGGATGCCTAGCACTGGGGACAGAGGGAGCCATCTAAATTGACCACAGCATCAAGTCTGACCACGGTCCTCAAAACATTCAACTGAATTCAGTAATTCTGAACACCAGTTTATACCAAGCACCCTGCTAGGTCATGAAGCCTGGAATGAGGGGGATTCAAAGATGAGCAAAACGTAGAACCATGAAGGTTCACCTTGGGTTCCTGCCTCCCTAAAAACTGACCAGTAAAAGAGAAGAACTGCTCTACCAGTTATTTCAGAACTAAATGGGACAATTACAGATGTTTCTATAAGGAAATCTTCACTGGAACAAATCTAGTGATGGGTAAACACTGTATACTCCCTAAGAGCAGAAAGGACAAAGATGCTCTTTGGGAAACAAAATCATCCAGAAAAAACTGTAAAACAAACAAACAAACACACACACACACACACACACACACACACACACACACACACACACACACAACCTCCTGTGCAGACAATCGAAGAATCACTGCCCTTTCCCCAGCAAGAGGGAGAGTGAGAAGTCACCCCCTGACCGCCCCCAGCAGCAAACCTGCATTCTAATCATGACACCCCCAAGCTCATCATGAGACCTTGGTACTCTCTGATCTGTCTCCCATCCATAAGAGGAGGGAAGGGACTCAAAGACTAAATTTTCTAGCTCTAACATCTTATGGGTCTATGAGGAGCTCCCTCCTGGTTGGTCCCCGGAGGCATCTGGAGACGGGGTTTAGAAAATCCAGGAGTCCCAGCCCTGAATGAGGACATAGCTCCTCAGTGTGGAATTTTGGACCTTCTGCAAGGAGTTTAAAATAATTAGTTGGTCCCTGGGCTGTCTCTTAAAACTTTAATATTTACTTTATGACAAAAGGAAAGTGCTCATTAGTGGTTGAGCCAAAGCAGTACCATTCTCTTTATTCATTCCAATGAGCCTATTTTACATTAGCAAGAAAAAGTTGGAGAGCTAGAGGCGCAGGGGGTATTTGCCTAGCCAAAGTGGATCTCAGACAGAAAGACGGTTGAAAAGCATGAGCCAAGGACACTTCAAGAAATGTGTCCTTGCACCTGACCTCCAGAGAGAGAGCGAGGTCCAAGTAAGTGACTTCCAGCATGCCTGCCCTGGTTCATCCTAGAGATGCCCACAGAGAATGGGGGGTGATGGCAGGGAGGGGCGGGTAAACAATAAGAACAAACATCTCTTCCATGCTTCTACTTCCTCAGAAGTCCAGGCCCCCTTAAGACTGCATTTTCTTAGTGACCTACGCTAAACTGTGATGAGTATCCCAAAAAGGAACAGCCCCCGTGGGTATATATGATATCTTCCATTTCATTTCCAGTGGAGGAGGTCATGGTTCCGCTTAGAATCTGCCCAGGGGCACATTTCCCTTCAGTAGAGGGAGTGAGCTCTCACCTCCCCCCGAGCAGCCATGACGTAATGGAAGGCCAGGAGCGCACCTAGTCATTGCGCCTGAAGTAAGTGATGTCACTGAACGGACACCTTCCTGCACTGGGGGCTCTTCATCTCTGCTGGTGTGTCCTGTTCCATTGGAGGCCTCTGGGTCCTTCTGAAATATCTACCAGAGAACAACCAGGTCAAGCCCAGCAAAGGTTTACAGATTAATTCTGTAAGAACTTCTTACACAGAAGGGAATTCTCCTCCAAGGGATGATGCTGAACTCTGACAGTCGTGCCCTCCACAGGGCCTGCGGCTGAGGGTGAGCATCACCCACCTCGGCTGCTTCTCTGTAGTTCCAGGAAATGGCTAGAGGGACAACAGGGCTGTGCCAGTTTGATGTTTTCTCTAACATCAAAACCTGAGCGTGATTTGCATTTCAAATTTTCTAGAATGCCTTATTTTAGGTCACGACTGGCCTTACCTATAAGTTAGTTATGCGGCAGGATTTGGCACACGCAAAAAAATCCCTCCACTAAAAGGATTATGTCCCCACCACCTCACTGTCACATCTGAAATCTCTCCATCAGTCACCCTGTGGAGTTTAGCCATTGAAAGTGCAGGTTAAAATGCAAATTTTTTACTTGAAGAAGTATCTTACAGAACCTTTCTCAATTAATAATGCCCCAGTATTGCTGGAATGTCAGACTAGGAAGTTTGGGTTAAAATCAACATACCAATAAATGAGGTCTGGCCATATAAATATATATTTAATTTGTGAAAGTGGTAACACTAAAAGGTGGTACCAAAAGATAAATAGATTCAAGAGCATTTTGTATCAATGAATTCATGACAGATCCTTGATACTCTATTCAGGGGAATTAGTTTGGAGTTACAGTTTAACCTTTGAGATTAGAAGAGCTAATTCCCCTGTTGCCCATGTCAGAAGCAGAACATTAGTAGATACCCCCAGATTAGATTTAGTTTGTAATTCAGGGTAAGCAGGGTATATGACAGAGCAGAAGAATCTGGTTTTGACTCTGTCTCTACTGTTTATAAGGTGTGTGAGTGACCCTAATCAAGCCACCTAAGCTATGTGAGCCTCAGTTTCCTGATCTATAAATCTGGATATGGAAAAGAAAATGCATTGTAAATAAATCTAATTTTTGTTCAGTTATTCTCTATTAAAGAATCTCTCCCTTTCTCCATTCACACCCATCAGGGAGAGGAGTAGGCTGGTGGTGCCGACCACGACCCTCAGCAGACCTCTCCCTGAGCCTTTGTTGCCTCTAAATTGGAACAGGCACATCACTCCCGTGCTTAATTTCTTGCTCACCTGTCCAAAAGGTGCTTGTTTACAATGTTGGTGATAAGGTTACTTCCTGGGTAGGAAGGGATAACTTTTTGGTGCTTTTGCACTAGTCTGTATGTCTGTCTGCCTTGCATATGAGAACCATCTCGTTGATTCAGACTGGAAATGTCAAGAAGGCAGGATTTCTTGCCATTGAGTGGATGGAAGATGATGCCCAATAGAGAACCACACTTGAACAGGGGCTAAATCGTCAATAACGAGCTTGTGACACCATGATATTAAAGGAGATGTCTCACCAAAGAGACAGCCGCCTCTCTCACTGAATCAGTAATCCCCATATCCTGTAAAAAAAAACAAAACCACAAACACCACCACCACAAAGGAACCTGAGGGTGTTGGCTAATTGACTAAATACTCTTTGTCAGCCAGGGTGATTCCGGAAGTTTCAGAGCCTGGGAGGAAACCTCTCTGTGAGGTGTTTACACCAGGGAAATTTTTACACAAGGGAAATCAAATTAGGGTGAGAGACTGCAGCCAGCTTCCAGAAGAAAGAGAAGCAAACAGCTTTGATCAGCTGCATAGGTGGTCTTCGCCCCTTGGGCAAGGTTTAAACCTGTCTCCTGGCCAGAAGCCCGCTGCACCTCTGTGCTTGGTGGTTTCACCCTTGTCCTAGCTCTACCTGCTGATGCCTTGCTCTGTAGTGTGACTTCTGTGGCCTCTTCCTGCTTCCCAAACATCCGTGTCAATTCTTCTGACGTGTTCCAAAACCAAACAGAGTCTGTTGTCGATGGACAAGCCCCCTGCTGAGCCCCTGGGGTGTAGCCAAGGCCGAGGAATCTGGGGTCACAGCGAACTTTGTCACTTCCCTCCTGCAAAAAGGTGGAAGTCCCCTACCCTTTATGGTCCCCTGTGATTGTGGGGATTCCTACATCTACTTCAGAGGAGCCCATGAGAGACTGGAGCCGCCCAGCCCCCTGCGGGAAAGAGAAGGGAAGAAGGGATCTGCGTGGAGTTCACCCCGCCGCTGATGTTCTCACTCGGGCCTAGGCTGCTGGAGGATAGAGCGCTGCAGTCAGACTAGGTATCTGCTTCGCCCCCTGCCCTCCTCCTCAGGGTAAAGGAACTGCTGACACTGGCTGGTTCTGGCCCTAAGGACCCTAAGCGACAGCGGGCTGCTGAGGACTATGCTAGTGACTAGGCTGTCCCCGGCATCCTGCCCTGCCCAGCTGGGGGGCCTGAGGTCGCAGGAGCAGGGCTCCAAGGCCACGGGACACAGCTGAGACATCGTCCACGTCCACACCACTCCTACCTGACAGACAGTGGTGGGCAGAGCAGTGGGAGGAGAATGGACCTACCCTCTCTTCTTCACTGCCTCTGGTTCTAGAAATCGCTCTTATTAGCTCTAAGACTATAGGGAACTCCTTGAACAGCCCAGGGCCCCCTCACTCTCAAATAGGAATATCACACATACCTCGCTTGGTTGTGAGAGTTAAGGGAGTCAGTGTTGTAGGAAAGTTGAAAACACTCAGGGAAAAACTCCCTTGCCCACTTGCTTGCCTGCAAGTTTGGAGTTAAACTCACATAATCCCAGAGAAGACCTGATGGGGGCTAAAGGGAAGAGGACAGCGCAGGGGTCGTGGGCCCCACTAATCCACACCAGGCGTCACGTGACACGCTACCCTCACAACTCCATGAAACTGAAAAGAATTTTTCTTCTGATTTGTGATATTTTCAGAAAGGAAAAAAGAGGGAACTGAGGCATGGGGACTCCGATCATTGGTTTTACTTTGGTTCCAAAGCCAGGAGCTGATGGCATTTGGAGGGCCGTTTGCCTGTGCTGGGCTGTGGGGATACCACCAAGGTGACTCAGCCCACCTCCAGGACTCAGTGAAGCCAAAGAGCGCCATGCTCCTCACCTGCAGGGAGGCATGAATTACCTGCTGCCTCCTCTCTCCCGGCAGTCTCTGTCTCCAGAATATAAAGCCCCAACCACACAACTGGCAAAGAAACGAGGCTCCAGGGTACATCTCCTAGAGCCCCTTATCTCGTGTGGTTTGCTAAAAGAAAAACGAGGCTCCAGGGGAGGGAAGAGGGACAGAAAGGGATGTCTACAGTTTTCCGACTAAAGAAAAGACACACACAGAGAGAAAGAGAGGGAAGGAGAGAAAGTTAAAGTACTGAAAGTTTTGTGAGTTCCTTTACAACTCAGTTCAACAACTTATATTTCCTACACAAACATTCTGAGGATTAAATGAACAACACAATACTTGTTTGAGCTCTTTGTGATCAAACGCTTTGCAGTACAAGTTCTATTCCTGGAGAGTTGATATCAGAGCTTCTTGCTCCTCGTCAGTAAACATAAGAAGAGGCCAAACCTGTGTAAATTTAAATTACATAAAACCTTTCCCCCAACTGCCTGGTCTCTTAACAGCTGCTTCTCACCAAGCTCCGTGGTCGCAGAATGTAAATATCTTTATCTGAGCAGCACAGACTTTTGAAAATGTGACATAATAGGATTTCTTCCTCACAAGGCATATCAAACACCATTGCAAACTAAAGTCTATTTTACTCTTAACCAAGACTAAATCAAAGGGTCTTTTCTTTGTTTATTTTTAGACTTTCTGTTTCCCCACGACCCATGAAATGTCCTCTCTGTCCATCCTGCCGACCGGAAACCCTGCGAACCGGCCCAGAGGCAGCCCCAGAGACGAGAGTATGGAGGATTGTGAGAGCAGACAGCAGCAGAGCTCGGCTGCATCTCTGCCCGGAGTGTTCCTGGGGGAGCAGAACAGGGGCGGATGACCACATGGGCAGCTTTCTAAAAGCAATAAGGAACCAACCGGTACTTCAATGAGGTGACCTAAGATGGGGACAAAAGTGACAATGATTTTAGCTCATCTCTGGTTCAGGGGCAAGCCAGTGTGAAAACTTAGAACTTTTTGTGGATTTACTTCTAGAACCCTCAGGCTAGAGCAGTATGTGTTTCTTGAATGAATAAATGAAGGACACGCCAACCCAATGAATGAACAGCAGTGTCGAGAAAGGGAAGAAATCTGTTACAGATCAATAAATGGGGGGGTCCTGGGAGATTCACCCTTTGTCTCCCTGTGTCTTCTGACCCCGGGAGAGCGGCCAGCCACCGGAGCAGAATCTCTAGCTATGGGGACCTAGGCGGACCACACCTGAGAGAGCATGTCACCATCACCCCCAATTCCTTGGGCAGTTTGAATCATTTACCTCCATGATGTGCTCCCCAGCTGTTCTAACTGCCGGCGATCCCTCTTTTCTCGGAATCCCTACTTCCTATGTAAGTGATGTCCTCATTTAGAGAATCCATCAGTACTGTTCTAACTGTTGTGCTCCTTCCTTCCTTCTCTAGATAATAAGATCCTTAAAGGTTGAGACTGTGTCATACGCTGCTTTTTGTGTCTACTTCACTGCATATTCTAGAGCTGAGTACGTATGGAAGAATGAATCAATTAATGAAATTAACGAACACATGCCAAGGCTGAAAGAGAAGGGCATTAACCGCTTGGCCTGACGACAAAGAGCGACATCACTCTTTGTGTTTCAGTCCCCAGCCCAGAGATGCAGTCACCCTCCTCTCGAGTGGGGAGCCCACGGTGATGCACAGGCACCTGCAGCCCGTTCCAAAACCCTGCAGCTGGCGCGGGCCCTATCTGCTCTCCGCTCACTCTTCTTGTGAGCTGTGGTGTGTTGCACTGGGTCCTCCACCTGGGGGAGTGATTCACAGCGACCCACACATCCCAGCAGAGCCGCCCAAGACCCAAGCTGATGAACAAGGGCTAAAAACCCACTCCGGTGCCATCACAGGCAAGACAGCCAATGTCAAATAAGGTCAGTCTTGGGAACCTGGGACCCTGAGTTGAGAGAGTGGGACCCGGACAGAAGCGAGCTTCCACCTGCAAGGACAGAATAGAAGTAGGTGACAGGCAGCTGAAAAGACCCGTGGAATTCCCCTGGGGCACTGTGACTTTCTCCATCCCAGCCTCTGGGGATTCCTCAAGATGCTGGGGGAAATGTCAGCGTGCGGGGTGGGACTCCGTCTGCCCCGAGTCACAGAATTCACGAAGGCTTTTGGCAAGACACATTCAGTGTGCCAGATTTTCCAGATTTAACATTTAGAGTCTAGAAGATATTTGTAAAAAAAAAAAAAAAAAAAAATCAACAGAGGGGAAAGGACCCTCTCAGGCTCCAGGAGGCAGCACCAGGGTGGTCCGGACGGATGTTGGGAAAGGGGACGTTCTGCGACAACAAGGAGCCAAAGAGATCCTTTGGCTGTGTGGTTTATGTAACCGCCTCACTCCTGCTTCCCAGGCGCGGGAGCTTCAGCCCCACGACAGAGACGTGGGAGACGACAATGCGGAGAAGGGGCCAGTGGCCACTAGATGGCAGCAGAGGGTAAGAAAAGTGAGTTCCAGGCGGCTGGGGCGTTTTGGTGGGGGGGTGGGAGGGTGAGGTTTGCAGCCCCTCCATTTTGCTTTACATCTTTAATGAGATATGTGAAGAAAATGAGTCCCTTACATGCCAGACACAGATGCCAGAGCGTATGGAGAGATGCCGCACAGCAATATTTCTCCGGTTATTAAACAGGAGGCACCTAACTAGCCATTCCGTGCATCATCATGCAGAGTTGTCCTTTGTGTCTTGGATGCCACTGTTGACAAGGTAATAACAGGAGAAAGCAGTTGAGAAGACTGATGTAGGGACGTGGGCCTCTGGGCTCGCAGCATCAGCCCTTGGGGGCTGCCGGGCAGGTTTCCAGTAAACGCCAGCAGCCCAGCCCACCAGGGCCACCTTGCCAAGGGACGTTGTGTGGCCTCCAGACTCATTCCAGGCCCGGCTT
The DNA here is from genome assembly GCF_964656455.1 of Halichoerus grypus. Classification (NCBI taxonomy): domain Eukaryota; kingdom Metazoa; phylum Chordata; class Mammalia; order Carnivora; family Phocidae; genus Halichoerus; species Halichoerus grypus. The sequence goes on from NC_135719.1 coordinate 80,599,421, forward strand.
GGCAGCTTGCTGGTCTCCCTGGCAGTCCCTGAGGCCTCATTTATTCAGAACCCAATTACCACCAAACAGCACTGGAGTCTGACCTTTCACCACAAACCCCAAATGGGAATGGGAGCTCCGGACATTTTAAAGAGCAAGGCCTGCCTGCTTTTCCGGCTGAATTGAAGACGTATGGTATAATGAAAATGCATTCAAATGCACAGAGATAGGGGAACATGCTGCCCCAAGCAAAGGTGAGCAGTCCAGTCCTGCTGGACCATGAAATATTTTCACTTGGAGAGCAGTTTCTCCTGACAGACTGTGACCAGGGCAGAGAGCGAGGAGATACTACTCTATTTGATTTCCATATTCCACACATTTTCCCACTCCCCACACTTTGCCCCAGCCCCAGCCGCTCAGCCTGACCATTCGTTAGTTAATTCTCCCACCCTCTCAACCCAAGGTTGTATACAGCCATTTTTCGTACAGAGAAACTGAGGTGCAAAGCTGAGATACAACTTCGTGTCTCCGGGTCCCCATCCCTTTCCGACAGGTTCGAACCTCTGACACTGTCTCCAGTGGAGAAGTAATAGCAAGATTCACCTGCCACTATTTCCCTCCCTGTTTTGGAAAACGAGGCTCTATGCTAGAAATCCTCACTTGTCTGTGTGACCTCAGACAAGTCCCTTAACCTCTCTGTGCCTCATTTTTTCATCTGTAATTTGAGGAGCTAGAATTGGATGATGACTAAGCCCCTTCCAGCTCTATGATCCTGTGGCTTTAATTTCACCAGTCTCCGCCAGCCCTCCAAGAGTGTCACACACGATGCTTTTTCCAACGATAGCCACACTCAGCAGGAGAAAGCAGAATTTCCTCCTCTGGTTGGGAAGAAATGTGGTCGTGGTTGGAGTCTTGTTGGTGTTCTCTGTCCTCAGAGCAAGAGAAACAGGGGAGTTTCCGATGTTACTGACACTCACAGCAGGGCCTGGAGGTGGCCACACTCTCTTGGAAGAGATCACACTGAGCTGTCTCTGCGGGCAGTGGAGATGCATAGGCAAGACTGGAGGATGTTTTAATAACTATTTCTCAATAAAAAAGACCCATTTTATTCTGCACGGGGGTCTGGGGCCAAATCCAGGTCTCCCGGGAGGAATCTACTCTCGCCCATAATGGGGGATTGGTTCAGCTCAGCTGCTCCTACAAAGGGCTGAATAGAGCACGCCGTGGTGAAGGCAGCTCCCCACAGCTCCATGTGAAAATGACTCACAGCAGTTATGAATATCAAGCCTCTTTTGATGTATTCCCAGACATGAGGAACAGCCACAGCGGGGAGGAGGTGGACTCTGGATGTGAGCTCTGCGGGGTGGTGCACAGAGGGCCTGGACAGATCTGGCACCGTCCTGAAGCTCCAGGAGAAATCCAAGCTGCCTAATTACCCCAGGCCTTCCCAGGACCACAGAGCTCCCTTTCATCCAGCCCTCTCCCTCTTTCTCGCTCCGTCTCCAGCTACAGAGGAATTTGATTCTCCAAGAATTACAACCTGTTTTTATACCTTCACTCTTCCCAAGGGGATAACAATTCACTTCCCTGAATAAAACTGGTTTTATTGAGCACAAAAATGAATGCGCCCCCTCACTCAGCATCTGCGACAATTGCTCTAAAGCCATAGACCTGGCCCTAGTCAGCCAAGCGGAAGGATTGTCCTCTGTAATGGCCATTTCTAGACACTCAGCGTTTCAAGTGGCCGCATGGCACCTTGTTCTCCTAATAGGCTCTCAATGATGATTGAATACAAAGCCTCGGAGTCTCTCTTGTGTTGGCAGCTCCTGAGACCGGGTCAGTCACAACCGTGCAGAGCAGAAGAGCCAGCCATGCCAACTGTGTAGTGAGTGCTCGGGCTCAAAGCAAAAGGGGAGGGTCCGCCGTGGCCACCTCAGGCCTCTTGCAACCGAGAGCTTCTATGGGTGCAGAGGGTCCTCCCATTCTGGACAGGGTTCAAGAGTCTGTTGGTTCCTGAAAATTTGGGCAAAGTCTTTCCAGTTATAGAAGGAAGGGGCCTAGGGTGTCTAGGGAGGGAATCTGCTCAACCCCACGCCTGCACATGGTTGTTTTCTGAAATGGAGCTGATTTTATTTGCTCGTTAAGTTGGGCTTTGACTAGAAAACCCTCACGCACCCACAGAGACCTGCACATGCACACGTGGGAGGAATAAAAGACCTCGTCTAACTGAGCACTGACATGTGCCAGGCACAATGCCCAGGGCTTCCCATGGACCAGCTCCTCGGAGCCTCACAGATGCCCGGGGCGGGGGGAGGGGGGAGGGGGCAGATATTATTATCCCTGCTTTACAGATGAGGTGCCCAAGGCTCAGAAAGGCTAGGACGCTTGCCTAAAAAAAAAAACTGGGGGCACCTGGGTGACTCAGTGGATGAAGCATCTGACTCTTGATCTCAGCTCGTCTTGATCTCAGGGTCATGAGTTCAAGCCCCAAGTTGGGATCCACACTAGGCAGGGAGCCTACTTTAAAAAAAAAGAAAGGAAAGGAAAGGAAAAGGAAAAGAAAAGGAAAAACTGAAATAAAAGAGCTTGGATTCAGGATTGTTGGATTTTAAAGCATCGTCTCTTAACCCCCTGTGCTGTGGGGCAATCTGTTTATCATCGGGTGCTTACTGTGTCCAAGGCATTGGAGTTCGGAGAGAGAGCAGGAAAGGCGCATTTCCTGAACTCAGAAAGCTTCGGTTTAACCAGTCACCAGTGCACACAGAGGAATTGTGGCTTGTATCCTCCAAGACTCCAACAACCCCGGAGCCCACGTTCCGTCTTTGCCCGTCACACTGCTCTCAGACCTCCTGCCCTCGATTCACAGTGTGAATAGCGTGTATACCACAAAGACCAGGGGCTTCTCCCTTAGAGCTGCCGATGCTTGGATTTTACAGGCAACAATGAGAGTGATTGGACCACTGAGGCATTATGCTACAGTTACTAAGCTCCTGAACCAACCACTGTTTGTTTTATATCATTTTTTAATTTGATCGGGAAGTTTCTCTAACCCATTCCTCTATATTTGCAGAGGAGCTGGGCAGAGGAGCAATAGGACAGGGACAGGGGAGATTTCAAGCTTGGAGGTCCAGGAAGCCAGGCGATAGATCAACCAGAAGAAATAAAGCAGAGCAGGGTGAAACTCCATTGCTTCCACGACCTCCCAAGGGAAGTGATGATATATGTGAAGGACACCAGGATGAAGCAGAAAGAAGGAAGTGAATGTTGCACTAATTGCAGATTTTGCCAAGAGCAGCTTGGCTGCCAAGGCTACTTCAGCCTTGACTCGTAGATCCATGATCTGGGAGACAGCACGGTGTCCTGCTGTGCTGGACATCTTCCAGTGGCATTGACCCAATGGGGGGTTGAGGGGAAGACTTCCTGATGCTAAGAACGAGAAACTTGCCTCCAAAGTCGAGTTCCTGCACCACCTACCTGACCGACGTGAGAAGATGGAGCCAGGAGGGGTGCTGAGAGCAGACTCCAGGTAGGTCTACGGACTAGACCCCTTCGCAAACTGAATTTTTTAAAAGTTCATCACACACAAATTTGCATCTGATTTCCTTTCAGGAGATTCGTGTTCATTCTTGCACTGCCCATCAATCTGAAGATATTTATTGTAGATCAAAGTCTTCCTAGAACCTTGATAAGGGTGGACCGAGAGGACAGGGGGTACAGCTCTAGGCCACCACCCCACCATCACCACCACCACACTTACTAAACCCCAAGGCAGCCCCGTCATCTTGTCAGCCAGTAATTACTTCTCCTGACAAAACCCAAACGGAGAAACAGACGTGATCTTCGTTTCTGGTTCTCTCTACGCATACCACTCCAGGGACCCGGTCATTGATGAATCTTAATCCTCACTTTAGTTTCTCAGCTACAGCTTCCGGTTCCTACTTGGCCAAGCTCATCTGGGGGGAGCCGGTCCTGTGTCCCTTCATTAATCCACAGACACCCACCTCACTCTAGGAATCCGTCATTCCCCCAAATGCCCACATTTGACCACTGGAGGGCAGTGCTGGACCAGCCAAAGCTCTTTAAGAGCCTGCTCCATCTTTGTGCCCACCAGGCCGGGGCAGAGCGGGATGCAGCCTTTGGTTGGAAGCCAAAACCGAGGACCACAGGAGCACCCCGAGAGAAGCACCAGCACAGCCAGACCTGTTACAACAGCTCCCTGCACCTGGCATCATAGGAACAAAAGGCAGTTCAACGGAAAGCGGATTTGGCTCCCTAAGTGGCACAATCCCCTGGGAAAGAGACTGAAAGGAAAACTTGCCTCATCGTGTCATTAACCGGGAACACTCTGTGTCTCTGACCAGGGGTTGCAGAATCCTACCTTTCTCCACCCACTCAGATGTAAGCTCTTGGCAGTACCCCTGGGCCTTGGCAATAACGTTTGTTGAACGAGTGGATGCAAGCATATATACATGCGCATAATCGAAATGGGCCGTGACCAGATTTGCTGCTGTTTTCAACTAGCTGCTGAGCATTCTTAGTCCTGGAGACCGCTAAGGAGATCCGCAGTATTGATTAGCACAGTGGTGGTTGTGGCACAGATGTTATTTCAAAAGCCACCTCAAGATTTTCAATCTCTTACTTTTAAGAAGGCCTTCATTATGTCAACCATGTGTCCTCAGGCCTCACCAGCCTGTGGATTAAAAAAATACAGGCATTGTTTCCTTAACATCCAGCTCACAGAGACGGCAGCCTCTAATGTGAGAATACTGAGCGGCCTTTCACTCCCCGGGGGATTTGTGGTAATTTTGTCCCATGCTGGGGCCCCGTGGGGCTTGACAATTCCCCTCAGCCAGAACTGCTCCTCAGGCCACCTTGAGTCATCTGCTGAGGCTCATCTCCAGGTTACTCTCGCCTCTACCCGCCCCCCACAGATCCCATGTCAGTGTGGACACAGCCTGCTCCCGCGATCATTTAGAGCACAGCTATACGCAGGAGGAGAGAAAGAAGTACACGTTTTGAGACCCCAAAACCACATGAGGCCCTCTCTGTCTCCCCACGGGCTTTCACAAAGCAGGGACCAGTCTGTGCCTCAATAAAAGTCTGCAGATGTCCCCACGTCTCCAAGTTCAGAGTCTAAGACTAGCTCCTTTCCTGCCCTGAGTCGAGGGACGGTGGCAAAAGTCATTTCCTGCTGGGAGGCTCTCCCCGCACCCCCCACTCTCTCAGATGGAGTCTGGCCTTCGTGGCCCTACAGGGCAAACACGGTGTTATTAGATCCTAGAATATCACATACGGGACACCAATGGCCCTGATTAAATTCATACTGGGGGGGGGGTGGAATCTGCCCCTAATTCTAATTAGAAAGACACCAATTAGTTTTTAATCAAACATTTACCATCTTAGTGTATAACATCTGCATTTAGTTCTATGACAACTTCATCATCTCCACAGCAACGAGTGGATATTTGTTTCGGATGTGAATAAACACATTCTCAACCTCACTCTAGTTTTATCCACAAAAGAAGAGTGCTCTAAACTTCACCTAGAGGCTCTACTCTACCAACGGAACCCCAACATCCCCCAAGAGCCTTCAAGGAGCAGTTCTCCAGCCAAAGGGGGGCGGAAAGAAAGAAAAGTCCTCCCTTTGTAAGTTGTCCCTTTTGTGAAAATTTCTAACTGAAATTTCACTATCCAGTTCAAAGCTAGGTCCTCAGAGGACATGGCTGGTCCTCATCCTTCTCATAAAAATACTGTAAATCAAAAGATACCTTTCCTGAGAGCAAACAGAAATTGAAAAAAACAATTCATTCCAACACAGCATTTTTCTATCACTGTCCATGGGAGTTGAGTTGATCATATGTTCAGCATGTCCTAGCCTATGTACTTTCTCAAGATGCCTTCACTGTGATTAAGGGACAGGCCTCCAGGGTAGTGTCTCAGTTCTGTACCTGGAAGAAACAACGTAAGGAAATTTCCGGAAGAGAGGAGATTGACAGTGAATACATAAGAGAAGGATGGTCCCCAGGGTTAGCTCCTGCATTCAAATACAGCCCTGTCTCGGGCTCCGGTTGCCAGGTCCTGGTCTGTGGTGGGTGGATAATGCCCAAGGCCTTGATACTAGGTCCGATGTCCAGGTTTCACACTGATGATGGGCTTGTGATTTTGAAAAACCCATAATCTTTCTTTCCCAAATTCTCAACCTTCTGACACCTTGTCCTCGGGGAGAAGTGTCTGAGATGGTTTCCCTTGAAACCACAGGGCTTTCTTACAATTCCAGGGCCACGCAGCCCTGATTCGTAACTGGTGGGTTTTATTTTTCGTGCTGCCGTGGCAGTGAGATCAGATAACAAGTTAATGGAAAAAGTGAGGTAGACAATGAGAAGGATCCGAAATAAGGACCTGGAAAGAGGAAAGAGATTCGGGAGACACTTCACATGTAGATGAATGATATGCGGGAGCCGAAGGAGAAGGGAGAGATGGCCTCTTCCTGGCATCCTGGAAAGATATGCTGGAATATTCTCTCATTCCCATGTTCCATGGCCTTTCTGTCAGAAATTAATTCCTACTTGTTTTTTAATACATGAAGGCTTAAGGTGTCAATCCTCCTAAAAAGTTAGAGCCCCTTTCCTGTAAAATGGCTTTGGGTATGACGTTTCCCCCGCCACCAGGGACAGCCTTCTCCCTAGGAATCTTTGGTGAGCCTTTCTGCAGTCACCAGGAGCACACATCTATCTTCCCAACCAGCTCCCAAACATCATTCACGCTGCTATGGCCATGCCTCTGGAGGACCCCCGGCCACCCCGTCACACGGCTCCACAGGCACACCCCCTGCCATGCCACCAGCCCCCACCTCCACATCCCTGGGTGTGAGTCTGTGTGGCCTCAGCTGTCCCCAACTCTCTTCTGTGTCATCCTGAGTCCAGGCATTCTGGGATGAGTGTCTCCTTGTTTCTTTGTCCACCGTCCTGTTATGCCTTTAAATTTGCTCATGAGAATATCTTGCAGAAAGATGAGTAGTCTTGGGAAAGAGACAAGGAAAAAGATGAGGTAAGTAAGATGGGAGCAGAGGTGGGAGGAAAAGCTTTGATAAAGGCGATAAAAGAAAAAAAGAATTCTTGACCTCCATCAGCCCTGACTCTCAAAATAAGATCAGCCCTAAAGAGAGCTTATTATTTATCCCAAATTAAAATTTCCTGGCTCTGCAGTCATTGTGTACACAAAGAAAAGGAAGCCATCACACAAAAGATGCAGTTATCCTCACAGTGGGAACAATCGCAGCCAAGCTGATTGTGCTCCAAGAATAGAACGGTAACAGTGCTAAATCAGGAACTCCAAGACTTTGGAGCGTTAACAAATAGAATGATTTCTCGATAGGAAAATGGCGATAAGGGAAGGTCGGTAGAAATGGAACCCTCTGATTCTTGGATGGGGTGCGGGTCGCCAGGGAAAACGGCAGTCTGCGCTCCTCCACGGTGAGCTCACAACCAGCTGTGTTGACCGGAGAAAGCCCTGCCTGGATTCGGGAAGACCTCAGAAGCCCCTTCCCCCGCCCCTGCCCAGCTTCCTTGCCTGAAGTTAAGCCCAAGCTTCTCTTGCCTAAAGTTAAACATCATCATCAGAATTTTAACTTCACAGTGGCAGAAACTTGGGCTGGTTTCTGCTTCCACTGCATCCTCAGCATTCAGCGGAAAGCTTGTATACCATTGGCACTCAATAAATATCTGATAAATGGACACTTGCTTGATTAATCAATTCATGAAAAATGAACAGATTACTTCCTCCCTGTCTGGCTTCTGAGGAGTGGGTCTCAGAAGCAGAAGCTGCTAGGTGGGCCACAAAAGACACAGGACGTCCAGGAAAAGGACTGTTCGTACCTTTCCTCATCCTTCTGTGCATGTCAGAGCCCCAAAACTCAGGAACAAGGACCCCAGAGATCGTGACCCCCCAGATGTCTTTCAACAAAAGACTATCTCCCTGGTTGTTTCTTTTCAAAGGATCAGCCTCCTGGGGCTGATAAGAGAATGGCACCATCTGCTGGAAACACAGGTGCCGAGCGGCAGAGGGGCACCAGAACCTCATCTAAAGGGGCCTGTTGGATTGCTGCCTTTGAACGAATCCGAGTGTGTGTTTCGATAGCGCAAGCACCAACCACCCCCAAGGACCTCTTTCCTTTATTGCTGCAGCAATGAAGCAGCCACATGGCTGTTGCAGATAAGGTGGCCCGAGTGCATCGCGCATGCAAAGTAGGCTTCGTGGTAAACAGCACGGAGAAGAACCGCAGACGCACCATGTCCCGGCTTCTCTGCCTTGTGCTGCCCTTCCTCTGTAAGTGGCTCCCAGGTACGTCCGTGCGATTTCCCTCCACTTCTCAGTCCTCATTTCCTATCCTTTTTCCTTTGTCAGATGGCTCCTGCAGGACTGAAATTATACAGTCTTCCGACCTAGCTGCCATGATCGGGACAGATGTGACGTTTCAATGCCAATATAATATTCTCGATGGGAATTATGACTCTGTGTACTGGTATCTGCAAAGAGCTGACCAAAGGCTCACCTATATCACCCATACATCTCAAGGCACCATGGAATCGGAGCATTACCAGTTGTCTGTGAACAGAGAGCTGTCCTCCAGCACCTTAACCATTAAGCATGTGCGGCCAAGAGACAAAGCCATTTACTACTGTGCTCTCTGGCACCATGATACAGACTGTGTATCACACAGAACAAAAACTGTAAGCCTCAAGCAAGTTCAATGCTGAAAATCCAAAGCGTCATCCAACAAGAGAGAAGGTGTTCAGTGTCATCTTGGACTTGCCCCATTCATTCCTCGGTTCATTCATTCAAAACTAAGGGGCCCTTGTGGTTTACAAATGAATATACTAAGTGCTATGGGGATACAAAGATAGAAAACAAGCACTTCTCAAATAATAAAATGTAGGGGCGCCTGGGTGGCTCAGTCGTTAAGCGTCTGCCTTCGGCTCAGGTCATGTTCCCAGGGTATTGGGATCAAGCCCCGCATTGGGCTCCCTGCTCAGCAGGAAGCCTGCTTCTCCCTCTCCCACTCCCCCTGCTTGTGTTCCCTCTCTCGCTGTCTCTCTCTGTGTCAAATACATAAATAAAATCTTTAAAATAATAATAATAATAATAATAATAATAAAATGTATTCAGAGAATAGAGCCTCCTCACTTCTATCTTGCTAAACCATGAGCAGTGAAATTAAATACTGTGGAATTACTTGAATCTTTGACCTGACAAATAACAGCATAGTCCCCAGTACCCAGAGAGACAAATGAATTGGACACACATACAAATTCAAAGCCAACAATCAACATCTTAATCACAGACCCTTGAAAACCTATCATCATTTCTAAAAAGCTGAAAAAAATATATTAAATATACATATATACATCCCTGGGAAACTAGATCGGTTAGATAAATAGATAGATGTAGAGTAGGCGGCATAGTACCAACGGACTGAGCTCAAATTCAGACTTGAAATCCAGACTTCTTACGTTTTGAATCCCAGATCTTCCATTTACTGACTTACTAGCTATAGGACCTTGGGCAAGTTAGTTTATGCTTTGCTATCCTCATCTATGAAATAATGATAATAGTCATTGCCTGGCTGGCTCAGTCGGTGGAGCATGCAACTCTTGATCTTGGGGTCGTGAGTTTGAGCCCCATGTTGGACACAGAGATTACTTAATAAAAAATTTTTTAATTAAAATAATGATAATAATCATAATTACTGTAGAGAATTGTTACAAGAATTAAGTGAACTATTACACATCATGCACTTAGAACTATGCTTGGCACATAGGAAGCACTCGGTAAGCACCAGCTTCCCTCGGTGGTGGTGGTGGTGATGATATCGTCATGTCCCTACCACTGTGCTGGGTTAGGCCTTGAGGAGCTTGTTGATAAAAGAGAAGTCAATCTCTTGGGCAATTAAACATTCTTTTATATATTAGTATCCCACGTAGTGGGAATGAAATATCAATGAAAATTGAGAGAAATACAATTCAAAAGATCTTCAGGACCTTTTTCACTAGATGCTGATAAATTATTAAAGGCTTCTTACATAGAAAAAAATAAAACCAGAGGAAAGTAATTTCTGCTTGACCCTCATAAAACAAGCAAATAGAGACTTTATGAGATATTAAAATACAAGCGTAGCCTCCACTTATTAAATGGATAGTGGAATAATTTATAAATGTAGAGCCCAAAGTAAAATTAAAGTTGTTTATGAGCATCATTATAAATGAGGAATTGGTTCCATCAACATCATAAGCATACTACATGACCTGAAAAAGTTCCCACCGACGAGAACATTACAAATTAAGTCAAAGCACATCGGACCTTAGGACATCCTAAAAAACTATCAAATGAAGATTATCCCAAGATTCCAAAAGGGCATAGGCTCTACAAAGACACATCCCTATTGGCCTCTGCTTATTCAAGGAACCATCCAGGAAAACTCCTTGGTGTGACCTGCAGAGCTGAGAATAGGGAGTAAATAGGACTGTCTTCCGTATTTTCTCTTCTGAAGATGCACGTCACTTGCTGCTTCAGATGTTGCATTTATTCATCAGTGGAAACCCCTAATCCCCTGCTGTCTTGCTGGCTTTCTCATTTGCAGCCAACATATGGGCTCCTCAGCACTGCCCCGTGCCCCCCAAGAGCAGCCTTTAAGGGCACAGAATCACACAAAACAGGAGGGTTTTCTTGGGATAAAGAACTGAAGGAAAACTCTTTGCACAATTTGGCTTTGGGGATCAGATTTCAAAGTCTTCACCCGGCCTGGATAGGCACAGACCCAAACAGTGTCTGGTGAGGGAACAAAGTCACTTTCCTCCTGGGCTTGCCCTTCTCCAGGGCACCTCGGGGTTATTGATGACACATCTTCAGAATTGCTGAATGTTAAACTGGAGAACTCAGATTTTCTAAAGGACACTTACAACTCTAGTAACCCTGCAGGGCTCTCTGCCAGTGGAAAACCTACTCCGTAATTCCAGGTCTCTGATTCTGCCATGCTGAATCTCCGTGAAAGGAATCATCTTCCTTGCTTTACAAAACGTGCTACTACCAAAGATGAAAGAAAGTTTGGAAGAAAAGCAAAGTCATTAGTGAACTATGTGTGGACCGGAAAGTCCTTCCCAAGGGCAGGCTTCTAGGTGGTGATCTGTCCCGACCACCTCATCACCTAACTGTAAGATGTCCAGTCTCTCCACATGATCCTTGAAGGACAGTCAGAGAAGAGAAGGTGAGCAGGAAGGTTAACAAGTGCTCATCAAGTATGGATAAGCCTCAGAGTATAGAATTGGCCTGGTTCGTTTTTTATTCAGAAGTATGTATTGAGTGTCTACCATGTACAAGACACCATGCCAGGGGCCAAGGTGACCAAAGCACGTGACACAAGCTTTCTGCCATTCTGGAGTTCACACTCTAGTAGGGCTTACAGCCCAACTGAGGAACCAGAGGAGACACACGTGGGAGCAAGAGAGGTACTTGGTTGTAGAGCGATGACGGGAGTGTTCCAGGACCAGAAAGCACAGATTGGAATTAGGACCTTGAGATTTCGGAATGCGTTGGGAGATGGGAGCCAGGAAAACATTTTCAAGGAACTGAGCTGAGACTAAATATGGAAAAGTTTATTTGTTTACATCTCAAGGTCCCAAGCCAGTAAGAGAAGCAGAATTACCACTCAGCAAAGTCCCAGCTGGCCTCTGTACCGCTCTGCTTGGCAGCTGCTTCTTTCAGCACCACACAGCTGGGGAGCGAGCCACAGATGGAACAGTGGCAGCCAAAATCTTTTTAGAGACAAATGACACTATGATTATCCTTGACACCCATTGAAATTCCTCATTAATTTCCAAAAATATCTTATGCTTGCTTTAAAACAACCAGTGGGGCTCAGACATTTCAGTTGAAAACACATCAGAGAAACAAAGCAATCCCAGCCACCTGAGCATTCCGAGCCCGAATCAGCCAGACCCAGGAGAACCACTTACTTACTGAAGGCCGTCCTGGGACACCAAGCGGCTGAGATCCTGGCCAAGGGAAACTGGAATGGCGTTTGCTCTCTTCATTCACCTCCATCCCTGTTCTTCAGTTGCTTGCCCGACCGGCTGGTGCCAGAGCAGAGGAACCCAAGAGCAAGGACGGCAACTGGAAACGGGGCAGACAGCCCATAACTGCCGGGCCTGGACAGAGAGCAATTGTGGCCACACATCAGAGTCTGACTTTGTTGTCCCTGAAGCTTTATGGGAGAGGTTTGGGGATAATGAGGGTGAAATAACACAAGCAAAGAGCTTTCCTTCTGTACAATTTCTCTCTTTTTCTCTCCCAAAGAACTCAAAGGGAGTGGGGAAAGAGTGGATGTGTTCTCAAATCAAAGGCAAAGGAGCTCCTGAAACTTCCAATTAGAGAGAAAATCAGAAGTTCTGGCACGCTCTCCCACTAAGATTCCAGTGATCCTATGGATAGATGCGTGATACTAAGGACCCAGAGTGGCAGAGACCATCAGAGAGAATGGCACTGGGCTGGGGCACGTAGGAGCCCGTGTGGGTTGATTTTATCTGACCATGGGGTCTTTTTGCTTCTTCAAGTTTTCCTATTCTTTCTTCATCCCAGATGGACAAAAAAACCCAAAAAACAAACAACAACAACAACAACAACAACAACAAAAACCCACCATGATGAGGGCTCTAGCTCCTACGGACCTCTATCTTTAGCTGCCCAAGACTCCTTTGCCTAAGGGCATAAAGTGAGTGACACAGCTCCATTCAGGTGCTCCTGTACCTGCCCAAAGTCCTACACACAGCCTAACATAGCTCAGCCAACACCTCCTTCCCTCAGCAGAATGTTCTGGCCACACTTGAAATCACAAGCTCTGTGTCTCCCTTGGTGACTATGGCTCAGGTAGGGAGCTATGACTAAGGCCCCTACCCCAACCATGGCAAAGCAGAAGGGATGTGGCAAAGAACCAACATCTGCGGTGGGCTGACCAGCATGTGCCAGGCACCAGGATAAGTGCTTCACACGTGTTCTCTCATTTCAACCTCAGGACATCCCTGCAAGGTAACTACAATGACCCTATCTGCAGATGAGGAAATCAAGACTTGGAGATGTAACTTACCCAGCTCCTGGTAAGTTGCAAAAGAAGATTCAAAAATCAAAGCCATTAGCCCTGCAAAACCAGTTTTCCTTTTGTCTATAGATAACATGGGTATTGATACCACATAGCCACGTGTGGGTGACATCAGAATGTTGGCCACTGCAATGACCAACAGGGTCTAGCCAGGTAGGATTTATCCTGCTGGGGCACCTCTCCCTATACCTACAACAATGGATAGAAGACCAGCCTCCCAGGTTTTGGCAAATCCTTTCCTAATCCCATCCTTCACTAGATGAGCGACCCAGAATGCTCCTTGACAGTCAGGAAACTCCAAACAGAAAGCCTGCTTAGACTAGCAAATCTCTGCCAAGCTCCTAATATTGACAAGCCCCATGCTGGGCACTGAGAATGCAAACATAAATAAGATACAGCCACTGTTCTAAAGAATCTTGAAGTCCAGTGCAGAAAACAAACACATTATCAGATAATTATAATAGAGGTAATAAGTGCCATGACCCAACAAGTTCAGGGAACCCAGGGGACACTTCCCTCAAGTTGGGGTGGGGAAGGGAGAGGAAGTTCTGGTTTTTCCAGGAAGAAGGAGCAGCTAGTGCAAAAACTGGAAACATAAAGACTATCATACATCTTTGAACCTGCAAGTACTTTTGTGCAGCTGGAGTACTGAGTGCAAGTGGTCAAAAGTGGAACTGGAGAAAAAAGCAGATCAGGAGATCATTAGGGCCATGACACAGGACTTTCATAGTCCCCTAAAGGCCAGGGGATGCTACTAAAAGAGTTTCAGCAGAGGCATGACCTGATCCCCTCTGGTCTGGAGAAAAATCGGTATGATGGCTGCTTGGAGAATGGATGAAAGTGGGGGGAGTCTGGAAGCGGGGATACCTCTTGGAATAGTATGGCAATAGCTTGCAGCAGGTAAGGAACACTCAGACCGAAGCAGGGGTGGCGGAGGCCAAAGGAAAAGGGACCCGCACAGGAACTACAAGGGGGCCCTGCAGGCTGCTCGGCTCCCCACAAGCCCTTGCACCTTGACGATGCAGCGCTGTCCCCAGGGAATGGGGTCTAGAGGCCAGCTGACGCAGCCCTACTCAACTCTCACAGCTCTGCTCCGGTCAGCGGGGAGTCTTCTTTGCGTCCCAGGCAGGGAACCGCCCCCCTCGAAACTGAGTGTTTTGAAGACAGAAGCCATGTCTTGTTCAACTCCTCTTCTCCCAAATACAATCTGACCTGCCATAGGTAATTAGCCGGGGCTTGAGGAATAAACAGCCCAACCCGTGACCTTGCAGGCCTGTCACACCTCTCTGAGGAAGTGACTTATAACACCCAACCCCCTTTGATAAGAGACAGAACTTCTCATGGGCAGACAGCGGCTGATCAGGAGCAGCTAGAGAGCACCTGCATACTGCGCTGCCGCCTCCACGAAGCCATGCTGTGGACCTGTCCCCTCCTCTACCTCGCCACCTTCTGTGCTGGTAAGGACAAGCTGCAGGGCCTTTTACTCTTAGAGAAACGTGCTGCAGGAATGATTTGCTGCCAGGAGGGCATGTTTGCGGGGGGGAGCGGCGGGGTCGGCGGGGGGAAACATTGCCAAGCTGGGCTCTGACATCCATCCCCTTGCGGTGGAGGGAGCTCCCCCCAGCCTCTCTACCTGGGCTTTCCCTTTCAGAGGTCTCATTGGATATCCTTTTGGAACCAGACACCAAAACCCTGACTGTTCTAGTCGGGGAGCCTGCCACCTTGCGCTACAGCGTATCAGGAGGGGACTTGAAGAACTATCAGGTGAGCTGGTATAAGAAGAAAGAAGATAACTCCCTGACTTTAGTATACAGACCAAGCAACAATACTAATGACGATTTAAGGAGTAATTTCAAAGGAAATACCAGTGCTTCAAAGAGTCAACTCGACATTCAAAGAACAACAGTAGAAGACGCTGGGACCTACTACTGCTCGTGTGATATCCACAGTGCTCCAATCCTGCTTCTGGTCGCCTCAGAACCATACCTGAGCTGAGACCACCTGATAGCCTGATAAGAGAGATAAGAGCTAAGTTGGGGCAAGGGCCTTATTTTTGTGGTTGGTTGAGAGGGGGCTTATTTATCAGTCGAAGAGGGAAGAACGTTCATTAGGGTTTATGCGAAGAGACCAAGGGGCCCCTGCACCTGCCTCTCCGGGACTTCTGAGAAAAGGTTGAAATGAACAACCTTCAACACTGAAAAGATTTTCTTATTGTGGAGGCAGGCTACGATGAACAGAATTTCTACTATCATGAGTGCTGTAGCTCATCCCAGAGTCTTTATTGTGAAAGCATTCGTGTGCATAAACTAGATAAAGCAAGGATGGTATTCCATTACCATCCTAATCAAAATTTCCAAAGCTATTAGAGATAGCTTTAACTCTTACTCTGTGAAGAAGGATGAATAGAGTCATTTTCTGAAATGCTCCCTAACTATTTCAGGTATATAATGTTTTAGCTCATCCCTTAGCTACAGTGGAGTCCTGGGGGCCCACAGGGATGGCCAGGCTGGGGTAACACCATCTCCTTCATGTCGGTCGCTGAGAGAGATCTTGGAAACTAATACTTATGGCAATGTAGGATTTCTGAGTTGGTCATGAATCAACTGAATCAAAAAAAAAAAAAAAAAAGATCCCAAATCTGAAGTTGAAATGGGTAAGCCAAAAGTGTCTGAGCCTATAAAGGAGCCAAGGCCTGAAGGAACCCACTGAGCAGACTGACAGGCAGAAGGGCTTACAGATACAAACATTAGATAATCATCAAGGAAGTGCTTTCACCCTGTTGGCTCTAGTAACCAACTTTTTGTTTTTCTGCTCAAGTGTCTGGTCTGGAACCCTCTCTCCACATTAAGTTACAGCTCAGGCATTAGGATGCAAAGTAGACATTGATTCATGAGGACAACAGCTCTCCTGATACCTTCTATTCAATATTCCTTCCAATGCACTATCATCTTCATCACACATTTATTTATTGGGCAATTATTGTACTTACGATATTGGGATAGGTCATGGGTATAGAAGTAGTTGTAAGTCAAGTTCTAGCCTAAGTTCTATCCTCATCAATGTGTCTACAATTTATTTTAGAGACAGCATTAGAATTACAATTCAAGATTACAAACAAATACAAAAATACAAGAAAGCACATACTATCTAACAATGAGTGTTACTGATTTCATATGCAGTGCTCTAGGAACTCATAAAAGGACAATCACTGTGAGAAAAATTTCTTAGAACAGCTAAGGCTTGAAAGACGCAGGACTTGGATAAGTGGGAAGGAAGATGAGGGGTATTTCAAAGTGGGTGTACTAGTTATTTATTGTTCTGTAACAAATTACCACAAAATTTAGAGGCTCAAACATTCATTATCTCACAGTTTCTGTAAGTCAAGAAGCCAGGTGTGGCTTAGCTGGGTCCTTTGGCTCAGGGTGTCTCATTTGATGTAACCAAGAGGTCAGCTGGGGTGGCAGTCCTCTCAAACACCGACTGAAAAAGATCCATTTCCAAACTCACTCAAGTGGATGTTGGTGATCCTCACATGAGCATCTCCAGAGGGCTCATCATAACATAGCAGCTTGCTTCCCTAGAGCAAGAACTTGGAAAGAGGGCTTCCAAGATGGAAGGCATAGTCTTTTTGTAACCTAATCTTGGAAGTGACATCTCATTGTTTCTGCCATATTCTATTCAGTAGAAGTGAGTCCATAAGTACAGCTCACACTCAAGAGAGGGAGGTGATTATACGAGAGCATGAATACCAGGGAAGCTGGTATTCATGAATATCATCTTAGAAGCTGCCTACCACAGGAGATTAACACAGTAGAGCCGGAAAAGAGAGGGTTCAAAAATCTGGTTGAGACCAACTTGTTTAGAGACCTCTCACCTCTAAGGATAAAGAGATTGGATTGGATTTTATAAGCCAGTATTTCTCAAACTTCATGGTGCATGGGAAGCACATGGACAGACTGTTTCTAATTATACTTTTGAGCCCCAGTTCGAAAATTCTTATTCAGGCTATCTGTGGGTAGGCCTGGGAATGTGCATTTATAACAAGTGCCCAAGTGATCCTGATGCAAGTGGGTTCAAGGACATGCTTTGAGAAATTCTGCTGTAAGCAGCAAAACTCTTAGTTTAGTACAAGGGAGATGTGCCCAGGTTCTCCTGCCCTCACTACAAAGAAATGGATATTAGATGTGGTCAGGGCATCTCTTGAACAATGGCTCTCAATTCCGATTGCATATTTTAAATGCCTGGGAAAATTCCTTAAAAATACCAATGTCTGGAACATATCCCCAGAGATTCTGATTGAATTGGTGTAGGCATGGAGCTCTGGTTTCCCAGGTAATTCAACCTCCCTCTCCTGCCCTCTCCTCTTCCCCTCTCCAGTTTAAGATCTTGCTATTTCAATTGTGGTCTCCAGATAGACAGCGTCAGCATCACTTGGAATTTTGTCAGAATACAGAATCTCATGCACCACCCTCGATCTAGTGAATCAGAATCTGCATTTTAACAAGATTCCCTAGGTGAGTTATATGTATATCAAAGTTCGAGAAGCACCAGTCTAGGGAAGCCATCACTATTGAAAGATTTCATAGAGGTGGAAAAATATAAATCTGTTTTTCCCAAATGCCACCCAAAAAATCCGTATTTGTAAGAAGCTCCTGAAGGGGTGCTGATGTGCAGCCAGGTGTGGGACTCACGACAAGCAATCAGGCATCCCCAAATCAGGTTACAGATTATTCGTGTTACCAATATAATAAATATTCTCATTGAGTCACTGAGGTGCTATTGTGTCCTTGTATGCTCTTTGGAAGAAAGCATTACATAAATTCCAGGTATGATCATTTCTCATTCATCCACAAACAGATTAGGAAATGAATTAATATTTATAGAGTCAATGTACTTTTTACCACACCATGTGACCATAATAGATTATCCACTGTAATCCAGAACCTTGTGCTACAGACCTTCAACTCAAGATCAAACCAGAAAAAAGAACATGAATCATAACGGTCTGATTAAGTCTGATTGGGAAGAAAAGGGACAAGAGTGAGAGCATGTGTCTCTAATTGTCCGTTCCTCCTTCAGGACAGATGAGAACATGAAGTTCTGATTCACGCTGGGGTGGGGCATCTCAGAACCTGAGACAGGCATGGGGTGAGGATGAAAAACAGAGCCTGTAGCCAAGGAAGAGGGACATCTTGGGAGAAAACAAGCAGCCTGCCCAACAATGATCTGAGAGAGTCTGAGCACAAAACAGTGAAAAAGGAAACCGAACATAAATTAAAATTTGAGACCTGGGGGGTACCTGGGTGGCTCAGTCGTTAATCGTCTGCCTTTGGCTCAGGTCATGATCCCAGAGTCCTGGGATAGAGCCCCACATCGGGCTCCCTGCTCAGCGGGAACCCTCCTTCTCCCTCTCCCACTTCCCCTGCTTGTGTTCCCTCTCTCGCTGTGTCTCTCTCTGTCAAATAAATAAATAAAATAAAATAAATATTTTATTTTTATAATTTTATTTTATAATAAAATTTATTTTATAATTTTATTTTATAATAAAATTTATTTTATAATTTTATTTTATAAATAAATAAAAATAAAATAAAATTAGAGACCTGGAGAAATGTCCTGAGCTTACCACCTGGTAATTGAGAAAATCTTTTATATTTTACCTGGGGCTCCAGACTGAGGTGGAGATAGGGCCATCAAGGCCCTTAGCATTATATAAACATGGGTCAAGAGTTTCTAAAGAAATTCCAAAGCCAAATGAATGACAGGAAAGTCAGCTGATATTTTTGTATTGTCCGTGTTCTTCCCCACTGCACTGGTAAAAAGCCAACTGAGAGTTGACTAAAGTCATATTTTTGTTGTCGCCATTATCCTGCTTTCTGTGATTCTTATCCATCATAAAAAGTGCTCACTTGAAAGAGTTCATAGCAGTGAAGAGAAATCCCAGAGAGTATCTGCCCAGACTGTGAAAGGTCTCTGAGTTCAATTGTCAGGGCGTTGTAATAGGCATGGTGCTTCCACTGGGCTCCCCAGCAAAGAAGTCCCTAAGCATGACAAGTGGCTAGCAATGGAAGATATGATTGCTCAAAGGCAGCAAGAAGGTGGTAGCTTATGTCTAAAAACAGTGCCATGGACTGGCTGCACGTATGAACAGGCCATCCAGCACCATGGAACCATGGTATGGAGTGACTGGCAAGAGAAAAGAAGAGAATCGGGGTATATGTCTTCCTCTGCAGCAGAGAAGGCCACAGTCAGCCAAGAAAGAGAATGTGATTCCTACCATACATTGTATTTTCTGATGGGGTCACAACCTTGAAGAAGTTACTCTTTACAGCACCCTGAAAGTGCCCAGGGAACATACAGTTAGGGCCCAAGTAAGGAAATGGACTCAAGGAAATCCAAGTTGTGACCTTCATTCTGAACAATTAAGGCTTTAAACAGAAAATTAGAGCCATTGAATTTATTTTTTTTTTATTTATTTTTTTTTAAGATTGTATTTATTTATTTGACAGAGAGAGAGACAGCAAGAGAGGGAACACAAGCTAGGGGGAGTGGGAGAGGGAGAAGCAAGCTTCCTGCTGAGCAGGGAGCCCGATGCAGTGCTCGATCCCAGGACCCTGGGATCATGACCTCAGCCGAAGGCAGACGCTTAACCGACTGAGCCACCCAGGCTCCCCTAAAGCCATTGAATTTAAAAGCCAGAAAGGATCTTAAAGGCCAAGCAGGAATCCCTCCATTCAATTTTTATGTTCATTAAATAATAATGGAATAAATGACCATTCAAACTCAATTAAAATATTTTCAATGACAGTTTTTATTTTTAAAAATCACCTCTTATATGAAATTGAGGTCTGCTTCCCTATAACTTTTTTTTGAAGTATAATTAACATACAACGTTATGTTAGTCTCCGGTGTAGAACCTACTGATTTGACAATTCTATACATTATTCAGTGCTCACCATGGTAAGTGTGGTCCTATCACAAAAGGTGGGTGAGTAGGGGGATGGGAGAAATAGATAAAGGACGTTAAGAGGTACAAACTTTCAATTATAAAAGAAATAAATCACGGAGATGCTTCTTTATAACTTTTTATGTTGGTATTTGTTGTGCATTCTGAAACAACACCAACTAAGTCCTACCTTTATATTTTCTTTTTTTTCTTTTTTCTTTTTTTTTATTTTTTAAATTTTATTATGTTATGTTAGTCACCATACAATACATCATTAGTTTTTGATGTGGTGATCCAAGATCCATTGTTTTCGTATAACACCCAGTGCTCCGTGCAGTACGTGCCCTCCTTAATACCCATCACCGGGCTAACCAATCCCCCCTCCCCCTTCCCCTCTAAAACCCTGTTTGTTTCTCAGAGTCCATAGTCTCTCATGGTTCATCTCTCCCTCCGATTTCCCTCCCTTCATTTTTCCCTTCCTTCTCCTAATGTCCTCCATGCTATTCCTTATGTTCCACAAATAAGTGAAACCATATGATAATTGACTTTCTCTGCTTGACTTATTTCACTTAGCATAATCTCCTCCAGTCCCATCCATGTTGATGTAAAAGTTGGGTATTCATCCTTTCTGACTGCTGAGTAATATTCCATATATTTTCAAATATTTAAAGACAGATATCATATCCAACCTCCCAGGCCCTCATTTCCTTATACCCAATACTCTCAACCATTCCTTATGGCTGTCTCATAAGCTTTAAGGTCCTCAAGAGGAGACTCCAAGTGCAGTATATTTTTCTGTTCCACACAATTCTCAATACTGTGATTCTCAGGTGGTGGGGAGTCAATAAATATGAGTGAATGCATGAATACCTATGTGTCCAATGACTGTTCAATGTGTCCACTTAGATGTTTCAAAGTCACTTCAACTCAACTCCAAGACTTACATCAAAATCTTCCTTCCAAATATGGTCCTTTCCTGAGGTTGCCTATCTCAGTGAATAACATTGCCATCTCCAACCAAGGCACCCCTCTCCATCCTCCACTACCAACACCCTTGGTCCAAACTTCCATTTTCTCCTTTGAAATATTTCATTAGTCTTTTGAATGAGCTAGCTGGCCTCTGGGACCTTCCAAGTGGTCCTCTCCACAGCAGCCAGAGTGATATTTTCAACATACAAATATGTTTATGTTACATCCCTGCTTAAAAACCCTTCAATGACTTCCCATTGCTTACAGGCAAAAGGCCATACAAAATCCCTGAAGAGGCCTCCACAACCCTGCACAGTCTGACCCCTTCTCACCTATACTGCCAATACTTCTTACCCCCCTCCTTCATTTCCCAGGCCCCTGTCAAACAGACCTTCTTCCAGTTGCTGAAATGCACAGGCGCCCTCCCAACCCAAGACTTTTGCACATTATATTACTCCCTCCTTGTGGAACACTTCTCCTATCTCTTCATCACCTGTTTAACTCCTACTCGCCTCCGAATCAAAGTTTACACATCAATTCCTCAGAGATATCTTGAGATCTCCCAGCAAGTTCAGATGTTTGTTTGGGGTTTTTAAAATATGCCTCCGGGGGTGGGGGAAAGGTGGGGTGGAGAATAAAAAAGAAAGAAAAATAAAATAAAATATGCTTTCATATATCAGTTTGTAATATTATTTCATTAATTTAATTAATGTCTATTTTTCTAGTTTGTAAGCTCTGAGAGATCTGGGACTATATCTGCTTTTGCTTATCATTAAACCTGACAAATTGCATAAATGCATTTGTATGAATAAATGAATGACTCTGGGATCTTGAGATTTCCCAGAATTTGGTGCTCATCACTGACTCTGGGCTGCAATAAGGTCCCTTACCATATTCTCCACTTTTCAGTGGTCTTGGAGACGCCAGAGTGACCCTGAGCTAGAGGCCAAGCGTTCCAAGGATTTCCACCCATTTTCTAGTGGTCTGACATCCTAAGGAGCCCATTTGGGCTGAGAGGTCAAAGGGTCCTGCATATTTTTGAGCCAGTTACCGCATAGGGTTTTGGAACAGGTAAGCAAAACCCACCCAGAGAGGCTGGTCAGCTATGAGGAAATCAGAGGAGCCGCTATGATTATTATTTTCTCCGTGACTCCTGGCTGGGCTTATGATGAGCCCTTCTGGTGTTTGAATTTTGTGTGGATGTTTTCAGTAGCTATATTATTAAAATACACAAGTCTATAATTATGCATATCCTCATCCCTCAAGTATGTACTGAGCACGTACAATATTCCTGGTGCTGTGCCACATGCTGAGTTACAAAAACCACCAAAGCTCAATTCCTGTCCTCAAGGTGCTCTTTCCAGTGGGAGAAACAGACATGCAAATAGAGCCTTGTTAACAGGAAGGAGCAAACACCTGCGACGACGTAGAGAAGAGAGTGATGGCCAGAAGCTGGGGAAGGCTTCTCAGAGGAGGTGATAGGAGCTCATCACGGAGAAAATACTTGCTTCCCTGAGGTAATGCACTCTTGGAGATTTTTGAAGTTGACCCAGGAAGGAAGACAAACATTCTCAACAGTCACACACACACACAGAGAGAGAGCCCTTCATCAACGATGTTCTCAATTTAAGTAAGTAAATAAACAAACTAATGGAAAAATACTGAACCTGGACTAGGCACAATCAGCCCTTTTGTGAGGAAGCTAATGTCACAGGGGCTCCTTAACCACAGATGTAGCAAATTCCCTGCCTAGGAAAGCCTCGAGATTTCCAAAATGCTGCCATTGTACATACCACACAACAGACCAGCTCAAGGGTGGTGGTATGGGCTAAGATAAGAAGTAAGCAAAGAGGAAGGGAGAGGGAAAGAGGAACACTGTTTCCCTGGATAATGATCACTTTTTGTTCTTATCAAAGAGTACTCCCAAACCCAGGATTTCCCAGAATTTGGTATTTTGGGCAACTGGCCGCCTCCTCATCCCCCTGAAGACAACTGTGAGGAAATCTGGAGAGGCTCTTAAGAAAGTAATGTGCTCTCCAGGGAGGCAAATAATGCCAGCAGGACTGGCCATGAATGTCCCCTTCTGTGTGTTCTTTGATTTCAGTCAGTTTGAAACACTGAGACTTCTTCTCAGATATGCCCGCCTAAATCTATAAATCTTGATCTAGGTTGATTGAGTTGTTTCAATTCATGGAGTTGTCTTTAGGCAGAACAAGAGTACAACTTTTCTTCTGTAAAATAAAAAAATTTAGCTATAAACGGTCCTCTTTTCTGCTTCTCCTCCGGAGTTGTCTCTCTCTTCTGGAAGCTCTAGAAAGAAACGGCTGTCACATTCACGACAGCCTGGCATATTTTCCTCTTTGTATTATTAGTCAACTCCGCTATGGTAACAAACAGTACCAATATCTCAGTAGCTTAACCTGTGAATATTTACTTCTTGCTTCTGCTTTTACTATAAGTCAGTGGCTGTGAGGTGCCTGCTAAGCTCTTCTCCCTGTGTCTTCCCATTCCAGAATCCAGGCTTAAAGATAATTCACTATTTGGGACACACAGTTCTTGTGGCAGAGGAAAAAAAACAAGAGAGCTGGCAGAAACTCCAGATGCTCCTTAAAGCTTCTGCTCAGTCATCGTCATCATCATCATGTCCACTCACATTCATCACCCAAAGCCCTTCCACGGCCAAGCCCATTATCAACTGGGCAGGGACTCGCACCCTTCCCACAGAAGCTACTGCAAGACACACAGCAACAGGCAGGAAATGGCAATCCTCCCACATGGAAGGGGGAATCGATCGCTTCACAACAATAATACAACCTACCATTCCTTTGGACTCCACCCACATAATTTATATCCAATATGGGGAGTCTCCCCCCTGTCAACTAAAAAGAAATGTGATATGATTTTTTTCCTTCCTCTGAGAATTGTTACAAACCCCTAGGGCAACATTTGCCAAATGGTTCTTCAGAATATTACTGTCCCTTGATATGTTAACAGTTGTTAAGCAATTTAAAAGGATTCCATTGTCAAATAAGTTGGGGAAATGCTCTATATTAATTGCCCTCTCTTACTATTCACAATTCTTTATTATCAGATTAAATGTTCTGGCAACGCCGGCTATAAAGATACCTACTTAACCCAAGACTGAGATCACAGCTTTCTCTCCAAGATAGCATTATCACTAATATCTCAGGAGATTCTAGTCACTAACACTGCCCTAAAGGAATACAGGAGAACCACCCAGATGGATTCTTGTTTCTTTATTTGTGCGCCCAGGTCAAAGGACACCTAATGATGCTGAGAGTCAGTATCCTGACCTCCAAAAGAAGGCTTGGGTTTCCTGCCAAGATCAAACTCTGTGTTAGAAATCCAAAAATGCTAATTTGGATATTACCCTTTGCCTACTGAATTAAGTATAAGTACTGCTAACTGGCTTTGATGTCTTCCTTCCTTTATGCAACAAACACATCTTGAGTCCTCCTCTGTGCCAAGTACTCTGCCAGACACTGAGTACACAGTGTGAACAAAATAAACATGGGCCCTGCCCTCATGGATTTATCAGTTTAAGAGGAGACAAACATAAAACACACACAGTCATAGATAGCCGATGATCATAGACCCTCTCCGCAGCGGACAACGCAGTTGTCCACACATTCTTCTTGCAATGCTTCCTGCACTTAGCTTCCGAGATGCCACATTTTGCTGATTTTCCTCTGCATCATTCGCCTCTCCCTCCCAGTCTCCTTTGCTGGGGCTCTTCCTCCCCTGGCTAGCTTCTAAACATAGAGCACCCAGGGCCCTTGCTTGGGTCCTTCTCGCCTTCCGTCTCTCCCCTCCCCCCCAGTGATCTCATTCACCCTGACGGCGTTAAACTCCACATATGTGCTCCTGACTCCCAAATTTGTATCTCCGATGCGGAATTCCCCTCTGAGGATATAACCTCCCCCAGTTGAACCACCTTAGCACTTACCTCTCTCGAGTCATTTCATGCGCTCTCTCTTCTTCCAAGATTGTTTGGATACTTCCTTTAGGCTCCTCCTAATTTATAAACTCCTCGAGGGCAGGGATCCTTGGTCTGTTTCATGTTCG
Source organism: Halichoerus grypus (assembly GCF_964656455.1). Lineage (NCBI taxonomy): Eukaryota > Metazoa > Chordata > Mammalia > Carnivora > Phocidae > Halichoerus > Halichoerus grypus. Next base: position 80,624,548 of record NC_135719.1, read on the forward strand.
GTTTCCACAGTATGTCACATAGTAAGTGTTTAATATCTGATTATTGAATTTAATGTTTGAACGGAATTTCTGCTTTAGGGATCACTGAGACACACATGTAATGAAAGGGAATATTTTATTTCAAGAAATAATGCCTCACCCTTCGGTATTTCCAAATGAACAGCCTCAGATGAGAGAACACAGCTCCATATATTGGCATGAGGTGAATACTTACATTCAAAAATGCTAAATCGAGCCAGTATCATCCCTTGTGGTCACAGAAACCACCACAAAGGTTTTATAAATTGCTTGCATTCCTGCACCCCATCTGGCAATGCTGGTATCTTATAGCCACGGATGACTAACTCTTCACAATAGTCCCCAACTGAATCTACTTCCTACTTCAAAAGGAAAAGGTAAAAGAAAACAGCAAGAGCTTGTCCCAAACTCTCCCACCCAACCAGAGCAGAGATTCAATTGCATAATGCTGATGCCTCAATTTAGTAGTCAGGCCCAAAGAGGAGGTCAAAGAGGAAGATGCCCCCATGCAGGCACCTGGGTGGCTCAGTGAGTTAAGCATCTGGCTCGATTTTGGCTCAGTGGCTCAGGTCATGATCACAGGGTTATGAGATCAAGACCCTCATCGGGCTCTGTGCTGAGTGTGGAGCCTGCTTAAGATTCTCTCTCTCCCTCTCAATTGGACCAGCCCTTAAAGAGAGAGAGAGAGAGAGAGAGGAAGACCCCCTGCATTACAGAAATGTGTCTCCCCAGCAGCTCTAACAATAGCATGCGGCACGTGCACCTCTGATGCTTCATCTGAGTTTTGATCCTGTTTTTTCCAAGCCTCTCTCCCAGGGCCACTTCCACCAGTCGAAAGCAGCCCGGTTTTATACACCTTAGAAGAACAGAGGACTGATGGAAACTGAGCATTGTCTAGAGAAAAGCTAAGAACATTTTTGTACTCGATGATTTGCACAAGTGAGTCGGGAGTCCCCCATGGCCACACAGGGAGGCCCTGATTATGGGACACAGTCCCCGTGGCACACCTCCTTCGTGTGTGTCCAGAGAGGCTGCCATTTCTCGTCTTGGCTGCCCTAAAGAAAAGTTTGCCTGTGGCCTTCACACGCTTGAAACTTAGGATTTAATCTCTCAAAATAAGAGGAAAATTGTCTGGATTACATCTTTTCTGCAAAAATAAACATTTTTCAACAGCCATAGCATTTTTTTTTTTCCATAGCATTTTAAATGGTCTTCTTTCTTTGGGAGTGTCCCTTCCCCATCACACTTCCCTGAATAAACACATATTTACTAACAAGGGGTGGGTAGGATTTCCCTGGGAGTCTGGAGTGCTGTCCAGCTGGGTCCCCAACCGTGTTGGGAGTCAAGGCAAACACAGCAGATTGTGAGTAGAGGCAGCATTTCCCTCCCTGGCATGCTGCAGCTGTGACCCTCCGCTCAGCCTCTGGGTCACCAATCTGGAACTTGAGCTGATACTTTTAAAAATAAAGTATTCTGACAGCGAGAGATCATTATGAGCTGAGCCTTGCAAAAACCATCTTTCCCTGTGCGCTTCGAGTCTGTCTTCTTGGCATGTGCCATTCCCTATGCATCTTCTGTTATCCTACATTCCTGATTTCTCACCACAGCCTGGACACTGCGGTCAGTTTAGATTGATACTGTGCACTCTGTCACTCGTAATGCCAGAGCCATTTGATAGATGCCGGTCGTTCGTCACGCGGAGCAGCCCCATTGTGCCCTTCTTTGGTAACTTCGCAAGTTCACACAGTCACTGCTCAGTCACGCCCATAGGCAAACTCACAGACTGCTTGGCAATTAAAGCCCTGCCAACCGGACAGCTTGTTTTTCTACTCCATAATCTTTGCTTTCACTCATACTAAGCATTCATCACGCAGCTCCATGTTCACCATGCTTTCCCTTGTCACCTCCATGACGTGTGTAATAGCACCTACATTCCAAACTGGCTCTCACCCAACCGTGCCACGGCGATCATAAACAACCACCCCTAACTGTGGTCAGCCAGGTGAGTATGATCAACAATATTGTATTTACCTCCATCTTTGCCCCTCTACCCATCCCCACTTTCCACCACAGACTCACCACAAACCCCCAGTAAGCAACCAGAAAGTTAGAGCTGCTCGGGGTGTGGCAATGGGGGGCCGGCAGGTGCAGAGCGGGCGAGGGTCCTGGGACGTGATGAGGGCACCGGGTTATGGCGACCCAAGCTGCTGTACCAACATCCACCCGCTCAAATACTAACTTTCCCACCTCGTTGGTTTAGGAAGTCTCTTGTTCTAGCCCCCAAAGCCACCTCATGGCCACGTCTTTGTATGTACACAGCTGCCTTCCCCAGAGGACCAGGGAATGGGGTCACGTTCCTCATCCATTGTCTCCTCAGTGAGCTCTGTCTCTTTAGAGCTGAGGCCATGTTTTAGCCATTCTCTCAGGCTCATTTCTTTTTTTCCTCCCAACCTGTGATAAAACAAAGCAAAGCAGTGTGTTAACTCAGAGCCCAAGAACTGGGTGGTGCCTTTGGAACGGTGTCTGGGCCGGAAGTCCAACTGGAAGAAGCATGGAGGATACACAGCTGCTACTGGGGCCTGTGGAAGCCGGTGGCACAGAGGGCCAAAGTGTTTGGGCAGCTGGGCCCGCCACATGCCTCTCCCAAGGAAAAGAAAGCGAGGCCTCCCCATCTTGGCATTTGCCCTCCTCTGGCAGCAAGACTCAACCCAGAGGATGGGGTCATCTCGCTCTCTCCCACTGGAGGTAGAATAGGGAGGGTCTCACGCCCCTCCTCTCCCTTTCATTGAAGGGTAAGGGGCTTTATTTGCTTCCCTGTGGGAGATGAAGCAGGGAATTTCCCTAGGGTTCTGGGAGAGCCCAGTTATGTCACCACCCTCTGCTCTAGGGGACAACCGGCAGGTTGGCAGATATAGGATCTGTATGATAAGATCTTAATTCCACAGCGGTATAGTTCCAGAACCACAGAGTTTGAGCTCCCCCTAAGCGCTGACATAACTACATTCTACTTTTTCATAAGCTTCTATCACCAAAGGAATAAAAAAAACATTTATCTTCTCCCTATCCCTGCCCTGTCCCTCAGCCCTACTCCCAACCAAGAACCTTGAGCAAAATATTTTTCTCCATTTCAGAGGAGAAAAGCAGGGAGTGCTTTTTCTAATGTGCAGAGAAATACTAAAAAGGAAAAGAGGCTTCAATTCAGCCTCTTTTAAACTAATAGCCTATCTGCTCCCAATCCAAGTTTTTCCTGCTTTTTCCTCTTTTGGGAGATATTGTTGAATGGAAGGACAAAATTACCATTGTTTCTTTCTTTTTTTTTTTTTATAAAGAGACTTCTACCAACAAAGGCATAAGATTAGTCTCTTATCAGCATGAAAGCCTCTGTTCTGGCCTCTCCATGTTCTACCTGAGGACCATCAGCGCCCCCACCCACCCAGTTCTTCCAGCAAGCTGGGGAAACCAAAGAGGATTTCCAGAGGCAGCAATAACTTTACATTCTGCCCACAGCTCTCTCTGTGTGGCAGCAGATCTTCACTGTGAAATCAGCAATTCCAGGAAAGCAGAAGATAATTCACCACCTCCAAACACAGGTGGCCACTTCAGGGCACTGGACATATTTTCACTCTTAAAGGCAGGGCTCCTTATGACTATGATCTGCTGTGAGCCTAGGAATTTCAGGGCAAAACAAGGAAGGGAGGGTGGGAAGGAAGAAAAAGAGAACACGAAGTTGGAATACAGCAAGAACCCATTACTCTCCACATCTGGTGTGCAATAGGCTGCATTCCATTTCTCTCTCACACACATACATAGTGATATGTTGTCCAGGGTAAAGAATCACAGCGAGTGGGTTCCCCTGGCTGAATTCTGCCTCTCAGAAGGGAGTTGGGTAGAGCAGAATTTGGATCTCAAAGGTCAAGGCGGGATTAAGAGGAGGAGCAAGAACCACAGACTTAACCCATTTCAATCAGCATAGGACCTGGAAGGACAAGGAACACAGTCCCTAGCAAAAATTTACTAAACACCCAGTAAGTGCCCAGCACTGCTGTAGGGCGCTCAGGGGAGCAGGGAGATGGCTGATGCTGACCTAAGCAGGTCCTCATGGTCTCTGATTCATAGGAGGTCAGTGGCAAGAATCACCAGGGAAGAGGGCTGTTGAGGGTCTATGCTGGTCCTGGAAAAAGGGCAAGGAGAAGACTGGTAGACCCTCCTGGTCACAGGCTTTGCCTTGTCCCCTGAACACCACACTGCAATAAGCCTTGACTGCACTACAAGGTTTATTCTTTGACTAAATGATTCTCTTACACAATGGTTTTCAACCCTGGCTGCACATCAGAAGTGCCTAGGGAGGTTTTCAAAATCCTGATGCCCAGACCCCACCCCAGATCAATTAAATCAGACTCTCTGGGGGTGGCACCTAGGCTTCAGTATTTTTTAAACCACCCCCGGTGATCCCAATGTGTGGCCAAGATTGAGAACCACTGCGTGGAAGTAATTGTCCTAATTACTTCTCCAGCTTTTCCCTGCCTCTACATTCCTCTCACCCAAGCTGTTATATTCTCTTTTATTTTTAGTTTGTTCTACTTTGTCATTTCAGTAGATAATTCTATAATACTCCATTAAACTTTTTTTCATGCTTTAACCCTGCTTTCTCCCATTTAATTTTCATTGCCCACTCCACTCATTCCATCTTCCCATTATGTCTGTTTTGTGTTTTCTTTAGTCCAGCATCAACATTTAGAGGGTGATTGATACGGGCAGAGTACGGCAGTAGGCACTTAACTCTTACTAAAAATTAAATCCAATGCAATACTATTTTCTATTAAATTCTGTGCCACAGTTATGGGCTCTTGTCCCATGGAAGACAGGCACAGGGGCAAAGTCTATCTCCCTTCCTAGGAAGCAGCTCCCTTGGTATATATATAAAAGATCCAAAATAAATATATTGCCACAAAAAATAAAAGGAACATCCACAAATAGGGGAGAAAGAAGGATTCAAAGCTGTCCAAAGCTAAATAACATCTCCCCTTCCAGAAGCTTGGCCTCACTCTAGCAGAGAGATGCCGCCATTTTCAGCAGAAAGAAAAAGTCCCTAGATGGTCTGAACACCTGGTGAGGCTGTTCTCTGGGGGCAGAATGTCTGTTGATTCAGGTTCATGTCCTCATTGTCCCCAGGCAAGCCCGAGAGCACACAGGAGTGTCACTGAGCCACTTGGGGCTGAGATGATGAAGAAAGGGCCAGGAGATGGTTCTGGAAGCTGAGGACTTCCGTCCTCAGGAGAAGCCACACAGTGGATCCGCCCCCTTCTCCTCCTGCTGCCCAGCTGCAAGAGCAGCCATGGAACCTCAGAATAGTAGGCCTGCAGCTTCCTGGGCCAGGTGAGCCCCAGAGAGCCTGAAACATCATCACCCCCACAGAGCCCAGCCCAGCCCTGAGCACACCAGAGAAGCCGATGGATGTTTGCCCTATAATTGGGTGAATAAATAAATGGCTCCCTGATGAAATTACTCCTGGGAGAATTTGTGGAAAGACTGAAATTGGAAGGTGGCTCTGTAATCCCACGCTGGTACCTTAGTCTCTAGATATTCCGATATGGTTCCTCAATTTCTCCTATCTTCCTTTTCCCTTAGTTTTGTTTTTCAGGAATCAAGCCAGATGCCTTATTGAAGTAACAAGAGATGTTTGTTCCTTTTAGAGGAAGCAAAATTTTGCAGTGCAAAATCACAGGGGGTAAAAATGAATAATTATACTATCTACTGATATAAAAGGAACCAAGATAGTGTCCTGAAATTTGTATACCAACAAGAAGAATTCTGTGGCCCCAATCTCCAGAGCGACTTTACTAATAGATGCCAGTTCTCCCTGGAGATTCTTGAAGCCCCAGTAAGAGAAGAGGGGACGGATTATTTTGCTGCCCTACCCAGGGTACTGCCCTCTGCCTCCGGGTCGGTCACAAACCAAAGCTTGCCCCTCGGCCTTCCGCACTGGCCAGCTGACCCCCAGTGCAGGTCTAACTGTAGATCAATCACAAGGTGTATTCGTGTCCATTATTTCATCGCTGCATGAGGCAGTATTATCCCCATTTTTTTTATCCAGAAAACCAAGGCCTGGAGAGGTTAAGTGACTTGCAAGTAAGATGTGGTGTCGGATGCAAACCCAGATCTTCCAACCCTAAATCCAGTGGTTTCTCTGTGAACGTACAGCTGCCTCTTGAGAACCAGAGCAGGCAGTGAAAAAAGAGGATCCCCAAGTTCCAGGACCCTGTCCAGCCCAGTCTTATAAGTCATATTCTGTCTGAATCTTGCCTGAGCAGGGTAGGGTTACCCAGCTGCCTGGGTAGCGGGCTAGAGTCCACGGGCTGCAAATTCGAAGAAATGGATTATAAGCTCAAGGAACCCACTTGAAGAACAGGAAAAGCAGCTCTCTGCTTGAAGTTATGGGGATGTGAAGGCTGACACTTGGATTCAAAGGCTTGTGAAGGTCCCTACCACCCTCAAATCTTTCATTCTTCCTTCTTTCTCAATGAGACCAATAGACACATCTTCTTCTGTTGCCATGTGATCCATCAGTTGATTTGCCTGGGACTCCCAAGCAGCACCCCAGCCCTGAACATGAAATATTAATGATCTCAGCCTTATAGCCACTTCTAGCCATCTTACACTACTAAGGAAGCAGGAAGTGCCCGTGGCAGTTTATATGTTGGGTCATCAGTGCCTTTTTCAACCCTCCCCTATCTGGTAAGGCTGAAGGGAGTAGAAGTTCCTATAATGATATGGCCTGTCTTTAGAGCCACAACCCAAAGATCCGGGGTCCTTCCTATGGCCGCCATGTTGGGAATGAGCTCCTCAGTGGTCTTCCTTTGCTCTCCTTGTATGTTATAGACAGCAACTCACTTTCAGGTCAGACATCCTGTGGGCAGAAGAAATCATTTCACTTCAACCAGAATTTTTGAGAACCGGTATGGGCTCAACAGGTGCTTTGGAGAGATTACACAGAAGATAAAGACAGACCAATTAACAAGTGCAAGGCAGCACTCATACATCATAGAGCATAATATACAATGACAACTTCAAAATTTCTACAAATGAGGGGCTGAGGGGTGTCTGTCTGGTTGGAAGATGCCTCAGGAACTTGCCTTGAGGCTGTATTTTCATAGCACCTAAGATTGAGAAAGATGTTAAAGAACAAAAGACTGGTGGTGGTTATGGGGGAGAATAGATAAGGCCCCCCAAGCACTCTTGCCTCTCCTACTAACTGTTCAAGTCTCGGGTATCTCAATTTTTGTTTTTATTTCTCTTTTTATTTTTTTTCACCGTGGTAAGTGGTGAAGGAACAGACGATCCCCAGGGCCCATGATGCTATGGCATAATTGGTGGTCTTGACACAGAAAGAATAACTGAGCACAGGGAGCACGGGCTGCACAGAGCCTGAGAAAGGCAGAGTCCACTGGCTGGGCCACGACACATTTTCCACCTTCCACCTGGGCACCCCACAGTACGCTCTATCTGTGTTCAAGTTCCAGCTCGTTCCTGCCCTGCGCCCAGGCCCGGCTGGCGGCAGCAGGTGCCAGCTCTCCTCGCCTGGGTATGGCACACCTTCTAACCACGCTCTGTGCCAAGCTTCCACCAGAGCATCACCTCTTCCCTGCCCCTACTGTCTTCTGCCTCTGGCTTTGATTTTATTATTTATACTAACTCTCTCCTAGCCAGGCCCAGAGGAAGGTTGCTTTTGTCCATTAACAGTAAATTTAAAATTACTCCTAAGCTGTGGCAGATATAAATCACAGTCATAAACATAAGCACATTCTGGAGATTTTTCAGAACGACTTCCTGCATGATTTGGGATAGTTCTACAATAATTACCTAGGAAGACAAGCTTATTTGAGCCCTGTTAACCATTGTTTTGATATTAATGCAGCTTTAAGCCCACAGCACTTCCTCCTGCCTCAGGGCTTTTTTTTTAACATGTTCTTATTTCTTATTTTGAATGTTTTTTTCCCTACAAATGCCCCTATTCCTGGTGTATCAGGCAGAGTCCAAGCAGGAGACAGACGGTACTCTTGAAGGCATGATTAGAAAAAAAAAAATCTAACAAAAGGGACATGTACAAGATGTGAGCAGGTGTTATGGATTGCATTTATCTCTCAAAAAAAAGCGGGGGATACGTTGAAGTCCTAACTCCCAGTACCCAGAAAGTGATCTTATTTGGAAATAAGATCATTGCAATGGAGATAATTAGTTAAGATTAATGTAATTAGTTAAGATAAGGTCATACTGGAGTAAGGCGAGCCCCCTAATCCAATATGACTGATGTCTTTGTAAGAAGACAGCCATGGGAAGACAGAGACAGAGAGAACACCATGCGACCACAAAGGCAGAGCCTGGAGTCGTGCAGTTGTAAGCCAAGCCAAGGAACACCAGAGATGCCAACAAACCCCCAGAAGCTAGGGAGAGTCAAGGAAGGATGGCCCTACAGGTCTCAGAGGGAACCTGGCCCCGCTGACATCTTGAGTTCAGAACTCAAGCCTTCAGAACTGTTAGACAATGAATTTCTCTTGTTTTAAGCCATCCCGTTGGTGGTACTTTGTTAAGGCAGTCATAGGAAACCAATACAGCTGGGTTATGGGAAACCAAAACCAGATGATGAACCACCCTTGGGTCTGTCTGGCAATAGAGAAGCCACTACCACCCTAGGCCCAAAGCATGGAGCGGAGGAGCCTTTCCTGGGACCTGCAGCTGTAGGAGAGCGGCTGAGAGGAACTATGGCCTCCTGCAGAGGGAGGAAGGCGCTGCCAATCCGCAGCCTGACAGGAAGGGATCTGGGGTGATACCACTCCGCCTCTCTCTCCTCCTTCTCTCCAATCTCCTGATGGTGCCTCCCATTGGTCAGACTAAATGGAATGCCAGAGAGCAAAGGAACCAGGCAGATGCTGTCCGTCCAGGTCAGCCTCCTCAAGGATGAGGTAGAGTAGATCCAGAGGGACAGACACTACCTAGCAAGCCTGGATAACTTCTGCTTTTGAATCTCAGCTGCAAAGTCACTTCTTCAGGGAAGACTTCCCTGATCTCCTCACCAGGTCCTTGCCCCTGTAACATGCTCTCATAATCCCTCTGCTTCTACAGAGTGCTTATCACAACTGCAGTGAAGGAATTTATTATGCAAATCATTAAGTGATGACCAGCTCCCACGCTAGAATGCAAACTTCAGGAGAGAAGAACCACATCTGCCATTCATCAGTGAATCCTGAGAGTCTGGTACATAGTAAAAATGACTGATTTTTAGGATGTGCCAAGAGCTAGGCAACCTGATATAAAAAAGATCAAGTATGGAAGTCCAGAGACTTCCTTGGCAACTTTCAAGGAACTGAGGAGAATGGGCACCTACAGATAGGTAGTGATGGTATAATGTGTAATTCCAAAGAATATGACCAGCTTGAGTACTTGGTAATTGTCCTCTAGGAATTCTGGGTAAGGCGGGTCATTGGGTAATGAGATGAGGACAGGATGGGGAGAGCAACTACCATGAGGTCAAGCCAAACTGAGCTTTTGTTTCTATCGGAATTTCCTCAGGCCAGTCTGGTTCCAGTCACACTGGAGAAAACAGAAAGCTTAGGTGGGTCTCTCTTCTACTAGCATGAGAATATATGTCCCACATCCCACACCCTAGATGCTGGACGCCACCTTTGCTCTTACCTCTTCGCATACCAAGTGACCCTCTTCCCACCTTCGGCTGCACCCTCTAGTTTCCATTATTAATTTACCTGTTTTATTTCAAAATTTCATAGATTACTTGTCTTGAAATTCAAAAGTGTAGGTCCCAAGAATTCAAACACTCCTCTCCTCTGAAGGACATATAAATGCAGGCTGTCATAAACTGGGATGGAGTGGTGGTTTTTAAGTTTTTTACAATATTTTGCTTCGTGTAATTCGACTTAGGTGACCTAAGAACCCTTCAGAAAAGAAGATAGATGAGCTCAATAAAGATCAGGGAAACTCTGGCTCAAATGTGGAGACCATGCTTCGTTGGATTGCTCTTTTACACTTGGGGAATCACCCTTATCCAACTTTGCGTGGAGGGAGTTTGCAGTAAACACAGTGGTCATTGCAACACCCGCAGTCCTTGTGCACATCCCATATTGATCTGCTCAGTTTTTGGTTCTTTTGATTACAGCTGTAAATGTCAATAATTCTTCTTGGTATTAACTATTAACATCACTGCAGAGCAAACATGTACATCTAACATGAAAATGGAGAAACAACAACAAACTTAACTTCTAGGGTGGGAAGCAGAAACCTTGTTATCAATCAAATAAGCTGCCTTCACCTCCTCTCACTTATCTGGACCACATCATGGAAGGTGGCCTCATCCCATTAATAGGCAACTGGCTCTGCAAGCCTCCTGTGATTGACAAAGTCCCTCCTGGGGAACAGAGCAGCTGCCCACGGGGGCTGGTTTCATCAGGCAAAAATGCATCCCAGAGTGTTGACTCAGAGGAAGGACCAGGCAGAGAGTGAGCTGGGAGGCAGAGCTGCCCCTGAGGGTAGCCTGCGGAGGCTGTCCTCCCTCATCCATCTCAGCCTCTTCTGGACAGGTGAGGCAGATCCTGGGACCTCAGTTGAGCAAGACTCAGTAACAATGAGGCATGGAGGCTGCCAGGCCCTCACACTCATGGTCAGTGCCCCTTCCACAGGGATCTCAGCCCCCATCCTCACAGAGCCCCTCTCATATCTTCTCTCTCAAGAGTCATGTCCGCTGTTACATTGGTGCAAGACCTAGTAGTGACTGTGTGTGTCTGCAGGCAGAGGGAACTGCCATCCTCCAGGGCTCCATGGAAGGAGAAACAATCACTGACTACCATATCAACTGGCACAGGGAAGTCCCAGGGTGACACAATGACTTTCAGATGCCAAGAAGGACCATCTATGGCCCTGGTTTTCAGGACACGTTCCAAAGTAAAATTGATGCTTCCAACAACCAGGCTCTACTTGAGATCCTTGAGGCGTCAGAGAGAGATGAAGGCTCTTACTACTGTGCCGGTGACCCCATCTTTGCTGCAGGTCCACTTCTGAGTGGTTCAAAACCATGGAGATCTACATAGAACAGCAGCTCCAACAAGACTGTGATTGTCTCTTGAATAAATCAATGAAGAAATGGCGGCCAGAGAAGGCTAGCATTCCTTGTCTTTCCTTCAGGCTCAGTCACTCTTGGCCTGCCCGTGTACACCCACAGTGTTCAGACAGACCACTCCCAGTGGGGTGTGGCCAGGGGATGGCATGCAGGAGAGAGGAGAAACAAAGCCAAAGGCAGGAATTGTAACATTCCCTGTGCACTCTTCTTTTTTAAAATATTTATTTATTTGTTTGAGAGAGAGAGCGCGTGCACACACACGACAAGAGGGGCAGAGGGAGAGGGAGAGAAGCAGACTCCCCACTGAGCACAGAGCCTGACCCTGGGCTGGATCCCACAACCCTGAAATGACCTGAGCTGAAATCAAGAGTCGCACACTCACCCAACTGAGCCACCCAGGTGCCCTTCACTGTACTCTTAATGGTTTTGGGGGGTTTTTTTGTTTTTGTTTTTGTTTTTTTTTGAGCTTCATAAAAGATTTGGCCACATACCCAAAGTGCTTAGGGCTTGGTACTTCCCAAAGTATGATAATAGGTGATGTCCAGTTTCTCCCTAACCAGAGTCACCAGAAATCTAGCTGTGCTACAGGAGGAGGCTGGGAAGTTGGGAAGACCTCTCCCTTCCTCCAGCATCAGCAGTTTGCACTTCTAGTCATCTTGCCCAACGTGAAGAACAAGACTCCATCTCTAGCATCTACACTGTTTTCATGATTACTCACTGGATATGTCGTTTGCCCTCCCTTCCATCTCTATCTCTTCACTTCCTCTTCTCTATGTGCTAGAGACAAAATATTGACAAATTTCTTCCACTGGCACTTCCTCATCCTTCTTTGAACAGCTCAATGTAAACTCCACTTTAATCTTGACCAATGTACTTTTCCAGATTTAGGTGATGGACAGCTTATGCTGAGGCTAAACCTGTGGCCTTCCTTCTGGCATCATTGAGAAAATCTACAATTCACCTTATGAAACACCCCATGGGAACTTCGGGTGATGATGGATATGTTCGGCAACTTGATTGTGGTGATGGTCTCGTGGATGTATAGGTGTCTCAAAGTTCATCAGACTGTGCACTGTAAATATGCACGGTTTGTTGCACATCAAGTATAATTTGATAAAGTTGTAAAAAATACTTTTTAATTTAAAATACAATTTTTTAAAGCTTCCTTGGACTACTTCAGGCGATGTCTAGGGAAAACTTTCTCCAACTAACACTACTAATCAAAGATACTGCCCTCCACAGAATTACAAAGAGGCTGACAAGTGTTTGCTAGACACACACAGTCAGTTCCAGTCAGGGCTTCTCACTGTTCCGCCAAGGGTCTTCCCAATCCCCCCATCTCTCATGATTCTGCCTGAAATATATGTGTGTGTGTGTGTGTGTGTGTGTGTGTGTGTGTGTGTGTGTGTAGAGAGAGAGAGAGGGAAGGAGAGGGACAGACAGACAGGGAGACAGAGAGAGACACAGAGAGATATGATTAGATAGATATAAACCCATATATATGTATACAAAATATATATACACACACTATATATAGTAATAAAGTATAATCATTCTGTGTATTTTAGCCATGACTCCCCATGAGCTCTCACCATTTGTCTCCCTAAACAGCTATATTCCAACCCTTTAGGGAATCTCTCCTTTTTATTCTCCACCCCACACCCACTCATTCTGTCCTAGTGTCCTGATTTCAACACAGGCCTGGGCCTGGTATCCACCTCTCTGCCCACCCTGTTGGGTTGCATCTTTGGCTGAACCGTCGGCAAGTGTCTGAGTATTGACTCTGCCTTTGGATAAAATCAAGTTCCCAGATCCCCATCTAGATCAGGCACCCTGAGCCCCACATTCTGGGAAAGGAGTTGCATCCAACCTTCCTAGCATGCATCCAAGTTACCACACAGTCCCTGTCACAACTCATCAAGCCCACTGCCTGCTACTCATATCCAGTTATTTTTGTTTGAATGAATGGTAGGTAGGAAGGTGGAGTGCATCTCCAAGACTAAAGGGGTCCAATTCTTCTCCCAGTTTGAAATCATGACTTTGGAAAAGAATGACATTTGGAAGCTAGTTACATAGATGGTGTCCAAGTTTTGGAACCATGGTTTTATAAGGCCTGCAAGATGGATTCCTAGGACCCAGTGGGTCCTCCTGACAGACATTAGGAAGACTGTCTTGAGGAGGAGGAGGAGAAAAACTACGTGGACAAATCCATAAAACTGCAGGTTAGCTGTACTAAAAGCTAACATCTATTGAGTGCTTATTGTACATCAGGTACTACTGAGTACTTTACATGTGTTATGATGTAATCCTCTCAACAACCCTATGATGCATTTTCTGTTATTATTCCCATTGTACAAATGAGACAGAAAAGCTAAAACACTTGCCCAAAGTACCACATCTAGTAAGGGAGGGTGACAGGTTTCTGATTCTGGAGCCCTCTCGAGGACACTGTCTGTGATTCAGGGTGGGGCAGGTACCATAGAGGAGGCAGTCTCCAGGATGTGTCAGAAATAAGGAACAGCAGGGGCTGTGCCCTCACCCTCACCACTAGACCTATTCAAACTGATGATCTGTGACCATCTGTCAAGAAACTGGGACAATGCTGCAGTGGTCCCACATGACTTCTCCAATGTTTTCTAATTCTGAGATTTTGTGATCCTGACATAAGCTTCACACTGTCTTCTAAAATCATCTGTATCTCTTCATCTTTGAAATGGGGATAACGAGTTCCAACTTCGCTGTGTTGTTGTAAAAAGCTAACAATAGAAAGTAAAGGGCACCACACATAGTAGCTCTTCAGTAGTTGTTACGTATCATAAGAGCAAATGATAAAATGCAATCATCAGGGGAAAAGCAAATTCAATTACTGAGGGCCAACAACATGCAGCCACTTTTCAGGTGTGGACTCAATCCTTCTGCCGATCCCATGAGGTCATTACTGTCAGTTGTGTTTTACAGATACTGAACCTCAGAGAGCCCGGGGGACTGACCTAAGTAAGGTCACAGAAGCAGAGCCAGGATCTGGGTCTGAGTTGAAGGCTGACGGTGCTGGCACTGGGCTAAGGGCTGGAGGATCTACTGAGGAAATGCATCACCTATAACAATATTTGAGTTAAAGAGTGGCTGGGAACAGGTGTGTGATGTCCAGTCATCTGGTGCTACAGACCTTGTTTCTGACTTCTTGTCCAGTCCCCAGAAGAGGGGGTGGGGGCGGGGTATCTAACTCCTTCCACCTCCCATCTCTCCCTCCCTTGCTTTAAAACACCAGTTGCAATTTCAGCTTCCAGCTGAATTCCAGCTTCCAGCTTCAGCTCCTGAGATACCTCGCACCTCCTCCTCCCCACCCCCGCCCAGCTGAAGGAAGACAGCTACTACCCGGGGGAGATAACACTTGTGCTCCTGAGCCCCACCCCTAGGTCAGCAGCTTTTCTCCCAGGCCACAACACAGGAAATTAACCCATATATTTATTCCTCCCCTCTGATGTTTGTCAAATGTAATATCTTGTTGGACTCTCTTAGAGTTTCTGGGGTGTTAACATACTCACTGCCTTCTCCTTTCCTTCTCAGGAGGCCTGCCTGGAATGGCAGCTACAGGGGTCTGGGGCTAATGTGAAGAGAACCTGAGAAATTCTATGGGTCTCTGGCAGATCCACAGGACGGCTAAATTTACCATCCACAGATATCTCTACTGCGTGGCAAAGTATGAGTTTGTCTCTTCCATTTTTATTGACTTATTATCCATCATAGGAAGAGAGCAAAAGGGCTCAAGATCTGTCATTTCCGGTTCTCTGCATTCAAAATGAGCAAAGTGACACCAGAAAGCACTTGAGTGAATTCAGGCTTTAGGTAGGGTCTTAGGCTGCTGTGGCATCTCTTGGCTGATAACTCTTCCTCTTCCGTGCCTGCAAACTGAAGAGACTCCAGACTCGACGCTTCTTGCCTACTCTTCCTTTCAAAGTACTGCCCCCAAATATGAGTGGAAGTGGGAGGATTATACACCTGTAATTTTTTTTGTCAGAGCACTTCATTCATTCCTCCTGCAAAGACCACCTCTCCTCCCTGCTTACGTGTTCTCAGCAGCATTTATCACCATTTGAGGGGCTGTGTATTTTACTTGCTTATTTATTTCTAATTTCGCTCTCCACTGGAATGTAAGCTCCATGGTGGCAGGGATGTTGTCTGTTTTGTTCAATGCCTTCACTCCAGCACTTAGAGTAAGTCTGGCACAAAAGAGATACTCAATAAATGCAGAGTAAGCGAGTGAGTGAGCGAGTGATTTGGTGAGTGGGTGCTATGTGCTGTGCTGGATGCTAGGGGTATAATCGCGCACAGGCCTGTTGCTAACTCTGCTTCCTGACATGCTTTCTCCCAGCCTCCTCTGTCCACTAACAAAGTGCTATAAACTGTAACAAGATTTTCTGAGGGGTTGATAATAGAGTCCTCTGGAACAGCAAATAACTTAGTTTTGGAGAGTAGACATTAACGCTCCTCTGTTCCTTGAACATCCCCCATGAGAGGGATAAATGGAGAGAATGGCCAGCTTTCCACCTTTTTTTCCCTTTTAATCCTAAGGCCACAGGCCTTGAGTCCTGATGGGTAAACACTGAACATTTCTACTTTATTTCACAAAGGAATTTTGTAAACTTTCTCTCCAAACGGACCTGCAGGGGCACACCATTTTGTAACCAAAAGCCACAGTAACAAATTTTCCCAAACAAAAGAGCAATTCCTAACTCCCTGTACCCCTACCTCCACCACAACCACTACCCACCAAATGATTTTGGTATTCTGCAAGAATGCAGAATCCCCGGGGGTCTTATTTTTTCAGCAATTCGTACATACGCAAACACATACATTGTGAATGGTGCACATTAGTGCGTATCAACTCCTGAAGGAATTCTCCGGATGTTCAGGGTCTCCCAAGGCAGTAGTCAGCCGGGGGGAGCAAGTGCCACCCAGCATGCGGGACTCAAGAGGAAAAGGATCTAGTGACAGGACAAAGGAAATCAAGCCAAAACGCAATTGCTTGCACTAATTTCAACAACACGGCAGCTTCTCAAACTCTGTGTTTAAATAAGAAATCTAAAGGCCATACTTTTTTATTTACCTGCATCCATGTGGGAGAATAAGGAAGTTTAAATTATCTTTTTCTGGCTTAAGGGCAAAGCCTCATGAGTATTTATAACTTTCGGAGAAAGAAATATCAGTATAAATATAATACTAGGGTAACAAATTATTAAGAAGGAAGACCAATGCAAAGTCTAGAGTTTTGGAGACTGAAGTTGCTTTCATAGAATGTGATGACATTCATCTATTTCTTAAATAACAATTTATTAAGTGCCTACTACGTGCCAGGGCCTCATCTAGATACACTGGTAATACAGTACTCAGAAGCTCTTGAATTTATTTCAGTGAAAATAAACACAGAAGAAGAGAAGAGATATGTTAGGTGGTAGCAGCTGTCGTGGAGAAGACTCACAGGAAGAGAGGGTGTTTCCAGGGGTTTGGGGGGTAGATAGCTACTTTAAATCAGGTGGTCAGGAAAGGCTGCAACGAGAAGCTCACATTTCAAAAAAGGCCCTAGAGAGAGCCGGGAGAGTAATATTTGGAGTCTGAGTGTTTGCCAGACTTTTTGGCTAGAAATGATATTTTCATGTCCAGGTTTGTGACCTGTAATAGTACCAGTTTTTCTGTAGCCTGGGGGAATAAGCAACAGTCTTTCCTTCTTACCTGCTGAGAGCTAGTTTTCTCACTAACAGTTCAGACTTTCGTTTTTCAAGACCAAGTGATGGAATTCCATTAAATAGCACAAAATGGGGAGGAAGCAGTCCTGAAAAGGTCAAAACTTAGAAAACTTAGAAAAGGAAAATGGCAGAACTGGATTATTGGTAAATGGAATATGGGACATGGAACATCGAGCTGTTTGTTTTCTCTCCCTACTTATGTGACCACATTCCTTGGGTTGATGAGTTCCTCCTCCCAATCGTAAAAGGAAAGTATACAAATCTGATGATGCAGTTCTCTCGATGGTACCCAAGAGGACCCTATGCCAGCATCCCCAGGAGAGGATCTGCAGCCTCATCTACACTTGCAGATCGATGCACCTTCCAAAAAACGGTCCCAATAGACAGAGAAGCTAAATAAAACATGTGTTCATCTCAGTGAGGTTCTTGGTTTTTCCTCATCGCCAGGAAGCCAGCCATAGGTAAACCTGGGGGATTTGGAGTAATTGTGGAGAAAGCTGGAGTATCTTTACAATTTCCCACAAAGCTTTAGGGATTCACCCTCCAGGGCTTCTGGGTCTGCTGGGACCACAAGGCTCAGAATTGGCCCCGGAGTTGGTTTCCATCTTCACTTGCCACTTGACAAAAGTGAGCAACATTACTCAGAGGCAATGAGAAGGAAAATCAGCACCCACAGGGACAACACCAAGGAAACACAGCCCAAGTCTGCGCTGTCGGAAGTTCTGTCACATCGAAGGCTCCTCATGCATAAAGACTTAACTGTGTTTGCGTAGGACATATTATCATCATGAGGGATTGATAGAGGATTAACTGTCTCAGTTGTCTAAAAAAACAAAGAAGGTTTTTTTTTTTTTTTCATGCACTGAGTTTATAAATAAGGGCACAAAGAACCACAAAGGGATCAGTGTAACTGGCACTATAAATTGAAATCAGAGTGATGGCACAGCAATTATATGCCTCTGTAGGAAGAATCAACTTGACAATCTCTGAGTTCACAGCCAGAAACCATCAAGTGTTCATGTGAAGGATGTCCTCAGCCCTATAGCCCTACCGCTACCCGCACCCCCCACCCCCGGCCCTGCAACACACACACACACACACACACACACACACACACACAGTTAGAACAGTGCAAAACTCTACCTACCTCCTGGTTCAACCTCTTCAGTTGAAGAAGTAGAAACAGAGGAATGGAGAAATTAAGTGACTTTCCCACCATCACATAACCAGCTGAGTGCAGGTATCCCAACTCCGGGTCCAATATTCCTTACACCACACTCTGACCCCCGGTTGCCACAGGAAAGCACCCTACCACCCCTGTATTTCCAGTCCACATCCCTGCTGTGCCATTCTCCCCTCCAGTCAGCTGGAAAATCTTTCTCCTCCCAGCCAAGGTGAGCCCTGTATAGTGCCCTTGCAGACGGAAGAGTAGGAAGTCTCTTGGGTATTGTGGGAGTAAAGACCCATCAAAGAATCCCAAAGGGCTTGACGACAGTTCTACCTTTGCTCTCTACCTCTTTCTAAAGAAACTCCTTGAAATCTTAAACTCTGCCCTGGGTCCTTTTGCATTCCTATGGGTGCCTAGCATCATACTGAGTGCACAGCAAGTGTGCAGCATAAAGAAGAAAGCCTGGGCTCCCTCTCACTCATCTCAACCTAAGTAAGCCCCACTCCTTAGAGACCTGGCTCCTTACTCCCTGCCCTTTGTCCCCACGCAATACCTCTGATCCTCTGCCGAGGAATTGATAAATCAATGGCCAGGGCCTGCCTTCCATTCAGACACAAATTCTCCCCTCCTTTTTTTTTTTCCAAAATAAATGAGAGCCAACCATACAACAATGTTGTTAAGAAAGAGAAAACCAGTGAGGTGCTGTGGGATTGTGAGAATGACAATGTTATACCCAGCATTGGTCAGTGCCTCCCCCAGGGGCACAGGCCTGCCATGTTCCTGAGTTACCCCGAGTAAGTCTTAGGAAAATTAAACAGTGTTGAATTGTGGTATGTGAAGGGTTATTAGACAACAGAAGAGAAACCTGCTAGACTGGAGCCTGTGTTCAAAACCTGGTTCTGCCCTTCAAGAACTTGACCCCATCTCTTCCCTTCCCCAGGCTCACTTCTAGAAGGTGAAGGAGCTGGAAATGGTACAGCCTGAGGTCCCTTCCAGTTCTTCCCCTCTATGACTGTACGATCGGTTGTCCTCATTTCCTAGGAGCTGAGAAAAAGCGAAAACATTCTGAGCAAAAAGAAGTTAAAAATGAGGATCTCCTTGAAATGAAAATCACCAACAACTGTAACGAGGCACCAGTAATAATAATTGATGGTCTACAGTCATGGGGTACTTTTCTATATACAAGTCACTGTTCAATGTAGTGTACAGGTTTTAATTTGTTTAATCTTCGCAACAACCCATTGCCCTTATTATCCTTATTTTACAAATGAAGGCACTAAAGCAAGGAGAGGTTAAGGCTTTGCTCAAGGTCAGACTGCTGGTGAGTGGCTGAACTTGGACACAAGCCCAGGAAACCTGCCTCCAAAAGTATGTGCCACACAACTCAGGAGTCTCCGTTCCCTGGAGCTTATCAAAAGCGATTTCTTAAATAACATCTGTGGGCAAAAAAGTGGGCCCAGTACCTTCCCAGAGTCTTTTCTGACTGCAGTAGGCTTTCCTCTGTAAAAGGAAGCTATACCAGGAGGGCAGAACTATTTCCTATTGGGGGCCCACGATTCTACCCTCACATGTTGCCTCCAGGACTGATAGCCTCTGTGTGTGGTGTGAAAGCCAGTCTCCAGCTTGGGGTATCTGCCTGGGCTGACCTTCCTTGTACTGGTCCTTTCTGGTAAATGCATGAGTCATCATTTCTGAGGTAGTACGAGGTCTGTGTCTGACAATTCTTATCAGTGCTGCCCCTTTTGCAGAGGTCCGGTCACTAAATTCTTAGTCTTCAGAAAGCTTTGCCTTATCCAGCTTTGAGGATATTCTCCTGCAGGGCCTCCCCAGTCTTAGGGTACATTTAATGCACCTTTTTAGGTATTGAGAGATCTTTTCCCACCCTTACAAAGGAACTTATAAAGTGGGGTAATTAACCTGTGAAGGATTACATTTGTCCATCATCATGCTGCCCATGCTGTCTACATGGGGTTAGTTTTCACTATAGTACTTGGCCAAGAAAACCCAGTTCCCCTAAATGAATCCCAGTGATAAATATCCCCTATCCCCATTTCCATGCTCTGGCTTCTTCCATTAAAGAACTATAGGGAACTTATTCAGGGGGAACTGGAAAGAAAAGCTAGGGAACCAAAGTTGTTGTCTCGCCAGAAATGTATGTTCTGACGGGAGAAGATAGTGAAGGGTATCTGTGCCAAATCACATGCTGGAAAGAAGCTATCTGAGATCCGGGGAAACTTCCACCTGCTAAGAAGAGCTTGCAGTCTGTTAAAAAAAAAAAAATGGGAGTCAGAATTCTTACCTCTTTTCGTATAACTGTGGATAAGTCAGTTAACCTCTTCAAGCCTCAGATTCTCATCTGTACAATCAAGAGTTTATATTTGATCTCTACAGTCCTTTCAGCACCACCAACAACAAATTATAGGTCCTTGCCCAGCAAGAGAGAGAAGGAAGAAGCCATAGGACAAAAGAGATCAAATTTGACAGATTCCCAAGATCGGGAAGCACAGATTTCTGCCTAGCTAATTCCTTTACGTGACCCGATAAGGATAAAATTTTTAAAAAAGAACAAAATGAAATACACTCATGGTTAATCAAAAGGGATTGAAAGTCATTGCTAACCTCACACCTACCTTGCTTCGCCTCCAGCTCACCTCCCTTGAGACATTCCTCCTTCTCTTTAATGCCTCATCATGATTCTCAAAAACTGTGATCACTCAAGGTTGAAGCTTTTAATCTCCCATGTATAAAAGGATATGCAAATAGTGTTCAGTTTCCTGTTGAGTCTCTGCCAAGGTCTTAGCCTGGCAGTTCTGGGAAAGGAGCCAAAGACCTCATATTTCTTGGCTGTTAACATTCTCCCATCTGTGCTCAAGTCAGCAGCCTGGGCTTCAGGCTATAGCTTGTCTTAAGACCTACACTTTCCTAGATTTTCTAAAGGAACTCTTTAGAATGTTTCTGCAAGAAAGTAACTTGGTTCCCAAGTAACCAGACAGAGGATTATCTGATTATATTTTGAGACAGTAAGAAAAAGACCAGGAAGTCTATATTCCTATATCATAGCCATGGAATCCAATCTAAGCTACTTGAGGTACTGATATTAATTAGGTCTTAGGCAAGGCTTGCAAATAAGTCATCCGTGTCTCCAACACAGGGTGTCCCACATCATACATACACGTGGTGAAAAAGGCAAGCCCCTCAGATAGAATAACAGCCCTGAACAGCAGTCACAAACAATAGACCTGAAAAACACAAGACATCTCAATGTGTTTCTGAGCCAAGAGGTTCTGCTAAACAGAGAATTATCCCCTGTGTCTCCCTGATTGAACTCACACAAAATACCAGCTGCCATTTTTATTCAACACAAGGCATCCAGACCCAAGTTCACTGAAATGTTGTTACCAGTATTCTGAGGGAAGATTATATGTTCCAAACTAGGTTAAATCTGACCATTCTCTATGCATGGAATTTTCTCTTTTTCTGTAAATGCTCTGGGCTTATTTGTATTTTCTAGTATTTCCGTTCCAAAGCTAACTCCCAAAGGGCTTTCCTGTGCATCCTTATTTCCATCAGAAGGTCAGTGTACAAGTTAAATTTTTGAATTTCTTCAGAAATTCTATGGAGAGATTTCCTCTCCCATTTCTCTGTTAACCCAGGCAGCTACAGGGAGCAAAGAGTTCAAGCTTGGATTACCTTGAGAAAGTACAACATTAGTCTCTCATAAAAATGCTCTCAGGGTTCTTGTTCCATACCAATCATTCACTTAATGTTTTCTGCAGCATCAATTTTTAAATATCTTTTTCTAAGCTTGATCCTCGGGCTTCCTCTTTATAACATCATACTTTCTTCTTTGAAATCTATTTACAAAAGTGTTGATGCTCTACAAACTTTCCACCCCTGTTTTTTCCTTCTAGCCTCACTCACCCTAAGCCTTACATCCCCCACGATAATTGTTCCCAGATCATTTGCCTCTCAACGGGGAAATGATGCAAACCATGTCCCTTCCTATTCCTCTTTTGCTTCTCAGCCCTACCTTCCCCTCCCCAGTGCATGCCATGCAGTTCTGGAAAGTTAGCTCCACCTTGCTCCACTTGCAGGCATTTTTCTCAGAGATGTGTCCCTGGAGCAGCATTTGGGGACTGAGCCTGAACTCCACTGATATTATGACTCTTGAAGGTGCCTAACTCAGAAAGACTTGGCAGTTTCTACCTAAATCCAGGCCCAGCTACTTCATCACTATAATTTGCCACACAAATTGAAAGGAAAATTGTGGGCTCTCTGCATATCATTCCTATAAAGGCTCAGAACTAAATCTTAGATTCTACAGGATATATGGAACCTATGAAGCTCCAAGGCAAAGACTTGAATGCACCAGTTCTGTGGACTGTAATAGGAGCTATCCAGATCATTTGCCTTCATTGGAGGAAAGAAGCATTGTCGCCTTAGACATCTCCAACTCTCTGGCCTGCATTTGTCTTCCTAATCCCATACCTCATTCTACTGTGTATTTACAGCAGATGTAGTCCACCCAAGGAAACCTGGAAAAAGTCAACATACTCTTATGTTAGTCTGGAGGCTCAAAGTAAGTGATTCTGACTCCCGAGTAAAATCTTCCCCTCTCTCCAATGCAAAGACTCCAAAGGCTATGTATAAAGCAGGGCTCTAATCACCTTATATTCCATTTGGATGTATTTCTCCTAGTTCCTGTACATTGTTTCTGTACATAGAGAATTCAGTGATGAAAACTGAAGATCTATCCTACATACACTAATTAACAATCAGTGCAGATTGATTGTAGGGGATGGGGAGATGATTTTGCACTGAGATTCATTAACCTCTATTTTAATGAGAAAAATAATAGAGAAAATTTCTTCCTACAGTGACTTTCTCTCTGGATAGATTGTTTGCCAGGAAGGGTTAGGATGGTTCTGCCGTGGCTTTTTGGCTTCCACACCCCAAGCCATCTGGTCTCCATCACATCTGGAGGAAGGATCTCTTTGCTCAGCATTGTTTATACCATCACACTGATCCCAATAGTCAGAACTGACTATACAGATTGGCTAATAAACCTAGACAAGCCCATGTTCTAAGGGAGAGAGGTGGAAAACAGCGGGACGGGTGGGACCTGGTGCTGGGAAACCGCTCGTGTCCGCTGCTGACTCAGTCTTCTACCAGCTGTTTAATCCAACAGATACATCTTCCTTATGAGGCATTGGAGACCCAGAACATCCACATCCTGTGGTTCCCTGTACCCCTAACACCCCACTTTTGAGTTCCTTTCCAATTCAAAGAACAAAAGCCGCTGGCTTTGGGCCAGTTCACAACAGATGTGAGTTGCAACCGCCAACTACCCAGGTCAGGGCATGAGAATCGGCTTCTTAGAAATTCCCATACTCGTGATCCCATCAATCATCTAGCACCTGCTCAAAAAGAGACTGGGAGACTTTCTCCTGAGCATCTTTAGGGATTTAATGTTTCCTGTTGGGTATTAAGAAGACTGAGGTTACTAAGATTTAAGAAGGCTGAGAGTTAAGGAAATCATTGGAAAGTAGACATTACAAATTTACACGGACTTAAGGAAAACCTGCAAATCTATCCAAAACTTTGACATAATGCCTTCCTATACCATTGACCTTGCTGATCTCTCTCTCTGACCCCCATGGGGTGATCACTCTCCATATAGGTATTCAGAGCCATTAGCAGCAGGACCTTTCCTCTGTCCACGTGCAAGACAATGGGAATGAGATTCTGCTGATCAGAATATCATTACTAGTTTGTGCCAAGCCTTGCAAGATCTTTTCCTTGTACTGCCACTGTCTTTAAGAGATTGTACCCTGGATTTCCCTAAGTCTGTGTATTTCTTTCACTATTTTTTTACACCAAGAAAATGGTCCCTACTGTGTGCTGCCTACTTAGTAAAGCTAAGAAAAATAAGAAGGACAGAGACGAAGTTCAAAGAAAAAAACAAAAGACATATACTATTGTTGACTCAAGAGTATTTATCACTTGAATTGATATTAACCTGATCTTTCCCCAAAAATATAAAGGTCAGTATTAGGATATGTATTTTTTTTAGGGTTGCTGAAAGAAAATATGAGATTCAAGAAGTGTAGAAGCCTTGAATCCTACAGAATCCACCACCCTCCAAAAAAGTGCTTAGCTGTGGCCAGAATAATCCAAAGTCTTGGTGATAGCTATGGGAGACTGCCCCTGGCAGCCCTCTGCAAACTGTAATGTAGGTCATCCATGGCTCCCCCACTCTCATCTTTCTGTGCCTTTTCCTTGGGCCCTCCTCCCCATCACATCCCTCATATGCTTTCGTTCTAGTCCCATCAAAACTTGCTATCAAGAAATGACCTGAAACCCATTCATACTAATTTAGTGAGTGACAAAAAATAGATGGAGGCTTTGGTTTTTCTCAGGTTGGAGTGGGAGGGAGGAAGCATTGTATGTTAATGGGGATAATAGTTGTAAGCTAAAGACTAAGACAACCATGGTGAAATTTTCAAACTTCAGAATACTGCCCAAAATGAAAGATGGAAGTTTGTTCTCCATTGGGAGGCTTAGTGTGGATCATTCAAGGAGAGTCTGGAGTCTCCCAGAGCAGGCATGTCCCTTCCCATATTCCAAGAAGAGAACCAGCTGGAGCACAAAGTGAGCATCAACCTGCCCATGCAGAAAAGCATGCAGCAGAGCGCAGAATTGGGGCAAAGAGGAAAAGTACATATATTATGTCAATAGGGCGAATAGCTTTGTAATAGTTGACAACAATTCAGCAGGGAAACAAATATCCTGGTCAGAGAGTAGGTTCAGGTGGATGCCTACACTGGGAAGGTTGTTTACAATCCGGTTAGGTTAGAACTCAATGACCTGAGCTCTTTTTCCTCCCTAGAATTCCCGACAGAAGTTTATGTTGAAAGAAAATCAGGACCACCATCAAAAAGCAACGCAGCAATTATGTTGGAATATTCCTTCCCAGTTTTCTCCTTCAATGTATAGATTATTACTCTGTAAAAGTAATCATACTCCACATACACATTTGTATCTTTTTTAACATTATGTAATCAATTCTTTATGTTATTAGATCCTTTTCCTAATTAGCATTTTTAGTGAACCACATTAATATTGTGTCTAGGAACATACTACTGTTTACTTAATCAGTTCTCTTATGATTGAGAATTTAGAGGGCTACTACATTTCTCCTACTATTAAAATGGTGTAATGACCATATCTGTATATAACTTTCTCATTATTTTAAATTAACATATATGTATATGAGGTAAAATACATATAAAAAATGTGTTTATATGTAAATCTGAAGTAGTCTCCATTTTCCTCATTCAGAAGATTCAAAATCAAGGTTTTTAGCCAACTTGAATACATAAACCCTTAAGATTGCAGCTGAAATTGTCAAATTCTACTTCAAAATGTTTAACGTTTTAATTTAGTTACATGTACATATTTAAAATCACATATTATATGAAATAGTATATTCATTTTGAAATACTGCTTTTTTCCATCCTCATAACTCAAAAATTTTATTCAAATTCTTCACAAGCATCTCAAATCAATATATTTGTCCTCAGTAGAGCTGCTTCTTTTAATCTTCAAACATTTTTCCAGAGTATATCAACCCCACTTGTATCTAAGTTGTTTGAATTATAGCACATTATGAATCCATATATGAAACTATCACTGAAACATTTTTGAACCACGACACCTATCCACAAAACATTAGAACTGTTTTGCCATTTATCCTATAAGTGAATATTCATGATCTCCACAACAAAACATTCAGAGTCTTTAAAAGACTCTGAAATAATAGACATTTAACCAATATTGAACACTTGTAGTTTTGAAGGCACACTCTCAAGAATAATTACTAAATCCTTGTTAAATTACTTATTCATCTTTTTTGCTAATCTCAGCCATTGATTTTTGTAAGTAGCCATGAACTAGCATTGACTCAGATGGTTCCAGGTTAATGTGTCTTCTCTGAACTGTACTCAACCATACAAAATAAAATTATGTAAAAGCATCGTAATACTGCCTTTTATAATTGTTGTAAGGAATCAAATATAAGGGACTCTCTCTTCTCTGAGGATAATAAACCTCACTTTATATTCAAACATACATAGCATTTTCCCACAGTGAATTCCTCAAAGTAGAAATATTTCCTCAAACTAGTTTGCATATTTTCACCCTCTTGATATTAAACAATTTGCTTCCAATAAAAAATAACAATTTATATCATTACCAACATCTTGCCAGCATTGGGAACATCACCTTTTCTAACAAAATTGTTTAAGTATCTGTCAGAAAAAAAAAAAGTTTTGTTAATGCTTTATTTGCATTTTCTATTACTAGAAAGTTAAAACATTTTTCTAAGTGTCTTAGCCAGTGACTAACTTTCTTTATTTGTCCTTTGTCCATTTTTTTCCAGGTTCTTAGTATTTTACGTGTTGATTTTTGTGACTGTAATAATTTTGTGCCTCTGAGTTTTACAACAATTAACCACAATAACAGCACTGGTGAAAGGAAATTTCTATTCTGGGTGGCAAAGTGCCAAGTAAAGGGAGAAAGGAAGAAGAGAGTTTTTGTATTGCTGTGTTTCACCGTGACACGTTTCCACAGAAGTTGAAGTGCATTAAGCCTTTATTCAAAAACACCCAGTTGTAATCCCCTATGTATGTCTCAGCATCAGGAGGAGTCCTCTGAGTGTTTCCAGGAGAAACTAATATACGAGCTTTATTGCTCCCTTGCCCCCTGACTCTCTTTTTTGGGGATTTACTCCATATCACCTACTGCAATCGTTCCAGAATGTGGGCGAGAATCACCAAAGTTATAATCCCAACCACACATTTTAACAACATTTATTAAATATCCTTGTGGCAGTGTCAAAGAGAATATCGTGGAAGGAGTAAAGAGAATGGAAGTAACAATGGCCATGAGCCTGGCTACTGGGTCGCACACTTGTAAATGATGAACGCAGGTGCACCCATGTCTGTCTAATTTACAAAATTCCTCCCTTCAAACAACTCAGTGCCTAGTACAAAACAAAACAAGTGCTTGGGAAGTGATTGTTGTGAATTGAATTTCATCTCGTTAATATGACATGCTTCTAGAGTCCTTTTTTTAAAAAAATAACCCGAAGGGGATCCACAAGATGAACATCTGACACCAAATGCCCAAATCCTAACAGTTCACATGTCTTATTTAAATGAGAAAACTGTGAAATGAGAGAGTAGAGATGGCAAGAAGGTCATTATCAGGCTGTCCTGGACAAATGGCCCAGTGATGTGATGGAGAATACGGACTCTTTATGAATAAAACCTGAATTATCAGAAAGACACAAGTAAGTAAACAGATGGTGGCAGGGGAAATTTTGCAGGTAGAGTTAGCTAGGAAATGCTCTTGGAGATGAATCCTAAACTGGTCTTTGAAGATAGTGAAAGATCTAGTACAACCGGGAATATTATTTCAGAGTCAAGGAATCTCCTTCTGTGACGGAATGCCACCAAGCAGTTTCTTCACCACCGAGCAAAGGCACAATTTATCCCTACCCACTTAAACTGTGTGTTTTTGAAAGATTTCCTGGGAACTAAGCAATATTTCTGTTCACTTCAGAGGATCAGTCAATGTTAATACCACAGATCTGAGAGCTTACGAGTCCTGGACTACTCCTTCACTCTTCTCTTGACCCTGCATGTGTTTGATCCAAGAGCACAGGGATTAATCTCTTCATCGTGAGATTACAATCACCAGTTAGCACACCAAGTCCGATTGCTCTTTTTATGTCTAGAAGAGCAAAAGCAATGCATAGGGGACTAAAATTATACCCAGGCTTCCTCTCAGGTTGTGCAAAATAACGAGGCTTATGGCTTAAAGGATAGAATACATCAACTCAATCAAAATAAAGTCAGAAGGGCCCATATTCAGGGAATATAAACAATTCACCAAGATAACACTTACATGAAATTCTCGCTTTTACTTATTTTCTAAAAGAGCAAACTCTTCTAGATATTAATTTTTCAGCATATAGTGATGAGTTTTAACATTTCTTTCTGGTATAGCAGACTGGAGACATTCACAGCCACAGAAAGAAATAGGACGAGCCTCCTGCTTCATGCAAGAAATCACGCAGAAAAAAATATTTCAAACCAAAAAAAAAAAGTTCTAAAACACTTTAAAGTCTCAGATTACTTGCTGGTTGCAATGGGAATATGTAACTCTACCAAAGATAGATTTTTATGTCACCGTCTTATCCTAGGAATCGATCTTAGCCTCATTCAGTCATTATCTTGACATGATGCAGTTCACAAGACACAACCTCGCCACACAGTAGTCCTGCCCCAAATCAGTAAATACACTAAACCTAATCCAACCTTTAGTTCTAAAAGGGGACGAGGGAGCTAGAAGAACAAGTTAAAGGATTCCGCAGAGAAACAACAAGACAAATCCCGAAGGTGAGATATTCAGTGTTATGAGAAGAAGAAAAAAAGGCACAGTGGAGGGAAAGCAGTGGAAGGAGGACTGTCCCATATTAAAGAAACTTAAAGGATTTAGCACCAAATGAAATGCATAATCTTTAACTGGAATCCTGTTTTAAAAACCAACTGTAAAAGACATTTGGGGAAAAATTGGGAAAATTTGATCATGGGACCGCTCCCTCTTCCCCTCCCCACTCAAAAGCTATAAATAAATAAATATATATATATATATATATATAAAATCTTTTTAAAAATGAATTGTGATGCTTATAATTTATTTTTAAATACTTGATCAAAATAAATAGCAAATATGGCAAATATTAACCATTGTTGAATCTAGGTGATTGAGTCTATAGATATTGATTCTGTTAATCTCTTTTTTGGAATATTTCAACTTTATAATAAAATGTTTTTTAAAGATTTTCTTTTTAAGTGACCGAGAAGTCTGTGGCAAGTTTAAATAGGGAAAAAGTGAAATGCAGTATGTTTCTTGATAATTAGCATACCTTCTTAAGGAATACTGCTCTGCTCAAAGAATTCCCTAAAGCTGGAGGCATTTTAAAATGTGTTCTGGGGTGTCTGAATGGCTCAGTCATTAAGCGTCTGCCTTTGGTTCAGGTCATGATCCCAGGGTCTGGGGATCCAGCCCCACATCAGGCTCCCTGCTCCGCGGGAAGCCTGCTTCTCCCTCTCCCACTCCCCCTGCTTGTGTTCCCTCTCTCGCTGTGTCCGCTGTGTCTCTCTCTGTCAAATAAATAAAATCCTTAAAAAAAAAAAAAGGTGTGTTCATATAACATTTTTAAGACAACAAAGAACTCTGTTGCTGACTACATAGGTAAAATGAATAAGAAAACACTTAATGATGAAGTTGCACATTTTGGATTATTCTTATTCAAGACATAGGCACAAGTGAGGTACCAAAAATCAGTGCCCCGGGGTTCTTCAGTGGGTTGGGCATGTGACTCTTGATTTCAGCTCAGGTCATGATCTCGGGGTCATGAGATCGAGCGCCGAGCTGGGCTCTGCTCTCAGCGAGGAGTCTGTTTGAGATTCTCTCTCCATCTCTCTCTGCCCCTCCCCACTATACTCTCTCTCTCTCTCAAATAAATAAATAAATCTCTAAAAAAAAAAATCACTGCCTTTCCAGATCAAAGATAATGATAATAGCTCAAGATTGTCTTCCTCTTGGGGGAGGGGCATTCCCCAACTTCTACAGATGTACCAATGAACTCCAATCAATTGATTGTCAAGCTCACTTCTCTTTCAGTTGGGTGAACATCCTAGAGGAGGTAAGAAAAAGTTTTGACAAAAGTCAGGGTATGCCAGGGTGCCTAAAACAGGGGAACTTGCCTAGATATATCCATACCTGGGGCCTTATATGACCCTCTGTTCAAAAGCCTTGCCTCTTTACATTTCTGTCCAGTTGCTAAGTATATTATTTGACCCATAAATGTTGCAAGCCATGTTGCTCTATTCCTCCTCTTTACGGTTTTGCCAAATACTCAAGTTACCATCCCAACTACCTGCTGGTTAAATAAGTAAAAATTATTTTTAATGGAAAGTCTGAAGTACGGCCACAGAAATGTTGAATGGGTACTGAAAATAATGTCTACACCTTCACTGATCCCTCCCACTGTCACCGAAGCACAATCATCCTGGATCCAGCATCTGATCCCCAGAGTACTGTCACGAAGAAGAAACCAGTAGCAGATGACCAACAGATCCATGGTCCTTGACTCTAGAGAATCCAACCACAGTATCTGAGTCACGTTTATCATTTTTATAGAACTAGAGGTTGCTACTCACAACGGCTTCTGACCATTGTGATGGTCAGATTCATTGATTAGTCGAAGCATCTGCTACAATTGATCTGCCAGCCACTAGCACAAAAGGCGAGAGTGCTGGAACCGTAGAGAAAGCTCGGGCCTTCCAGCTGCCACTGCAACTTTGGCAGCACAAATATAGATGTAGAACAGTAAGTAGCTTCCAAAGTACAGGCCATGGACCTCTAGGGTCCCCGAGACCTTTTCAAGGAGTCCATCACATCAGAACTATTTTCACAGTAATACCAAAACATTACTTGCCTTTTTCAGTGTTGCTATTTGCCCTGATGGTGCAAAAGCAATGATAGTGAAACTGCTGGCCGTTTAGCATGGATCCAGGCAGGGGCATCAATTCTGTATTAGTCGTCAGTCTACGGCCATACCACCCTGAACGCGCCCGATCTCGTCTGCATTAATCGTCATTTTGTTCTTTACCACCATATATTTGCAGGGGGCGGAAAGCCAGTGTTACTTTAAAGTATTATTGACTGTATTAGTTTGCTGGGGCTGCCATAATAAAATACCACATACAATATGATCTAAACAACAGAAATCTATTTTCTCATAATTCTGAGGCTGAAAAGTCCAAGATCAAGGTGCCCGCAGAGCTGGTTCCTCCAGAGACCTCTTCCCTTCGCTTGTAGATGAATACCTTCTCGCCGTGTCCTCACAGGATCTTTCCTCTGTGTATACATAGCCTTGCTGTCTCTTCTCTTTGTGTGTCCGAATTTCCTCTTCTTATAAGGACACCAGTGAGACTGAATTAAGGTCCACCCTAAGGACCCAACCTAATCCAATCCAAATAGCCTCATTTTAACTTAATCATATCTTTAAAAACCCTATCTCTAAATACAGTCACATTCTGAGGTTCTGGGAGAGAGGACTTTAATGTATGAATTTAGGAGGGGTGCACACAATTCAGTCTATAACATTGACAAAGCAGTAAAAATTATTAATTTTATTAAATCTCACCTCTTGCATCAAAAGAGGGAGTACATATAAAATACTTCCACTGTATTGCAAGCTGAACTAGCCACTTTTTCCATGAAACATCACTTTGCTTGAAAAAATGACTGATCAACTATGGTTATTCAGACTTGAGTATTTGGCGGACATCTTCTTGAAAATGAATCAACTAAGCCTGTCACATCAAGAAGAACAACTGGAAAGTTGTTGCTAATGATAAAAATCTAAGCTTTTAGGCAAAAGGTGGAGTTAAGGAAAACTTGTATCTGCCACCATGAGCTGAATGGCCCCCCAATGTTTAAATACTTTTCTGATTTAAAGATACTGATGGTGATATTAACAACTGTGATAGTTTGATACTGTATAATGAAATATGTCAACATGTGGAAGTTGCCTAAATCAGTGAACCAATTATTTCCCAAATGACCAATGGATAATGTTACAAAACCATGCCTGGTGAAAGTTTCATCCAAAATGCAAGCTAGACCAATGGATTTTTGTTTTAAAGATTTTATTTATTTATTTATTTATTTGACAGAGAGAGATTTAGCGAGAGAGGGAACACAAGCAGGGGGAGTGGGAGAGGGAGAAGTAGACTTCCGGCTGAGCAGGGAGCCTGATGCGGGACTCAATCCCAGGTCCCTGGGATCATGACCTGAGCCGAAGGCAGACGCTTAACGACTGAGCCACCCAGGCACCCCGAGACCAATGGATTTTAATCTAAGAGAATATGAAAAGTTCATTAATATGGTTTCAGATTCCACACGGCAACTAACATCTCTTTTCAAACTACATTATCTGTGGAAGGCCAGAGTTTCTTCATATTTTTTAACCAAACCAGCATATTGCAGTAGGTAGGATGCCTAAGTACACCTGAGAATCCAGCTGCCTTCTAATAAGCCAGCTCTACCCTGACATATATTCAAATATGATCAAACACACCCAGTATCTCCCTTCCTTCGGTCTACACTCACTCATGTTTTCTAGCTGTTCCTTCCTGTACTGGATATGAAGTATCTTCAACAGGTTGGTATTCTCCTTTGAATATTCTGCAGTTTGTCTATAACCTTCAGAATACATGTCAAGGAGCCAGAGGTGGAAATAAATAAAGCTAGTTTAAAGTCCTCAATCCCAAATATTTCCAACCTGGAGGATGCCCCTGACCAACCCCTACTTCATTTTTGCCTTGGTATCCCATGAGTTTTCTCAAAGTGCTTGGGAGCCTCTGCGCACGGGGCCTGGTCTTAGCTGGGACTGGACAATACCATGGAAGCCCAGTTTTCACAGTTTCTGTTCCTCGGTCGCACACACCACCAACCTCCCCCCCCCCCACCCAGAGAATGAGGTTGCCCAGCACTGAGAACAAGGCCCAGCCTCCTTCCAGGAAGAGCTGAACTTTAGGATACACCAGCTCTGTGTCTGCTCCTTCCCTTTCCCACAGAAGAGCATCTCATACGACACTGTAACACCACAGAGAAAAAGAAAATGGCAGGTTGTCCAGGCCAGTCTCTGGCACTTCAGGGAAGGAGGTCAGCTAGACTGAGACACTTTCAAATGATAAATGCCAGAAACACTTTCAAATGATAAATGCCAAAATAAAAACCAAAAAAGACCGGGTATTTGCCTAGGTGTGCCAAAAAATACCACTGGACTAGGAACTGGGGTACTCGATTTCTTGTATGCTTCTTTGAAACTGGGTGTCTTGGCGAAGTTGTGAAAGCTCTCTAGATCTTTCTAGACTCTTTCATCTGAACACCAAGGAACTGAATATTATGATCGCTGAGGTCTCCCCCAGCCATGACACTCCAGGCTTCCTCCCCAAAGACACGAGTGATCCTTGATGACTCACATTAATGGAAAAGAACGTGATTTGAATGTAGACCAGGTGAAACTCATTTCTATGTGACGTTAGAATATATTTCATGGTGTGCAGCAAATCACAACAAATTTATTTTCCTGATGATGCTGAGTTCGGGCTAATGTTAAAAATCAATTTGCTTACAACGAATGCTGCTATGGCCCACTACACAAGTGTAGGTGGTATTCCACAAGGCAGCCTGGTGCCAGCCTGAGAGCTAGGGACTTGGAATTGGGCACGTATGTGTTCTGGCCATGGCTGTGTCACTTCCTCACTTATCCTCTCTGAACATGAGATATCTCATCCTTAGGATGGATTCAGAAGACACTTTCTGAGCACTCACTGAGGCAGGCACTGTCCCGGCACAGAATGTAGAGATGAACCAGACAAATCCCTTCTCTCTAGGGATTCATTAGGTAGGGTCTCTACCTAATGAAAAAGAGAAAAAAATAGGTTTCATGAACTCTCTTCTGCACACTTCTGTTGCAGGGAGGGAAAGGATGGGTATCTAACCCAGTCCAGTCTTCTGCTATCATCTGGGGCTTCCCAGGGAATTCACCAGCAAAGCTAAGACCAGAGAATGAATAGGATCTAAGGAAGTGGGTTAAGGGCCAAACTAGGAAATCAAAGAAGGGAAGGGCTTTTCAGGCAAAAGCAATCACATGGCAAAGGCAAAGAGGTATGAAAGAACATGGAACTTTCAGGAAGCAAGTATTTCAGTGCAGCTGAGTTCAAGGGAGCAAGTGAAAAGTACAAGATGTAGGCCTGGTTGGTAGACAAAAGCCTGTGTTCCATATCATTTTACCTTGAAGTAATTGGGGAACTACCAATAATTTCAAGCATGTAATTTCATATTTGAGATTCCCCCCAAGGCTTAGCATCTGTATTAATTAGCTATTTCTGCTGTGATTATGATCTGTAACAATCCCGAATTGCCGGTTACTTCCAACAACAAACATACATTGCTTTTGCTCAGTGTTCTGCAGTCCAGCTGGACTTGGCTTCAAGATGGGGGTTGGATTCAGGTCTTCTCTGCATGTCTTCATTCTAAGACCCAGGCTGGAGCACACTCCTCTCATCACAGAAGAAAGAGGTTTAAAAGTAATGGTGAAAATCCATGATGGGATGTCTCTTGGAGCTCCAGCTTGGACTCGCACACTGTCACTTCCACCCATGTTTGATCAGTCCAAGCACGGCCAAGCCCCAAAGTCAATAGAGTGGGATGTATACTCTGCTTGTAGTAGGCCTTGCAAAGTCATGGGCAAAGTACCTGGGCACACACTTCCGTTGCTGGGAGGGAGTGAAGAGTTAGGAAGCCACAACAGGCACATTCTCATCAGGATTCATCACCCCAGATCTCTCTGCCACAGCCAGGGGATTGTAAAATTCACTGCCCCAGAACCATAAGGTTGCCTGGTTTAAGCTTTGGCATTACTCCAGAGTTCAGCTGCTTTTTCATCCCCAACTTTTTGTTTCCCATAACTAGTTCTATTCAAACCAGTTTCTAATGGCTGCTTGGGAAAGCTTTATACCAGCACTAGGAAGGGGTCAGTGAGTCTCACAGGGGTTAACCAGCACCTTAATTCGTGATCCAACACAGTAACCACCCACCTCCTGCCATTTCAAACCTTAGCACCTAAAACCAGTTCTACTCAAGAGTTCAGGTTGCAATTCCTTGTTCTCCTCTGGCCCTCCCCATGAGACCCACATTTCCTTGCTTTCTATCCAAGGCCATCCCACTACATTAATACTGAGAGCATAACATTTCTTCTTTTCCTTTTTTCCTATTTGCTCTTTGGTTTTCTGGGGGGAGGGGGGCATTGTTTGGTTTTGTTTTTTTCTTCAGCAAAAGAATGTTAGACTCTGTATATGGAAATGCAGTTGCTTGGAATTTATGGGACAGGAATGCAGTTGTATGTAGGGTGGGAAGGAGTTGTCACAAAGATTATAAGTAAAATTGTGATGACTTAATCAAGCCGTGGATTTGCATAAGATCTTCTAGAGAGAGTGTGAAGATAAACCTTTTTAAAATCTTGGTCCCTTTTGATAGCAACAGCAGTAAAATGCACACTCTCCTTAAATGGTTATCATTTAATAATGTCACTTTGTTTTCACAGTGATAGACACAGAACTCACAGGCAAACCGGGACCAGTGGTATGGAGGGCCCAGAGGAGTTTTCGAAAAGGGAATAACTTGTCAAAAACTAGAGGTCAGACAAGAATATAAATAACAAGAATCCACTGAATTGGGCCAGAGTCGCCGTGTCTCGTTCCATGGGCCATGCCTTACACAAGGGTGCTCAGCTGAGGGGACAAGCAGGGCTAAAATTCAGCTCGCGCTCTGCCAGCCAAGCCGAGGACCCGGTGCGGAGCTGCATCAGCTGGAGAAAGGGACGGCTTTTATAAAGCACACAAAGGTGCCATCTGTTTGCCAAGCTTGAACCCGAGGGGCTGCCTCTGCATTTGCCCAGCACGGTTGCCTTCTCAACATCACACAAAGCACCATATGGGCTACTGGCCCTGGATTTAGCAACCAGGGAGCCAATGGAGAGGATGAAATTTTAAA
Organism: Halichoerus grypus; assembly: GCF_964656455.1. Taxonomy (NCBI): domain Eukaryota; kingdom Metazoa; phylum Chordata; class Mammalia; order Carnivora; family Phocidae; genus Halichoerus; species Halichoerus grypus. The sequence goes on from NC_135719.1 coordinate 80,660,303, forward strand.
TTTATATGACAGCCCTTTGTAAACTGTATAACACTATTCAGGTATAAAGTGGGGCAGGCAGAGGTGAATCAGAGGCTTAGCAGGTCACAGGAGAAATTCCACTGACCACAGACATTTTCTGCCCAACCCACAGCATGCAGAATCCACTTGAGACATCCAGAAATCTAACAAACTCCTCTATGGGAAACCATCTGAGAGGAGACTGGCCAGAAAGCACACATGGGAACGGATGTGATGACTTCTGAATGACCATTCTAGTCGCAAACTCCAGGGCCGATCCGGCCAACAAGGCAGAAAAGCCTCAGACAGAAGCAACTGGGCAAGCCTGCCCTGCCCTAGCAGCCAAAACCCTTTCAGCTTGCCAGAGCTTGACTTGGAGAAAACATCAGGCCCCAGCGGCGCTCAGAGGCCACACAGAGTGAAACCAGGGGAGGTTTTTGTAAAGCTCTGTAGCACTGTGATTGGGGGGATACCCACAGTGCTACAAAAGCCACAGAGACCTATACAAAAACTGCAGAGCATTTCCCTGGGAAACCCTCAGCCTGGCTACCAAGCCTCAGGGGATGAACACTGCAGGAAGCCACCCCTCTTTGCTCAGGGACTCAGGAGGGACACCAGGAAGTTGACTGGACCAGGAGAAGTGACCCCCAGCTGCTGGCCTCTCATTCCCTCGGATGAAACTGGCGTTTCAACATGTTCCTACAGCCACATGTGGAGAATACAAAAAGGTGTCTCTTTAGAAACTATTATTGTCCTGGTTCGTGTTGATTCTATGGGAAGAGTTATATGAACCATCTCATATGGAATTTCTGAATCCAAGTCCCTAGAGAGATTTGCCTGAGTGCTTGGCCTTGCAGTTTGGGAAGACAAATTCAAAGAGAGATTGATTTGTTTTTAGGCAATCGCCAGCCATAGTTGTTCATTCTGATGCTACCGTAAATCCCCGGCACCTCATCAGGGCTTCACACCACCCCCATCACCCCTTGTTATGCCAAACGCTGTCTGTGTCTAAAGCAGTACTGGGGGATGTGAAGGCCTTGACTCTGGAACAGTCATGAATCCAAGATCCATCTTCTTGACAATGTCGGTTTTCCAAGACTGAGAGTTAGGGGTGGGTCTAGGAGTGAGAACAATCTAAAACAAGAGAAAGCAACAATTCAGAGAACATCATGAAACATACTCTACTAGAAATGTTCACTGTAGGAATACATGCTCCTCCCTTCTCCTCAGTCAACAGCCTCCCCAAAGCAAGCCCACCCCACCTGCAATTGATTAAATCGTCATAAACCAGTCGAATAAGCACTGAGGGCCATCTTTCTAAGAGCTGAGCCCTAAAGACCCTCCAGTCCTAAAGCTAATAGGAAGAGGAGCTCCCGAGGAGGGCCGCTGAGGTTTTTGGAATGTCCTCAACTGCTGTGTTACTAAGCTCTTCTTTGGAGAAGGGACTCGCCTGACCGTGGAAGCACGTAAGTAACTCATTTGTCTGCTTGTTGAGTTTAGAGGCTCCTCCATTTAAGCGGGCAGAAATATCAGGATATGTGATGGGTAGTAATAGCACCCAAATAGTGTCAAGGAGGACTGTAGGGAAGATGTGAACTATGGTCAGTCCCCTCGATAGGAGTTGGGAGGAGGTTTGTCGGTTTAAAAAAAAATAGAGTCTGGGGTCACCGGGGTGGCTCAGTCGGTTAAGCCTCTGCCTTCAGCTCAGGTCATGATCTCAGGGTCCTGGGATCGAGCCCCGCATCGGGCTCCCTGCTCAGTGGGGATCCTGCTTCTCCCTCTCCCTCTCCCTTTGCCTCTGCCCTGGACTCGTGCTCGCTCTCTCTCCCTCTCTCTCTCGCTCAAATAAATAAATAAAATCTTAAAAAAAAAAAAAAATTAGAATCCGGGTTGTGAAAGAACCACAGAGCTCTGAAGAAACAGAAAATTCTGCCTGATCTGTGGGACTCAGGTCAGGCTGTAGAGACCAGAGTCATTGGCTTAACTCCCCAGGAGAGAACTAATCAGGAAAAAGGTTGATCTGAGCCTGTGATTCTATCAAAGTTCTCCAGATATCAATAATTCTGGCCTACTTTAGGCTGAGAGAGAGAGAGAGAGAGCTGACCATAGAGCGTAAGGCCAGACGGTGGTCACTGGTGTTGCTACATTTCTCTTCAGAAAAAAGGGAACCAGACATCTGCTTCTAATTGTTGGAGCTGCAAATGGAATCTAGGTTACTCGTGAGGAAGTGGGAACGTTCTGGTTCCCAGTGAGACCAGATTCCAAGCAGAACAAAGTGAATGTGTAATGCTTCCAACTAAGAAATGCTTTAAAGCCTATAGGACACAGGAAGGAGCAATTCCCTAAGGACTCATGGTGTTCGTCTCCCTCACTAAGAGGATCTGGTGCCACTCACTAATTAACTGTTATAAAAGAATCAATGCTAAAGTTGTCAAAAGATTGCACTCAACACAGAAGGTATCTTTCTGTGTCATTTAAGTGACATTTGAATCCAACCGTGTCTTGCGGTTGGGAAAAAAAAAAAAAGGCAGTCTCTTTTTGGCAGTAGCTTCCAGTTAGATAGAGGATATTAATATTAAGCCAGCAAATGTAAAAAACAAATACAAAACCCCATTCCAAAGATCGTAGGGAAGTCTAAGAGTGGGGTCAGTGGTCCCAAACCTGCTGAGGGGGCTACTAGACAAGAGACAACACACTCTGGCCTGGTGCTTGGCATTCAGCTTGTGTTTTCCAAGGTAAAAGTAGGTTCCAGAGAGGTGCAGAGGGAGAATGTGATGGGGTGGGCTCCCCTCAGAGAATGCCTGGGTGGATAATGCGCAAGAGGCATACCACTGAGGGCAGAAGAAGGGAAAATAAGGAGCGCAAGGGGCGCCTGGGTGGCTAAGTTGACTAAGCAGCCCACTCTTGATTTCAGCTCAGGTCATGATCTCAGGGTCCTGGAATCGAGCCCCGTGTCGGGCTGTGCGCTCAGCACAGAGTCTACTTCAGGATTCTTTCTCCATCTGCCCCTCCCCCTGCTCACATGCTCTCACACTCTCTCTCACTCTCCTCTCTCTCTCTCTAAAAATAAATAAATAAATCTTAAAAAAAAAACAAAAAACAAAGGAAGGAGTGCCGGCTGGCCATTCCTAGACTGCACACACTATGGGGAGAAGTGGGATAGGGCTTTGCATCCAGAAAGAGATAGAGATCCAAAGCTGTGTTAACATAGTCAGAGCAGAGAAATTCAGATTTAAAAAAAAAAGAAAAAGAAAAAAATCATAGCAAAATTTTGAAGATTCAACTAGTTCAGGCCCTTGCCCTTACACCTCACTGGCTTTAAAATTTCTCACTAAAATAATAATTTATCCACATTCGCTGTGAAGTTAGTGACTGATTTTCCTAGTCTCCATTTGTTAGCTTTGTGCCCACAAACCCACAGCCCCAAATCCATCAACCTTTTAGCCGTCTGGATAGAGAAAACCAGGGGATGCCTCTTAACTTCATAAAACAGAACCAGAGAACAGGACAAGAGAGCATGGAATAAAAAGCCACAATGTAAATGTGTGCTACTGACCATGACAATGATAGGAGCTTAGAAAACAAGCACGGGCATCAGGAGCATCTTCATGAAAGTGGATCATGAGATACACTTAGAATAATATATATTATTATATGTCATCACTATATCAACCACCACTTTCTCGGTGTCTACTGTGTATCAGGCCACTGGACGAGGCACTTTATTAATGAATGTCATTTTATGCACTTCTCACAATGACCATGTGGAACTATGACCTGCCTGTTTACAGATGGAGGGCGGGTTCTCCAAGACCACAGAGCTTAGCAAAGTCAAAATGTGTACATCTGTCTGATTCCAGCATCTGTGCACTCCAGAACTTTTCTTTTCTGTGGAGACTGCAGTTTGATTGAGGCACACATGGAGGCCTTTCTTGCGATGGCCCAGCCTCCCCCTCCTCCTCTACTGGGCTCCTTTCCAAGCCGCCGTCAGAGTCTCAAGCCACCGTTAGGCTGTTTCCCTTCCAACCACCATCTCCACCATAGTCCTTCACCAAGGAAGCGCTCCTCCCACCGCCATACCAAAACCAGTTACCCAAAGAGGTATTATTCTCCAGGCAAGGCCCATTCCTCACACTACACCCCTGGACTCGAGGGTCAAGATACTCAGAAAGATCCAAATAATGCTCAGATGATCCTGAGAAAAAAGGAGTCCAGAAAATCCCAGAATCATTAATGTGTTTCTAAAATTCCAAGAGATAACCTTCTCATTCCTGCCTTTGGCATTCCCTCTCACTCACGATGAACAACTCCCAGAACAGAGTGGTTTTTTTTTTTTAATTTCAGTGTAGCTGACACACGATGTTACATTAGTTTCAGGCGTACAACATAGTGATTCGACAAGTTTATACATCACGCTCCGCTCACCACAAGCAGAGCCACCATCTGCTCTTGCACAACACTATTACAATGCCATTGACTGTATTCCCTCTACTGTGCCTTTATCCTATGCTAGGGCTTATTCATTCCGTACCTGGAAGCCTGTATCTCCGGCTCCCCTTCCCCCATTTGCCCCTCCCCCACCCCTCCCCTCTGGCAACCACCAGTTTCAGAATGGAGCCTGTGCCCTACAGTGCCTTTGGCCCCGTACTGTTTTCTCCCCTATTTTAATTCCCTCCCCAGGGATTCACAAAGCTCTCTCCCTTTCCTTCTCCAGGTCTTTACTCAATGTCACTTCTAGTGACACCTTCTCCAATCACCCCCTATAGTCCTCTTACCCTGCTTTATTTCTATACCCTCATCTCCACCCGACACTTTCGGATGCTCATTGATCATCTGTCTCCTTTACTCCCTAAGGGCAAAGACTTTGAGTTGTTCCTCACTGTATCCACAAATACAGTGAAGGCACTAAATAAATGTCTGTTGAATGAATGAGTGAGTGAAAGGATAATCAGTTGTGGCGTAAGGCAAAGGGAAACAGAAATAAAAGCCAACTAGGAACCTGCAGAGGCAAAGCCAAGTCCTAGCTCCCCAACTTGTGACAAGTCCCCGTCCCTGTCTGCTGGGCGCTCTTCTCACTGCTGAGTGATCAGCATGAACAAAGCAGACAAAAATTGATGCCTTATTGGAGCTTTCACTCTAATGGCAAAAGACAGATGGTAATCCAAATAAATAAATAAAATATATAGTATTTTAGGTGGTAATAAGCCCCGTGAAGGAAAATAAAGCAGGAAAGGGAATGCAGAAGATGAGAAGAGGGAGCAGTGTGCAGTTTTTAACAGAGGAGTCACACAGAAGGCCTCACTGGAAAGGTGACATTTGAGCAAAGACCTGAGGGGGTGACCGAGTGAGCCACGCGCAGATATCTGGAGGAAGAGCACCTCCAGGCCGGGGGAACGCAGTGCTGCCTGGAGCGTGTGAAGGAGAGTGAGGAGGCCCGTGTGGCTGGAGGGAAGTGGAAGTGACGGGGAGAGAATTTGAAAATGAGGTCAGGTTGGTAATGGGCCTGGGGATGAGGCAGCTCATGGGCCACCATAAGGACTCCAGTGTGGGGACTGGAAAGGGAAGACTGGAGAATGGAATGGAGGTCACACCTGATCCCCAGAAAAGACCAGGGGAGACAGAAACATGGATTCCTGGCCTCACCCACAGCCCTTAGAAGTGAGCACTCTCTTCTTAAATTCCAAAGAAATAGGATCCTATTTTCTCTTAGTGACGTTTCCTTACCATCCTACCCCTGGGAAGCTCTGTGCTTAGGGAAATTACACCCCTTGCTTCAAGTAAAATGTGTTTTCTCTGAGTCTAACATTAATGAACATTCCAATCATTCCACCAAGGCTTTCTAGTTTATAGAGTGCTTTATATACACCCTATCATTTCATCTTAGGAACCCCCAATACAGAAGATATTACCCTCATTTTATAAAAGAGGCAAATGAGGCTCCCTGAAATTGGCTAAGATTATATACGCAGTGAGGAACAGAGTCCAGCTAGATTTCAGGTCTTCTGACATCTTTCTACTTCACCAGAACTGAGACTCACTTTCCATTTTAGTGATTCTCAAAGCACGATCTTCAGTCCTTTATGGGCTGTAATGGATCTGAAAATGTATATTCTCTCCCTGGTTTTTATAAGTGACACGGGCAATCTTACAGACTCCGATTTTTCCATATGACAGAGGCTAATTTAACTGTCACTTTTAAGTGTGAGTAGATCATGAAAGCTTGCTACAATGTGATATTCATGAATATGTTATTTAAATGCACTGAAGATTCTAAGTATTTTATACTAAGAAGTCTAGCTGTTGCACAATGCTTGACAATGATGCAAAGCTCTGACTGGATATGAAATGGAATTCCCCTAAAATGAGGAATGAGTGAGGTACATAAGTCACTAGATCTTTGCCCTACTTAAGTATAACCCAAAGACTGAGAACCGCTACTCTAGGACCAACGTTCCACCTTTCTTCTCTCCTGCTCACACTAAGAAGCTCTTTTCCAGTCTCTCTCATTCAGAGCACAAATTCAGACCATAACAAGGCAAAGGATCAGATTTCTATTTGACAAAGGAATCACCTCCTGCTTTGGTCCTGAAGGATAGCCCCCAAGACTGAAGAACAAAGAGGTTAGTCCAGATGAGCCACAAATACCATCCAATATCTATCACATGACTTGGCAACTGGCGCCAGGGTTGCCAGAAAAAGAAAGCAAGGCAGTTTTTAGATGAGGTCTATCAGCTGCTCATTCTCCAGCACAACTGATCCACTGATCTTTGGCAAAGGAACCTATCTGGAGGTAGAACCATGTAAGTGACTCATTTTTCCTTCTTATGACCACTATTTTTAGCAATTATCTTTGTTAAATATTTTCCCAAGTCACCAGCTTGGGAAACACTTGAAAAGATCTAGCCAGCATGTAATTTAGCAAGGGATGGTTTGAGGAACAGGGACTGAGTCTCTGATAAGGTCCAGAATGAGGTATGTGCTGCAGTGGTCCTCTTGACCCACTATCTTTCCTGGAGAATATGTGCTGTCTTCCCTCCACCTGACTAACTTTAGATAACCAACATACCACCTGTGCATTCACCATTTACAGATCCAGGTCATAACCAGACCTGTACTAAATACATCTAGTAAATGAGAGGTGTGATGGTGAGCATGTCAGACCAAGATTTCAAAGACCAAGCTCCAATCCTTATCTTTGACTGACTAGCTCTCTGACTTGACTTCACTGAACATTAGTTTCCCTCTAGGTAAGCCAAGTGATTTCTAAGGTGTCTTCCAGCTTTAGCCCATGATGATTCTGATTATCATCCAGACCAATTCTTAGGGAAGATTTAGTAGGAAACCAAGAAAGTCCAATGCTGTGTCTTATGACCCAGTAAGAATTCTGCGATTTGATTTTTTTTTAAGATTTTATTACTTATTTGAGAGACAGACAGAGAGAGAGAGCACGTACGTGCGCTCGCTCGAGTAGGGGTAGGGGCAAAAGGAGAAGCAGACTCCCCACTGAGCAGGGATCACCCTGGGATCATGACCTGAGCTGAAGGCAGATGCTTAACCAACTGAGCCACCCAGGCGCACCTCTATGATTTGATTTTTTTAAAGGTACTGGAAAAGGAGTCCAAACTGTCCCTATGTGTCCATTAATACTGTGTCATCACAAAGGTTTTGACAATTGACTGTTGAGGCTCCTTCCAGTCCTATCATCTATTACTCTGGTTAAATGCATGGAAACTAGAGTCTGGAGACCTGGGAGTAAGGCCCAGCCCAGCCACTCACTATCTTAACCATACTTAGCTTCAGGGACTTCATCTGTAAGAAGGATCTAATCATCTCACCTCATGGAGTTTGTTACAGTAATGTTTGCTGAGATAGTATAAACACAAGACATTTGTAAGTAGCAAAGTACTTATACAAATGGTAGGCATCTATGATTATTATGACCCTTTGGGTAGGCTCCAATCTTTTGCATCAATGGCTCTTGCTCCAGCCATCATGATCTTCCACCTCTAACTGAGGCATAGTCCTTTATCATTGACTTGAACCTCATAGTTATGTTTCCACTAATAGTAGCCATTTGTCAATTCTGGGCAAAGCCAAAATGATCCCTTTCTCTCTGTGAAAATGTGACCCTGAAGCAAGATCAGGGGGTAAGTGATGGCAGGTTGAGGAGGTAATAGCAGAAAACCCAGGGACTTTCCTAAATGCCAGCGCTCAGAAGATAACACATATCAAACAAGCTGCCAAAATATAATGCTTAGATCTCAGACACCGTTGCAGAGTTTTATGTCTCCAGCTACACTCATTCTGCTCCACCCACCCGTTCCACACAGATGGACCATGCAGAGGGCAAATAGGTAGTGAGGTTTTTTGTAATGATGTCTGAGGTGGTGTAATGAAGCACAACTTGTCTTTGGAAGAGGGTCTCAACTCATCGTGGAACCAAGTAGGTTATACATGTTACTTCAGGGCATATATTCCTTTGGACTTGTTGTAGCCTAGCCCTGAATGAATGGAGCTTCTTGGGAAGTCAGGAGGTTCCGAACCGGAAACCCATTGTTTTGTTGTTGCAGAGAGTCAAGGTAAAATCCGAGGACAAATTCATTAGGTTTCCCTTAGGAAAATAGTGTGTGCATGCATAGAAACTCTGTTCTGAAGATTTGTAGCAATAAGCCTTCTACAACGGCCCAAATAAAGCCCTTAGTCAGCCTTTTGGTCCCTTCCTCTGTCAGGGTTTAGGACCAGGGAAAAGGCAAGCTCTAGGTGAGGACAGTCTTCCACTGTTTATGAGGACAGAGAGTCATGGCCACAGTGTAGGAAGAGGAACAGTCAAAAAGAAGAAAAATGTTTTTAAAGAAGGAGTTAGATCAAGATAGTCTTCTCTCCCTCAGATGACAAAAGCCAATATTCCCTTGTGTCTTTTTGCTGAGAACTTGCTTTAAGTCAGTGTGCCTGGCTCAGACTAAATGATCCCCAAAGCCCCCTCCTAGTCTGGGTTGGCCAAAAGCAGTTAATGTGCTCATCTCTTCTGTTAGCCCTGAATCTGAAGACTCTACTCTGGATGTAGGGTTCAGGAGCCTGTAGAATCCAATGTAGAATCACAGCCACCAACTTCAGGACAATAGAGAAGTAATGGTGCTCTCCTAGGGATATTGTCCACTGGTAATCTGTTCCAGGGCTCGGAAATCCAGGGTTGATGTTGCATAGCTGCCAATAGTCAGTCACTGGGATGCGTCCAGAGAACAGTAATCTTTCAGAAGCTTTTCAAAATGCAGACATTGCCCTTGCCTGGTTAAATTTTATTTCAGAGGAAATAAAGAAATGGGGAAATGTACATGAATGCAAGGTCAACAGTCCTGAAACCAGCTGGTAGTGTCAACACGGCGTCTGCCTCTCAGAAGGAAACATGACCTCATAGGGGTTCTTGATTGCCTGTTGCTTCCAGGGAAATAGCAGAATTTGGTGAGTTGTCTCTGAGAGGAGAGAGACTAGAAAGAAGGAGGGAAACAATCGTGTTGTAGCTGATGGCAGTCTGATCGATGTTGGGCAAATTGCATCTGAGCACAAAGTATTGTGTTTCATTTTCCCTTTAAATCATTTCCACTTGAAATTCAGAATTATCTGCAGTGTTGGAATCAAATCTCTGAGGCTATGCCTTTGGGAGCCTTAGGGAAGAAGGAAAGAGATGAAAGTGATGCTTAGCCCAGCTGCTGGGACGCTGACCCGTGCTCTCCAGTGATACTCCATTTACTTCTTTAGTTTTCTCTCCATAATGGAGTGTAATATGATTATGTGAAGCTCAGGTAGGGAAAGTGAGAATTTCAAGTCAAGCCCTCAATCCTTAAAGTTTTGACAGCAAATAATGGCCCTATACAACCGTCATTCCCTTTGGCTCTAGCCTTAGACTCTTGATTTCTGGTGATGAGACAGAGTAATCCATATGGTCTTTAAATTATATTTCATATGATTACTATATCCTCCTGAAGCTTGTATCTGGATCCAGAGACAGGAGAAATTATAAAACGAAAATAAACAGTTCAAAGCAAGCACCAGCTTCTCTGACCCGCATCCGTGACCCACGGCACCACTGGGCTCCCCGTCGGCTACCAACTTCTTGTTCAACCCTCAGATCCTTAGAAAGCCTTTCCCTGGGCTCAGGGAATTGGGAGACAGATTCCTTATTATTGTGAGACTCAGTCTGAGTGATGGGGAAGAAATTAGGTTTCTAATCAAAAAAGCAGAATTTGTGACCCAAGAGAAGGAACCAGAATATGAGAACAAGACCTGTCTCTAAACCCTCTTCAGCCTGACACTCATTATAAGAAATGTCGCCAGTCAGTGCCCCATCCCTGTTCCCAAGCTATCGTGTTCTTCTTGGAGAGGCCTCCCAATAAACTGGGAGTTAAATTTTCCATCTTGAAGGCAGCTACCAGTCACCTGTCACCTTCCTCTCTCCCTCTATGTCAGCCCTGTCCCCTGTCCCAGTGCCTCCTGGCTGGGATTTCGTGCTCACAACCTCATCCAGCAAACTATTATTAGCTTCAAAGGGAGCTGAGACTCTGTGCCCCTTGATCTCATCAAGGGCAGCTTTGTAGTGCTCTGAGTTGTGGGGTCTCTAGGCTGGGACCCAGGCAGGGGAGGCAGGGCACAGATGTTCTAGCGCAGGCCCCAGGGCCAGCCCCAGGCTGGTTACTTGTGAGGCGGTGTTGCGATGTGCTCCTGGGATACTCGACAGATGTTTTTTGGAGCTGGCACCAGACTCGTCGTGGAGCCACGTGAGTTGACTTTTTTCCCCTATATTTCTAGAGATAAACTGAGTCCTGGCACTGGGGCTGCCATCCAGTTTGCATTACTTGGGAAAGTAGAACTAGATGGAGCAGCCCAGATGTGGGGGTAGGCCCCAGCAAAGTCACCAGGCTGAGTCACTGAAATAGCTCTGTAACTAGTTTTGTTTTTAAAAAGCATATATTAAAACTATAGCCCTGGGGTGCCTGGGTGGCTCGGTCGGTCAAACCTCCAACTCTTGATCTCAGCTCAGGTCTTGATCTCAGGGTCATGAGTTCAAGCCCTGCTTTGGGTTCCACACCAGGTGTGGAGCCTACTTTAAAAAAGGGGGGGGAACTATAGCCCCCACTTATTTCTGAAATCTTCAGAGCGGCCAAGAAAACCAGAAAAATTATAGTAATTGTCAGAGCATATGAGCGGAGTGAGGGATATGCAGGGATGCTTTGGCCCAAAATCTCCAGAAGACTGTTTCATTCTTACCCATCTCTTTGGCTAGGCTGACTAGTGTACATGCCTCATTGCAACCTGAAAACAAATGTCCTGTAGTTTGGATTCAAAGGAGAGGGGTGGTTAACCAGGTCGGAGTAATCAGGTAGAGCAAACTTGTATTTCAGTGTTCAAGTTAAATCTCATATTGTCCAAGAGCCTTGAAATTGTGAGTGACATTTGTTACAGATGGTACAATTCTTAGGGAGCCAGTAGGACTCTCTATGCGAATCTAAAACATAGATGATTTCCACGTGTATAACTTAAGAAAGACTGTTCAGGAAAGGTACATACTTCTGGTATTGCTGACCAGCACATAACCTTAGCATTGGATCGGTACTCATAAAAAGAGAAAGTCTGAAATAAAACAATTGTTCAAACAAATAGCCCTCTGGAACCCATGTTGAAATGTAATTATATTGGTGGGCCAAGAAGAAAGACTGGAAATTCTCAAAAAATAAACAATTAGATCTTTAAATTTTGGACTACAATAGTGCAAATTTTACCCAACTTCAGATTTGGTTTAAGTTAAATATAAAATAGAGTATGGCAACGATATAAAATGCATTCCGTTTTTTTTTTAAAGGTTCAATTCAGTCAGATAACCTTTTCTTTGGTTACCGTGATACCAAAGAATGGATTAGATAAAACACTTTACTTTCAGGGGCGCCTGGGTGGCTCAGTCGTTAAGCGTCTGCCTTCGGCTCAGGTCATGATCCCAGGGTCCTGGGATCGAGTCCCACATCGGGCTCCTTGCTCGGCGGGAAGCCTGCTTCTCCCTCTCCCACTCCCCCTGCTTGTGTTCCTGCTCTCGCTATCTCTCTCTCTGTCAAATAAATAAATAAAATTAAAAAAAAAAAAAACACTTTACTTTCAAACAACTGTTTTCAATAGATAGGTATTCAATGAGAAAGAGGGTCTGAGAAAAACATTTTACCAAATGAATGCATTATGAGTTATCTGAAATGCTAACAGATTAAGAGCTCAATCCCACAAGTGTATTACCTTCTGCAGACATTTGTCTTGTCAGCTGTATTACATTGTTCAAATTATTCAAACCAGGTCTCTAGCCCAGAGTGAACATTGACAACTGCCTTAAAATCCCAAGCAAGCCTTAATTATCCAAGTAAATCAGACTAGGATTGGGTCAAACTCTTAGGTAACCAAGGAGATAGGATTATTTTGTTTTGTTTTGTTGTTTATTTTTTAATGGGCTAGTTTCCTTTCGCTGTACCACATAACTCCCTTGAAAATCAACCAGAATACATGAGACCAAGGTCAGTAGAGTGAGCAAGAAATGTCGCAAGTCTGAAGGCAGGTGAAAGAGCAGAACGTGTGGTTTTTCAAGCCGTTACTGCGAGAGTTATCAGTGTCTGTTATCAGTGGCTTCGCTGGAAAGCAAAACAAAGAAGGTTTTCTCACATAGGTTGAAAGTAGGTTCTAGGAGAGCCCCTTGAAAAAATCCCCAGCCGCCCTCTTGTCTCGAGCTAAAGCCTAAAGTGGAAGGAACCAGATTCTTAGGAATGAGTTCCTTGCCCTGAGTGCCTGAAACAGAATCCAGTCTTTCAGCTGAGCTTCCGGGCAGAGAATGAAGTGGAGAATCGATGCTAGTGATGAGGGGCTTTCTCGGAACAGCTGATTCCCTAGGAAAGCCATGATTGGCCATGGTCCACTTACAAAATGGTGATCAGCAGAAACTTCCAGACTAGCAAACACTCCGTCTCAACCAGACACAACCAATTAGTTTGGTTATAGCTCTACTGCCATGAGCTTCACAGCAAAGCCCAGATCCAAATTCAGGACAGAACATTAGAAAAATCATTGCATTTACTCACTCATTACCAAGACTTTTCATTTAGCATTACCTTGTGTCTTGATTGTAAATCATAGTAAACAAAAGCACACTGGAATGCAAAACATTCTTAATTTGATATCACAAGTTTTAAAACTCACCTAAGGTTTTTTTATTTTGTTTTGTTTTGATTTGATTTGTTTTGTTTGAGAGAGAGAGAGAGAGAGTGTGCGAGCGGTGGGGGGGAAAGGGGGACAAGATGGAGAGGGAAAGAATTTTAAGCAGACTCTGTACTAAGTGTGGAGCCTGAGGCAGGGCTCAATCTCACCACCATGAGATCATGACCTGAGCCGAAATCAAGAGTCGGTCGCTTAACGGACTGAGCCACTCAGGGGCCCCAAAACTCACCGAAGTTTTAAATATAAGAGCTATAGGGGCGCCTGGGTGGTTCAGTTGTTAAGCGTCTGCCTTCGGCTCAGGTCATTATCCCAGGGTCCTGGGATCGAGACCCACATCGGGCTCCCTGCTCGTCGGGAAGCCTGCTTCTCCCTCTCCCACTCCCCCTGCTTGTGTTCCCTCTCTCGCTGTGTCTCCCTCTATCAAATAAATAAAATCTTTAAAAATAAATAAATAAATAAATAAATATAAGAGCTATATTCACACAAGCAATTAATATGGAAAATCAGCAGTTAAGCTTGTGAATGGAAATAAATCCAGAGCACCATCAGAGATTGGTTGTCTCTACTGATTTCAGGCATTTTCGCCTCCCCCCGCCCCGCTTTTTTAACAGTTATTTGAAGATCAGGGCGCCTGGGTGGCTCAATCAGTTAAGCATCTCCCTTCGGCTCAGGTCAGGATTTTGGGGGTCCTGGGATCAAGCCCTGCATCAGGCTCCCTGCTCAGCAGGGAGTCTGCTTCTCCTTCTGCCCCTCCCCCTCTCATATGCTCGCACGACAAGTAAATCAGGCTCTCTCTCTCTCTCAAATAAATAAATAAAATCTTTTTTTCAAAAACCCAGTTATTTAAAGATAAACTAAGAATCCAAGTCTCCATGGTCAAAATTTATCATAATTCAGAAACTTGAATAAGTCATGATGGGAAAGAATCATTACTGCCTCCCTCAAAGCTTTAAAACTCCCAGTTCCAAGGAAAGAAGAAGATGCAGGTACAGAGTGGCAGGCAGGTGGTAGAGCTCAGGGTGAAGCATGAATGCAGAGGCCAGGGGGAGGCCCAATTACTGAAACCAACATTCCATAGCTTCACTTAGAATAAAACAAGATCTGGGTTTAAACTGGTTTTATGTCTATTAGGACTTCCTGGGAATGATAGTTGTTATTTCTGATTAAAGACTCAAAAGAAACTGCAGGATAGTCCCTTACAAAAGAATAAGTATTCACCTAAAGGCAGAGAGATGTACCCCTTAACTTCAGTGGTTATCCTTTCTAGTCTGTAAAATGGGGATGACACTCTGAAGTGACCCCAGCACTACCATCCTCAGAGTATTTGAACCAGTCATGTAGTCCTTCTCAGACCTGATTTTTTGATTGACACAATGCCAAGAACAAGCACCCACCCTGCTTTCACTCCAAGGGCTGATGCATTTTAAAATAAACCAACTGATAAAGCTACTCAGCCTGACTGCAATTGTCCAGAGGACTGATTAATAAAATATAGATAATTGAAATTCAGACGATCTAGAAACTTATTTGTAGTTGTTCTTTTCCATCCCTGCTTCAGCCATGTCACTTAGCAGCTCCTAACTAGAAGTCAAACTGACTGCCTTTCATTTCTACTTCCCTTGGCTACCCCTTCATGAGGGTGCTAAGAAGCCCAGGTCACACACAGGATGCAGGAAAGTCTGGATTATAACGTTTGGCCCCACAGAATTGAGGTAACCACCATTGTTTAACTCCCACACTTACAGATAATCATCTTTCAAAATAAATTAATTCTATTTACAGGAAGCCAGCCTCCTGTCAAACCATCCGTTTTCACCATGAAAAATGGGACGACTGTTGCTTGTCTGGTGAAGGATTTCTACCCTAAGAATGTAAACATAAATCTTGAATCATCCAACAAACTAATAGAATTTGACCCTGCTATCGTCGTCTCTCCCAGTGGGAAATACAGTGCTGTCAAGCTTGGTCGGTACGGAGATTCAAATTCAGTGACCTGTTCAGTCGAACACAACAATGAAATCGTGCGCTCCACCGATTTTGAACCAAAGAAAGAATCTTCAGGTAGATCATATCTAGTTTCAAGGGGCTGGAATTGTAGGGAAGAAGAGTTGAGGGAAAGGGAAGTTGGAGATGTAAACTCTTGACAGATCACTCTTAATACAGTATCATGCTGGAAACAAAACTGAGGCCCGACTATGGCCCACCATTGATTTGGAATTGAACTCTGCATCCCTGGGCTGGAATCTGAGATAAAGCCCATCTTATTTCATTCCCCCCCCCCCCGCATCTCTTCTTCACCAACCACTGTCTTCTTCATACTAATGATTGTCCTACTACTAGACTTTGGGTTAAAAATTCATGTGCAGTCTAATCCAGTGTGAATGCCAAACAAAGGGCAGCCCGGCCTATCATAGGATTGAGAACCCTAGTTCTTCCTACAAATTAGAGGCATACCTGAATGTGGGCCTCATAGTATAACCAAAACAAAACCAGAATGGGAAGAATGTTGGCTATGTGAATAGCTGTCTGACCTTAACCAAGTCATACCCCTGGTCCTCAGTTTACTTACTTAGAGTCTCCTCCACTTTTAAAACCTGAAATCCTTTGAGCCTCTTGGTTGCCAGTGAATCCCTGACCACTGCTGTTTGTTCTAGGTAACGTAAAACCAACAGAACCTGAGAACATGGAGAAAACTTCAGAGAGCCTCTATGGGCCCAAAGGTTAGTTGAAACCAAGGGTCGACTTCAGAACTGAGGGTTAAAGCAAACTCTGTCATTCTCAGACGGGGCCAAAAGTCTCCAGCTTTCAAAAGAGAGCAAAAACCATACCTGAGCCCAGTTGGTTCCCTCTGAGTCTCTCAGCAAAGCTTGCCTGGCTGCAAGCAAGGGTTTCCAAAGCTTGCCTGGCTGGGAGTGAGCAGCAGCCTGGGGTCCCGGAGGGCTGTCTGGCAGCGAGCTAGGCTTGCGGACCAGGCACAATGCTGGTGATTCGGAGGAGGCTGGTTGTCAGCGTTGTGGGCCCAGTTTCTGGAAGGAAACTTAGTCTCTTGCTAAAGCCACCATCTTTACTTTTGTTCAACCACAGTTCATCACAGCTCACAGTTCACAGCGGGGAAGGTGAACATGCTGTCCCTCACAGTGCTGGGGCTCCGAATGGTGTTTGCCAAGAGTCTGGCCATCAATCTTCTCTTGACTGCCAAGTTATTTTTCTTTTAAGGTAAGAATTAGCTGCTTCTTATTCCTACCCCCCATGCAAACTATGCTACACAGGGAGAAAGGGAGTTTAGGAATATAAGAGGCCAAAAAGCCTTGGGAAGGGAAAAACACATAGAGACATTATGATTTAATAAGGTGGGCCACTTCAGATACTCTGCATAACACCCCATCTCCTGTTATCCTCTTACTTCAAGCCAGACTCAAAATGCATTATGTTGTATAATGTAATACCAGCCAATAATCCCCACCTCCAACCCAGGAGCTAAAAAAAATTGTGGAGCTAAGTAAGGAGAAATAGTTTTCTTTATTTACTATTTTGTTTATCTGGCCAAGGGGCCATGGGTTATTTGCAAGGCCATCAGTAAAGCTTCACCCAAAGAATTTCCAGAACCTGCCTTAGCCTAGACAAAAGGGATGCCAGCTCCCATTCCTTTATCACAGGACTCCAATGTGTAGACCAGCCCAACTCTGGGATGAAGCTACACCCACATTTGTAGTGACCTACCCACTGCTAGCTACTCAAGATGCATACAAAGTTGCAGCTGAGACATTATTTGCCTGCTACGTGCATTCCCTCTTCAGGTAATCTCAGACACAAAGTTCAAACTGGGACCTAGGTTTGCCTACAAAGCCCCTTCTCCAGTACGACTCCTCAGTCCCAACTCCTAATCTGGGGACAACTCTGGATTTCGAGTGTGGGACTGATCCAACCTAGCCTGAAAACATGTCCAGTCACTTCCAAATGGGTGACTGGTTTCCAGGAGTCCCAAGGACACAGGCAGTGTGGTATCTAAAAAGAGCCTTACACTAGGAGTCAAAAGATGTGGGTTTTCACCCTGACCTTGTCATTAACACTATGCTACCCTAGCCTGGTTGCTCTACCTCTTTGGGCCTGAGTTTTTGCATCCATAAAACAAAGGAGCTATGACTAAGGAGAGCAAATGGGTTGCATGGCTTATCCCAACATTGATAAGCTAATACTGACTAGCTGAATATGGCGGTGTGCAGAAGGGACCCAGGCCACAATAGATAAGTGACATCTGCAATGATAACAGCACGGCAAGTGCTGACCAGCCCCAGATGACACGAGGACCATGATTCCTCCCAGCACTGATGGTGGGTGATCTATGACGCTCTGACAACTGTCCTTCACTTGCAGGCTGACCGGCATGAGAAGGCTCCATTATGAGACTCTCACGTCATGTCTTCACAAAAGCCTACAGAGGAGCTGTCTCCTAGGCTTCTGCCTACTCGGTGGTTCAAGCTGACCTATCCCAGCCTTGCTTAAACGGCTGCTACCCAAACCAGTTTTCCTTCGAAGGCAACAAACCCAGCTCATTTTCCAGCCTGGTGGAAAGACAAAAGTCCTGGGGAGTACAGGGGTTATTATGGTCCTAACTGCTCTTTTTGCTGCTTTATAAAGAGATATAGGACTCATTTTCTTTTTCATTTCTACAACTGATACACTTTGAAAAAGGTGTTTTGTTCCTTTGACTTTCTTTGCCTTCAGAAGTAGAAAGTGAGAGCCAACAGATTCCCAGCTCCTTGGTCGCCTAGGAAAATAGACCCTGGGGGACGGAGAGCAGAGGGCCTTACCTAACATGAATGGCTCTGCTCAGCCCAGCACTAGGTTTGCCTTGAGCTGGCATATTCTCGGCCGCAAAAGCACTTTCTGCTTTTCCTAGTACTTTACAAACAAAATTACATTTGACTTCTCATGCAGCCAGTGGGGTTTCTAAAACCTCATCCAGATATTCTCCAAGCTATCAGCAAAGATCAGAGTAAAATACAGAGAAAATGCACTTCTTTCTGTTAGTGAATTTAACAAACATGAATTGACTCCCTCTAAGTCCCAGGTTCTGTGCCAGGGGTGCAAAGATGAGTAAGACGTGGGCCTGCTTTCAAGCAATGAACTGTGCAAATGTTTCTGGAGGGAGGGAAGAGGAACAGAACCCCTCCGATTTTGATTGTAAAAAGATTATCTTTTTGCCTGCCAATCTGGGCACAGGGAATTTGAGGTCAGGGGACGATGATTCTTGCCTGCCCCGTGTTGTTGATGGTTTTCTGCCCTTCCCAGTGCTGTTCTCTGTTGCATTTATTAAAGTGCATTGAGTGTTCCTTGCCTCTAGCTTTACTCATAACACACCACCGCAGGGATAAAGTGGGTGCTGTGAGCTCTCTGTTAGGCAGACAGAAGCCAAACTGAGCCTGTAGGTCACGCTGCGGCTTCCTGAGCCCCAAGCCTGCAGGGTCCCGCCGTGGGGACCCTAGCCTGGGTTTCCTGCTGTCGCTGCTATTTCGCAGCAATGACCCCTCTGCGGCTGATGAGCTCTGCTACTCCCATCTCAGCAAGGCTATAGCTTCTTCCAAGTGCACCCGCTCAGGTAGCAGAGCTCCTGCACCCCAGTAGTGTGGTTTCTTCGGCGCCCAGGGCACTACGTAGGGTGTCAAGTGGGGGTTTATGAGGCCACAAGTGAAAAAGCAACCCTCACTAACTCCCCCTGCCATAGCCATCTGCAGACTCCCATGTTATGTCTTCACAGCCCAAAGCAAAGACTCAGCAGCACTCTGAGTCAGTGGGTTTAGGACCATCGAGGTGGATAAGCAGGTCCAGCCAGGGAAAAACCATTAAAAAGACTCCACGCAACTGCACCTCATATGTGTAAAGAACACCTCTTTCCAAAACATTCCCATCTGTTACCTTGGGCAACATCAGCGTGTTTCTGTGAGTGGCTAAGAACAAAAAGATCATATCCTGATTTTTCAGATGGAAAAAATATGCCCCCGGAAAAGGTAATATACCTTGTCCAAAGTCATTCAGCGAGGCAAGGGCAGGGCTGTGAGCAGAACCACATTATCAAGAGCGGCAGCCCAAAGTTGCTTCTACAAAAGCATACTGCACCCACAAGACAAGGACAAGGTGTTGATTTGATTTCAGCTGGACTGGACTTCAGGATTGTCCTATATTTAGCATATAAATGAGCCACCCTCTCTGGTCCACTTCGGTGGCAAAAAAAAAAAAAAAATCCTAGCTTATCACAAGATCTCGAATTTCCTCCACCAAAAGGAGTCTCCAGAAATAATTAATGGCAGGAGCCGGAGGTTGAGGGGGGGATTATGGCTGTCTTCAGGTCTTGGGGGCATCATCTTGTGGATTCTAGTTTTCCAGAGCTTTCACATACAGCACCTCACTTAAGCCCACAACAACCCTGAGAAGATTGCTGCAGACACTCAGTCGTGGGCAGAACAGAGACACCCGAAGGCTGAGTCAGTTGCCCACGGCCTTCGACTCCCTCACCCATGTCCTCTACATTCCTCTTTATAGTGACTGCCCTTTGCCCCCCTGTTTTGAAGCCTAGGTAAACTCCTGCCAGAACACCTACTGATAAAGCCTACTAGGTCGCCGCTGCCGGGGAGAGCCCTAAAAGTGTGGCATCCCCCCTTGGCTCGGTCATTAACCAGCTCTCTGACCTTGGGAATGAATGCCCTCACGTCTCTGGGCTCTAGTGCTAAGGCTTCTACCCTCTCCCAGGTTACCTCTCACAACTCTAATCGTTGTTTTAAGGCAGAGAGTTCAATGGAAATGAAGGAAAGAGGGACCTGTTCCCAGGGCTTAGGGTGTATCTGTTTTGACATCACATAAGTGGCTTCCCCTGGAGATGATTATCTTCCTTGGAGACAACCTTGAGCTCCAGACTCAGGGACTTTGAAGCTGGGGTTCTGGCAATCACAGACAACTTTCTGGGAGTATCTCAATGCTCTCCAGTGAAAGAAAAATGTTCTCCAAATAGAGTAAGTAAAATGGTGGTGTCAAAGAGCATTCAGGAAAAATAAGGTGGCTGTACAAGAAGATGCAGAAAAAAAGGTGAATCGGTGAAAAATGTTTGAAGTAACTCTGTGTCTAATTTTGAGTCTTAAAAAGAAAACAGACCAATTCACAATAAGGGATAAATGATGGAGACTAAAATAAAGACCCTCCTGATGAGCTCTCCCTAGCCTGGCCCTTCACCTGCCCCATGCTGATACCCTCACAGGATTCACAGCACATACTTGTCAGCCCGGCTCTGTCACGCGTGAGTGAGCTGGGCACTGGGGATACAAAGATGAGAATTCTTCAGGCATCCCTCTCCCCCTCTGCCGCCACCAGGGCCCACTGAGTCAGAAGGGGGGGATGTGCTCTGCTCCATCTGAAGCCAGGGGGAGCTGGCTTTTTATTAGTCAGCAGACTCCTTAGGGCACCTCTGAAGGCCAGGCCGGAACACAAAACAACTGGGAAGAAGGATCCCATGTCTGGGGACGTGAGCTGCCCTAAGAGGTAGTCAGAGGAGGCTGTGCCCGGGGTTTATGTTCAGACTTCCTGAGCATCTGCCTCACTGTGGGGGTCATGGAACAGTAGTAAGACGCACTGTCTTCAGGCTCAACCGGGGAGATCACCAAGTGGAAGGTTCTCCGGGACTGATTATGCAGCACAGAAAACCGACCCTGAGTAAAATCTGCATTTTGGGATTCAGTGTTATCCCTGTAAAGGATAAACTGAAAGGAGTGATCAGGCCGTATTCGGTACCAGTATAAATCTGGGTTTGATTGCGTAGTGGAGTAAGTACAGAGCAGCGTCACCGTACTGCCACTGGCCACGGTCTGGTCCGGGGGGCTCTGGGTCACTTGGTCGCACAGCACGCCCTTGTCTGCGAAGAGAAGAAATAGAAGATAGTGAAGCCCCGCACTCCACAGGTCCTGGGTCCCACACAGGCCCACCCAGAGGGAACTCTGTGGGCAGAGGCTGGAGGAGGACACAGAGATGAAAGTCAAAGGCAGAGAATAACTGGAAAACCAAGTGTAGAGAGAAACATGCCAAGTGTTTAAAGTCAGAGAAAGGGAAACAGGGTGGTAGGACATGAGGAATGTACACAATGAGTGTACTCACAGAAAAGCAAAAGGCTAAAGCCCACAAGAAAAATCATCTTCTCTTCCTATCAGGACAGAGGCTGGAGAATAAATTGGGGTTCCTGAGGTCTCTGAGACCGTCTTAGAGCTTCTGAGGGAGGAGGTGGGAGGGAATGCGAGCAGGCAGGCCGCCCTGACGGTCATGTGACTGAATGAGCTGTAACTCTCCCAGACAACTGCTTCCGCCCAAGAAACTCGTGTTGTTATTGTTCTTTTGGTCCTCAATCCATCTTGAAGGAATCCTTCTGTAAAACACAAAGAAAATGAATTACTTAAACACACACACACGGAGAAACAGAACCTGCAAGCCCAATGATCACATGCCTAGACATCCAAGGCTCCCGCCCAAGAGCCTTCCCGCCCTTCCTGTGTCCTCAGGCCACAGACTGGGTACCAGGCCACGGTCACCCAGCACCTAGCAGAGCTGCACTTGTGCCCAAGAAATGCCATTCGGCTCATCTCTTAGTGCTCCGTGGAAAGAGGAAGGGAAGAGGGTTGAACAAGTTCAATTCTAAAATCTCTCCCAGCCCTGAATGCTAGAAATCTTCTATCTCTGATGCTTGGGGGGCATACCGTGCCCCTTGAGAGTGCTTCCTGCGTGTCACACAGCGTGACTTTCCATCTCTCAGAGGGCCCTTTGCAGCCCGCGTGGGGCTCCAGCTGGCAGATTCTCCCCCGAAGCAGAGCTTCCACGGGAGACTGCTGTGAGGGGGTAACAAGCTTGCTGGGCTAGTGTTGGGCCGGAGCCCCCAGAACCCGCCCTTGCAGCCACATGCCGGACAAATACCGTGTTCTGTATAAGCCAGGACATGACAACAGAGGGAAGGCACCGCCCTGAGAAAGAGAAGACTGACAACCCCACTGCCCCAAACCCAGGAGTGTTGGTAGGAGGGTTTGCAGGAGTTCCTTTTTCCCTTTCCCGATGCCTAACTCATCAGTGAGTCCTGCCAGTTCTGCCATGAAGTCTATGTCCGGCCTCTCTATCTCTACTTCTCACCACCTCCTGCAAACATCACCGTCTCTCGTCAGGACCACTGCAGGAACCCCTTAACTGGTCCTCTTGCTTCTGCTCCTCTCCCTGCACAATCTCTTCTCCAGATCTTTATGGAACGTAAATCAGATGATGGCAGCTGGACCTCCTTTCCTGGGCCTGTAACACTGAGCAGATGGTCTGCTTGCTGCCTCCTGTGTGACCTCACCCCCCTCATACGTACGCGCATGCGCGCCATAATGCCAGTTCCATGAGGGCAAAGACCTTGCTCAGCTGGTCACTGATATACCCCAGTGCCTAGGATTGTGTGTGACACATAATCAATGATCAATAAATATTTGTGGAATAAAAGAATGCAACATTCTTCCCTTAAAAACTCACCATTGACGTGGATCAGTTTGCTGGATTTAGCAAACAAAAATACAAGATACCCAGTTAAGTTTGTATTTCAAAAGAACAATAAAAAACTTTTAGAGATATTTGGGATGCATTTATACTAAAAAAAGCGTTCATTGTTTATCTGAAATTCACATTTCACTGGGCACCCTGTATTCTATCTGGCAACCCCAGGCCTGGAGAAAGTGAACACCGGGCAGCCCCAAGTCCCCCCATGAGCATCCTCAGGCCACAGGACAGGGGAAGAAGATGATGGTTGGGTGACCTGGCTGCCCGGGCCAGCACTGCCCCCTGCTGACTGGGGTCCCCTCCCTGGAATCCAGCCCTCTGCTAGCAGAAGACGATCTCAGGACCTCCAAGTCTCCCACATCCCTGAGCTCTGCCAGTCCCCACCCAGCTTCTAGTGTCTGTCCCTGCCCTAAAGGCGTCAGCAGCCTTGACATTTATAAGAGAGCTGAGTGTTCCCTTCCTGATTTAGACAGTAGCAATTTTCAAATTTAGCTGCTACTTGTCTTCTGACTGCCCAACGTCAATTCCCCCTGACCACAGCCAAGAACAGAGAAGACAGCTTCACTCTCTCACAGAGGGACACCCCACACCCTAATGCTTCACCCAGAATGTTCAGACACCGAGACCTCCTTGGGGTGGCGTAGTCATGACTCTCCCCCACTAGGCTGCCCTTCCAACAGTCCTTGAAAGACATCCCTTCAGGAAGGGCACTTCTCGGAACAGCAGTGTGGTGTCATGATGAAGAATGAGGTTCTGCCACAGAAACAGAGTAGAGTGGTGGTCACCAGGGGCTGGGGCGGGAGACACGGCAAGATGGTGGCCCACGGGTACAAACCGCCAGTCAGAAGATGAACAAGTCGAGGGAATCTAATGTACAGCCTGGTGATTATAGTTGATAACACCGTATTATATACTTGAAAGTTGCTAAGGAAGTAGAGCTTTAATGTTCTCTCAGGTGCCAGAATGGTGCAGTCGGTTAAGCATCCTACTCTTGGTTTCGGCTCAGGTCATGGTCTCAGGGTCCTGGGATCGAGCCCCGAGTTGGGCTCCTCTCTCAGCGTGGAGTCTGCTTAAGATTCTCTCTCTCCCTCTGCCCCTCCCCCCTTGCTCTTGCGCTCTCTCTCTCTCTCTCTCTCTCAAATAAACAAAATCTTTAGGAAAAAAAAAAGATCTTAAATGTTCTCACCAAAAAATTCCTGGTAATTATGTCATGTGCTAGAAGTACCAGCTCACGCGATGGCGGTAACCATCTTGCAATATATAAGTGCATCAACTCAAAGGCTGTACACCTTAAATGTACACCATGCTATATCAATTATTTCTCAACAAAGCTGGAAAAGAATTTTTTCTAATTTTTAATGAAAAGAAAAGATAAGTGGGGTTCTGGAGCCAGGTGCCTGGGTTCACCCAGCTCCAGCATTTCTCTGCTTGATGACCTTAGGCATGACCTGACCCTTCCAAGCCTCAGTTTCTCCATCTGTGAAACGGAGGTGACAGTACTAGCTTTTTCACAGGACTGCTGGGATATTAAATGAAGTAACGTATGCAAGACGCCTGGCAAATGATGTAGGATTAGTTTGTTGTCACTCTTACAATGTTTATTAAATAGACTGATAAATACAGTTCCTGAGAGCTTTATTCGCCTCAAAGATATTTAGAGAAAAGATGCTGAGTAAATCTAAAAATAGAAAGTCGTGAAATCTGGCAAAATTTATGTTGTACCAATTAATGGTCAAAAAAAAAAGTGACCCACATCTTTTTTTTTTTTAAAGATTTTATTTATTTATTTGACAGAGAGAGACACAGAGAGGGAGGGAACACAAGCAGGGGGAGTGGGAGAGGGAGAAGCAGGCCTCCCGCAGAGCAGGGAGCCCGATGCGGGGCTCGATCCCAGGACCCTGGGATCATGACCCGAGCCGAAGGCAGACACCTAACAACTGAGCCACCCAGGCGCCCCAAAAAAGTGACCCACATCTTTAATTTTCTGTCCATCTTGCAAGCATGTCATAGAGCTTCACGCCCTCCCGAGCCCTGAGCCCGCTGTGTTCTTCCCAAATCCTTAAGAGCAGTGGGAACATGAGAAATGAGCCTTCTAACCCTGCTCTAGAAAACCCTGGTTTCTAAAAGTTGCAACAGGCTTCTTCATGAGAGGCCACAATGTGCAACCGAGTACAGTCAAGTGACTCCCAACGTTTCAGAATAAGAGAGACTCTCAAGATGTAATGACCTATTACAGACTTCTCGCCCTTGGATTTCTCTATCGCAGCCCCTTTAAACCTGATGTCTGGAGCCTGAGCAGCTCCCCAAGGCCGTGAGTGCCCCGGACTGCCTTTCATGAGCCTGAAACTGCCCCTTTCCAGAGCGGCCCTCGGACCTGGCGGGGTCCCTGGCGGGATTTGGCAAACAAGGCCAATCTTGTCCCACAGCTTGGCTCTTGGTCACTGCCATCATTCAAAAAAAGCCTTCTCCCGGATCCGCTGAGGTGGGCGGCTCTGTTTTTGGCCTTGCAGCGCCCTCTGCTGCTCTAATTAGCCCATCGCCATAAATAGGTCATACGGGATGGTGACAAAAAACAGGTCAGGGGAGGAAAATAGTCTTTGTTCACAACTTAAGTCAGAGCTGCTGCCTCGGTTCCCGTCCCCTTTCAGCCCCCGGAGCTGCAGCTGCTTCTCTGTTGGCCTATTCTCCCCAGTCACTCAAAGAGGACCGTCTATAAGGATATAAGACGGCACCCTAAGAAGGTAGATGGGCATTTTCCTGTCAACAAAAAGCCTAATGCAGCAGTAGAGGACATGGGGAAATTTCCTTGGGTGGATATGGACAAACGTCTCTCTTTTTATGAAAGAATAGAAACGTGATCAAAGGAAGAGCTTAAAGGCATCTGAATGTGTGGTGATGGGAGTTGAATGGTCTAGAGAAAGGGTTTTTCCATCACTTTCTCCCTGTGCCACATTCCATTCCAAGCCCCCCAGGACAGACCTGGGCTGATGGAGAACAGGAAGCAGGCCAGGCAGGGACTGAGGTCCTGCAGATGTCGTTCGCCCGCAGGCAGGGGGACCCCCCAGGACCTCTGTTTTGGGAAGGATCTTGCTGAAGGCCCTTTGGGCAAGAACGGGTATGAAGAACCCCAAAGCCAGCGTTTGAAGGAGAGCTGCAAGGAAGAAGTGAAGCTCTGTGGCGCTGCTCTTGCCACGTCTGGAGCAGCCTATGGGAAGAACAGTCTTGGTCCATTCAGGTCAGTGACAGCTTTTGGGATGGGGGGGTGTGGGACCTGACTCTTGCCAACCAGATTTCTCAAGCCTTCTATAGGGTCTCCTTGCAATCATTCCCCAGGGTGAGGAGGGTGAACAGATTCTCTCTGGCCACGGGTAGTGGCTGTCTGGAACACTCTGTTAAGAAGGATTTTGAGGCCACATGCAGACTCAGAGCAAACGAGTGATGGGTCTATTAGCAATATCTGCCGGGGGGCAGGAAAAGGAGGCAACGTCACACGGTCCTGTATTTGCCCCCCTGTTCTAGATGCCATTCCTGTAATGAGTCCCGCAGAGAAAGGATAATCAGAGCCAACTTTCTGTTGGATTATCTTTTTGGTAAAGGGCAAATTTTTAAATCTCTATCTTCCCTTTGGCTTCTCTGGAATCTCATGGACCATTTCCCCTACTGTCAATTGCTGGTGCCTGCAGCCTAAGAAATAAAAAAAATAAAAAAAAATAAATTTAATGAGTTAAGATGCTCTCTATCTCTCTTGAAATTATAAACTATGCGCCAAAATCAAATACCTTCTTTGCATGGCTTACCCGCTGTTTAACAGGGATAACCATACCTGGGCTGGCCACAGAGCCATGAGGGACAGAGGTCACCTGGGGAAGATCCTTATTCTCCTGAGTCACAGGAAGGGAGCAGCAGAGGCAGGACTGGGACTCAGGAGTCCTGAGTTTTAGCCCTAGTTCTGCCCCTACCTACCTCCATGACCTTGAGCAAATTTACCTCTCAGGACTTCCACTTCTTCATCTTTAAAATGAGGGCATTGGCCCAGGAGGTCACTAAGCTCCCTTCCAGGTCTCACATTCTAGGATACTAATGGATGAAGCTACAGAGCTGACCTAGGAGAGTTACTAGTTTATACTCCCCCCGTGCATGTTGCTTCAGCTCCTTATTGCCCAGCGAGGGGAAAAAGCAAAACATGCCTCTTCATTGGGGGGTAGCATAATTTCTTGATTCAATATGTGTGATTCATTGGAGCCTGGAGGTTCAGGCCCAGATGCCAACTTGGAATCCAGTTATTATTGCATCTGGGAGAGAGAAAGTGCTGAAAACAGCCTTTGGAAGAAATATCAATTTGGCAAAAAAAAAAAAAAAAAGGAAGAAGAAGAAGAAGGCAGCTCTGCATAGTGTGATAACATTTTGATATTTATTTATCATCTTTATCCCTGAAATCTACTCTGCCCCCTCCTGTCTCTGCTCTGAAAGAGGGAAGCAGGGCAGACCTTCCCCAGGGAAGATGGGACACCTGCAGGGGATAGACAGGTGTCTCAGTCTAGTGAGGAAATAGAACAAAGTTGACGCCACATGCCTTTCAACCGTGCTGACGCTTCTGGTTTTTGTAAAGGTGCTCACTCCCGTGGGAACGGGGTTAATAGGAAACTGACATTTAGAACCAAGACTAAAAAGAACCATGAAACTCAGCAAGTAATATCTGGCAGAATTAATTTTTTTCATCTGGATATTGTCAGAGAGATAGTCAAGTGTTCCTTGAGGACTAGGAACAAAAGATGAATGTTTAATACAATTCAATTTAACAAACATTTATTAAGTGCCTAGAGTTTTTCCCAGGGATCATCTGGGCCCGTTTCTGAGAAGATGTGATCAATGCCCTAAGGGAGGAGGGGGTTTTATCAATGGGTCAGAGACTGGATGAACAGCGACAACAGATTTACCTTTGAGACCCACTCAATGTGGCCCTGAGTAAGTAGCTGAGCTTCAGAAGAAAAAAAAAATGTGTACAACAGCGTGGGAAATCTAAAACACGAGGTAATCAAAAATGTTATTTTATGATAGGCTTTAGCATGTATTTCAATATTTTCTAGGGCAGGCTTACTTTCCCAGTTGTAAGTTATCTTGAGCTGATCTATAAAGTCTATGGGGGAAAAGCTTTTCAAGAATTGTACATTTCTGAAATTAGGCTCCCAGCAGTCAACATAGGAGAAGTGGTAATTTTCTGTCTTTCTAATAATGAAAAAAGGGGCCTGGCATCCCTCCAATTCCTGATGCCACGGGGGTCTCCTTCCCTGCTCCAGGTCGGAACCAGCAGCGAACCACCAGGCAGTTCTGGTTCTTATGAGCTGGACAACTGGGTGGGCAAGAAAGAACAGCCCGCTAGGTGTTCAGGATAGGGGGGTCCCAGCTTTGGGCCATCCTAACGTGCCCAGTCCTGTTCTCACAGCCTGAGTCCCGGCTGCATTAGGACAGGGCAACCCTAAATGACCTCATTATATATGGTGCCCCTGATTACACTAGAGACGGTCTGAGAACAGGAAGTGGCAACCTAGCACTAGGAGGGACTTCTGGAAAAGGGCCCGGGCACTGTGTGAAAACACTAAGAAACCCCACTTGGGGAAGGGGGTTCAGTTCATTGTCAGCGTGGGTAAGTACCTCCTTTTCAGACCCAGTGCTAGCATCGAACCCCCTCAGTACCCAGAGAGCTGAAACTCTTGGCTAGATGATGAATTCCCTTATCCTGTGGGAAACGGCTGTAAAGATCAAACCACCTTTGCTGTGGGGAGGCAGGAGCCTGTAGTTTACGTAAAGGCGTTAGCTCCTGTGGGACGAAGGAAATTGGAAATTTACATTTGGAACCGGGACTGCAGTGAGAGTGAAACTTAGTAAGTACTAGCTTTACACCAAAGGTGTCGGTTTATTTGGTTTGGTTTCTGAATTATCGAGAAGCTCCAGAGAAAGAACACTTCTCCCCTGAGGATTCGGTTCCAAACTCCTGACTTCAAACTTCTAAAATGATTAAATGTTAAGGCAGATGGTAGGCCTGGAAAACTCTATTTCCCTATGTAATAAGTAGATGCCTACCTTGCTTATTTATTTTGTTTAGGAAACGAGGAGGAGGACTAGACAGCCTTGGGGCGGGGCAGGGGATTGCACAGCATTTTTTGATAAATCTAGAGAATCAAATCAAAAACTATTAGCTCAGAAAGTCCTGAAAGACCACCTAACTCACTTCTTGAATGTTGCAAACGAGGACAGGGAAACTCAGAGAGGTTGTGAACTTGCTCAGGGTCACACAGCTGAGCCTAGTCCAGGGCAAAGCCAAGACAGCTCATAGCTCTGACCCGGCCTGACCCAAGGGAGAAAAAACATCTTGGTCTTTGGCCATAGCAGCTCCATTTGCACCCCCAGACACTCTTTGTCCAAGACTTAATGAACTTGAAACAGAACCCCAAAGTGCCAAAAGGAGATAAAAATCATTACATGTCTATTGCAGGTAAAGTAAGAACAATAGCCGAACTTGATATTTGGGGAAAGGCTCAGCCATCTGCAGACTGGGGCACGGATAGAAAAAGTCAAAATGAAAATGCTGGTCTTGTCTTCAGACAATGACTGTGACCATAAAACACTACCTAAAAATACTGCAGAGCTAATTCCTCTCCCAGTGGGAGTTTATATTCTATGATAGATTGCCCCCAGCAACGCAATTGCTTTGGGCCACAGAATATGTATACAGAATTGGCATGCTAAGCCTTCTGGTGTCTTAAAGTGGCAAGCAGATCTCTGGATATACCCCTCAGCCCTGAAGCCCTGGGCTACCAGAAAGAAATATACCATCACCCTACCCTGTCTTAGAGTTGAAGTTGAAGATGTTAGTTAACAGTTAATTCTTGGGAAGCTCTGCAAAGCTGGGTTCATCATTAAGTTGACGCCACAGGTTTCTGCAAAGCCCCTCAGCAGGGTGTTCAACAAACCAGTGGTTCTAAGATGACATTTGGGAAGGGAACTCAGCTCACAGTGAATCTCGGTAAGTGGAGGAGCATTGAATCCTCTTCTTGAATGTGCTTTGAGATTCTTTTGACTCCAACTAACGAAGATGTGGCTTGTTGGCCCATCTCTGCTCATGTTCCAGTCCTGCCTGGCTAAAGGCTGCCCTCTCCACGTCCCCCTGGAACAGTCCGACCGTGAAGGTGCACCCATGCAGCTGCGTGCAGCTTTCCCTAAATTCTCACAAACTCACTTAACTCTTTATCAAACTGCTCGGCAGCTCCTCTGTTGCCCTCAAAGCCCTGCTGGTCTATCAGTTAGAGGAAGACAGGTCATTCTTAGGTCATTGCGAAAGGAGGCTCTTGACATGTGTTTGACTTCTGGGGAGAAAAAATAATGATGATTTCATACTTGCTTACTATGTGCTAAGCAATGTGCTGCGTGCTCTCCACCCATTAACACATTCAATCCTTACCCCAGCTCTGTGCATTACGTGCTTTTATTACCCTCATTTTCTAGAAGAGAACTTTTTATATTTTTATAGCTTATGTTTTTATAGAAACACAGAAAGGTTGAATAATTCGCTTAAACTGATTCAGTGAGAAAGAGAGCCTAGGATGTCATTCTTGGCACTCAGATTCCAACGCTAAATGTTTTACTAGTTGGGGAGCGGAGGGGCTGTTTGGGGGGGAAGTTACTGATGTCTGGTCTCTAACATTGCTAAAATAATCCCCAGGGAAGCATGCTCTCGGCAAGTAAAGCCAGTGATTGACAACAGCGTGGAAAATCTAAAACACGAGGTAATCAAAAATGTTATTTTATGATAGGCTTTAGCATGTATTTCACCCACCTGCATATCCTAATCCTCACAACAATATCATCCAGGAGTCCTTATTCTCCCCCACTTTGCAGACAGGGAAACTGAGGCACAGCACGTTAAGGACCTTGCCCTGGCCCTTAAGCCAGAGCAATTTCAAATTAACTGCAACGGTCAACCAGCTAGAATAAGCAATTAATTAGTGACAAACAATCTAACTGGCTGCTAGGTAAAGAGTGATTCATTTTTTTCCATGGTTCCTCTCCCTTTTCAGGCATAACCATGCCATTGTATAATCGCTCCACACTGGGTTTCAGCCTTTGTGCCTCCCCAGGGAGCGCAGGAGGAGCCCCGGTTCCCAGCGCCTGGTAGAAGGGCCTTGGCAATCTGTGGGGGTGTTCCTGGGGGTGGATCTGAAAAACTCTTCTTTGGAAAAGAAATAAAACTGACAGTAAAGCCATGTAAGTCCAAATAACAAATGCTTCCAAACTGCTCTCTGGAACCCGGCTTCCTAAATTTTCCATTCTGTTTTATAACCTAAGTCCAAACCACAGCAGTCCGTTGATGGATTCCAGTTCAAACTACCGCCGACGTGTACCTCCCTGGTGCGGGACTGGGCCACCTGCCGCCCGTGCTGCTGCAGCTCATGGCTAGCCATAGTGGTGCCAGTGGAGTCATTCTGTGAGAAGCTTCATTGCTTATTAGAAAGGGTGGGATTTTCCAGGAACTGAGAGAAAATCGGTGAACTCTCTGAGCTTCTATTTTCTTCCTCTGTAAAATAGGGGGAGGCCATCTCTACCCTTGTTTTACCAAAGCAGGCATGCCTTGCGGGGATGTCCACACACTTCCAGGAAAATGAGGGCAGTGCAAGGGACGAGAATGCCCCAGTAGTCCCTGGCCTCTACCGTCAGACCTTCTTTCTAAAGAGCTGGCTTTATCGGGGGAGTCTTGGGTGACAAGTAAACATTTAAGCAGATGGTGAGGGTTGGATGGACAACTGAGTTTTTGTAGAGTTGCATGTCATTGTGTGATATGGGAGGCAATAATAAGCTGATATTTGGAAAAGGAACAACTGTGAGTGTTCGACCAGGTATGTTTTAAAGATGACTTGTATTTAAACATAAGCCACCATCCTTAGAAATTCAGGGAAAGATCACTGAATTACTCACCCAGTTCTTAACATCTTCAGGAGCTTGGTGCCATGTGTCTTTCTGGTGAAAGAGATGATGAGGACAGCCTCAGATGAAGACCCTTTAGGACCTTTCTTCTTCCACACCTTTAAGCATTTGGAAATGTTGAGCTTGCTTTCGTTATTTGTTGGAAGTGCGTGTCTGATGAATGGAATTGGACTTAAAGTTTTAGTGTGTAAGGGGAAGAAAGAGTCTAGAAAGAAAGGGAGGAGATTCTCTAGAAAGAAAGAACAGATTAAAGAACCTAGCAATGGCGGAGGCTGTGCAATGCAACTTGATCCAAAAGGAGATAGTGAGATATAGACCTACTGATAGAACCAATGCAACGACCTCTCTCCAGTTATCTGCCCCGTCTTCCCAAGCAAGGCTTCTTTGTCCATGCAACGAGGAAAAGAATCTTCTAATCCCTGTAACTCTCAAAATGTTGGAGCCCAGCTATTTGGGTAAAGCCATGTCAGATTTTCTGGTGTCGACATTGATGACAAGCTGATATTTAGGGAAAGGGTAAGATTGAAAGCAAATATTCAAATTAGTCAGAAAGATCATAAACTTCTGGAAACGTGCCTCGAGGCGCTGTTAGGCACTGTGTTTCCAATTGGGACATTTTCATCCCTGCCTTTGTTGAGCCCCTTTTGATACCCATTCATCTCTGTGCCCCTTAGCGAAAAAGTGGCAGCTGAGCTTGGAAGTATGAGAGAAGCTCTCCCTAATCTAAATGTCATAATGGCCCTTCTCTCCAGCTTGCAATACCCACTGGGATATTTTAAGTGCTGCCCACCATTCTCAAAACAAACCTCATTTCAATTAACTTGAATGTAGCTGAAATGTTTTTTCATGAGAGAGTCTCCATTTACTACAATAGAAGCTCATTCCAGACAATTGTTTGAGGTTAACTTTTACTTACAATTCCCAAGAGGAACCAACTGCCCAATGAATACTACAAAACAAAACCTCTACTTTTGTGGCCTAATTACTATCCACCACAGAAAAGCTAGAATCAGGATGTCCTAGTGAGTATTACGTTAGCTCCAGATGACCTGCCTTAAGTCCCTTATGCCCAAACAAACGTAAGATTAAAAAAAAAAAAAGAAAGCGTTTCCATGCTGACCCATGTGTCCAGTCACTAATGAGAGTTCAAAGAGCAGGTGCATAGCAGCTATATTTCCAAACTCGTTTGGATATTTAGAACCCCCAGATATTAGAAATGATAATCAGAAAAAGCATATGCAATTCCATTTTTATTTATAATTCTCATCTCTCCCAGAGAACTGTTATAAATTTTCTCCCGAAGGTGTTACACTCATCCTTCTTTTGGTTCCTTTATTTGTGATGTGTACAGAGATGAAATATTGTTTGAGATTCAAAAAACATCCATGAGATTTACCTTAAGCTTTGCCTGTCAGAGAGATTCTCAGAGCTAAAAAGATTGGAAGCTGACATTTTGGAACTAGATTAAAAAGAAAATCCAAATTAATCCCAAGGAGCAATGCTCAGTAGACAGTTATTTAGACATAAGAACATCAACCCCGCAAGGCCAGTTGCTCACTTGGCTGGACTGCCCCGATCTTAGGCTCTCCTGGAAAAGTAATAATAACTGTCTTGGGAAGAGAGAAATGTCAACCTCCAGCCCTAAAAGCTCCTTGTGAATTGGTTTATTTCAACAGAGTTTATCATTACACACAGTGTTCTGGAAGTAATAGGCAAGTGCATTAGATGCTCCTGCAAATGGAAATGAAATGTAAATTTAGATTGTAAATATATGACTGCAGTAAATAGATAGCAAGAAAAAAAGATGAAGAGATTAGAAACTTGCCACATTTCTCTAACCCCAAAGGGGATGTTTCTATAAATAGTTTAAAACTATTGAAGAAGAGTGGGGAGGAGGAGGAGAACAGAGGCAAACAAGAGGTAATCCTGTTCGCTTTGCAAAATTGGAATTTGTTTTTCAATCAAATTTCCCTGAGCAGAGGAAAGAAACCCCGTCTGTCTTCCGACTAAAGGGCACGTGGGTGGGTTTCTGCTAAAACCCATCTTGAGGGAGGCTCCCTGTCAGTGACAAAGTGCTAGCCATGTCCTGCTCGGGAGGAAGGGAATGAGCACAGAAAGAAGTCCAAATAATTGTGCAGGGACAAGAAGGACTCACAGGGCAGGATTTCCCCCTGGATTTCCTGCCTCACCTCCTAACCTTTCTTGTTTTAGCCCGATGGATTAGGTCCCAGGCGAGAGGGCCCTAGGATGCAAACCAGAAATTTTAAGGAGGAAGCCAGCTTGACTTCACTCAGGAGACCTAGCGTATTCTGTCTTCAAAGATTCTTTTAATCCAGCTGTTTTTAGGGGGAGCTCTGTAAAGGCAAAAGGAAAGGTTAAAAAAAAAAATGTTAAAATTCTATGAAGTAGAAATAAAGACGTTCAATATTTGACTGGCAAAGAGATTAAATATCTGGTACATGTCTACAAAGGAGCCTAAAGGAGACTTTGTCAAGGAAAAAATAGGCAGACTCAAGGAGACACTGCCCTGAACTTGTGTGGTTTGTTAGTTAGATTCGGGCCACTGTCCGCAGCAGCTGGGGTGCTAGGGAAAGCAGATCAGGCGTCCTCCTCAACGGGGAGAGAGGGGCCCCGTGCACAGTTTATGTAAAGCCATTTGCTGTGCTGTGACTGGGAGCAGAGGCCGGAACTTGGTGTTGGGGCAGGGAACCAGGCTGACTGTCAATCCCCGTGAGTATGAAAGGTGAAGCTACGCGGGGCCCTCTCCTTTCCAGGCCAGGCCTGTGGCGCTCCTGGCTGGTGAAGCTCATATCTACTCGTTTTGCCTCGCCCATCCCCAGGAAGCAGGCCAGGAAGGACCAGAAAACCCTCAGACTTCTTCCTTCAAACATATCCCCGTAAAAACTCCCTGACTCTCCTTCCCTTTTGCAATTAGTTTCTAGTAAACCAGAATCTAATAAGTTGATGTGAGCAATTTCAATAAAAAGCAGAGAAATAGCCCCAGAGTGCAATAAAGTAGAAACTATGTGAGTGCCAGCCAGGGGGGAGACCATGAAGGAAGAAGGAAAGGAAATGGATTACCCAAACTAAGGCAGCAGCTTTGTCAGAAAAAGAAAAGCAATAAAAAATTTAAAAATAAGCAATGCATACATTTATCGGGGCTCACTGTCCCGTGGAGGCCGGCTCTGCCTACAGCAGCCTGCTTCTGGGCTTATTGTCAAATAACCTGTAGTTTTAGTGCAGGGTTGAGGGATCAAGACCATATTGAGTACCCTAGGGCCCTTCTGCAAAGAGCTGCTCCTATTCCTGTTTTTGTAAAGCCTTCCCTGACTGTGAGGAAGTAACGCCTACAAACTCACTTTTGGAAAAGGAACTCTCTTAACTGTGAATCCAAGTAAGTTTGAAGGAACTGGTAGAGCGAGGGGTGTGGTGGGGAGGTCAAAACACTTCTTTCTTTGGATTTAAATTACTTGTCCACCTCCCTCCCACCAGAAAAAAACATCCCAGATTAGCTTCTACATCTCACATTGTGTTGGGAGGATATGGTTCCAATCAGAGAGATTAGCGCTCCATTGTACAAAGACTAAATTACCTTCAGCCAAAAGCATTCCTATCATCCATCCTAAAGGAGATTATTGGTACAGGGAGAAAAATTGAATAGAGGATCCTGAGGGATTCAGCTAAAGCCAGGAAATGTTTGCCAAAAAAATAGAGAGGAAATTGGCATATTGAGACAATGCAAATTCAGTAGACCAAATATAAATCTTCCTGACGTAGATACTAAAACCCTTAAATTTATCTCCTGAAATAATGGGACCCTGTGATTTCATTAACAAATGCAGGAAATTCTACAGACAGATTTCTTTTCTTCTTTTACCTCTTCTTTACCTCCGATAAAGGAGCTGTTCTCAATCCCCAGTCCAGTCAGTGAGGTCTCGGTGGGTGGAACTATTTGGTTAACTCAGAGCATTTAACCCCACTTTTCCCTCCATTACCAAAATCACCGATGGAGCTGCCACTTCGCTTAGTTCAGCAGAGGAGAGGGGAAAAATTCATTTGTCTTCTGAGTCATGAGAATAGAGCAGTACATTCTCTCCTTCAAATATACACCCACCCTTCCATAATGGTAGTAATGCGTGTGTAAGTAGTTGGAAAAGTTTCAAATGCTATCTATAAAGGTAAGGAACTATGGTTGCTACTGGCACTTCTTGAAAATCTGCGTTTCTGGTGGGCGGCTGACAGTGGTGCTAACGCTGGGAGGTTGACTCATTATAAAATCGGGGCAACGGGAAAATGGGGAAAACCTGTTGAAGGGCCCCAGTCTCCTTTTGACATAGGCTGAATGTCCTGGTTGCTGAGTGTCATTTATTCAGATCTGCTTTCTGGGGTTAGGAGAGGATGCAGCGCTGGGAAAGACATGTTGCCAAACCCAGCCTGGTCAAAGCTCTCGAAAAG
Source organism: Halichoerus grypus (assembly GCF_964656455.1). NCBI lineage: Eukaryota > Metazoa > Chordata > Mammalia > Carnivora > Phocidae > Halichoerus > Halichoerus grypus. Next base: position 80,696,531 of record NC_135719.1, read on the forward strand.
ACTGGTTCAGGGAGGTGTAAATAATTAAGTGATCCAGTGTGCACAGCACTGAAGGGGTTAATGCAGCCCTGGTCGCAGACAGCATGGAATGTTCTGGGATAGGCCCTGCCTAAAGCCCACGCAGTGTGGTTAGCCACGAAGTTGTCAGGCGCAGAAGTGCCTCGCTCAGCGGGACAAACCCAGCGCATGCCTGCAACAACAGAAACGATGAATAATACATGATATTGTTAAATCCCAAGCCTTCAGGAGTCTCTGAGGTCCCATCTAATTAAGGCTTCGAGGGGATTCATATGAACATCCCGGGAGACTCAAGGACGTCCCTTTTCAGAGGGTGGGCAGTCGAGCCTGGAGACCAGACAGGAGGGTTTATCTTTTGTGTCTCCCTCTTTATATGCTGGGGCTACAACGCAACAAAGCTGCACCCAAAGACGCAGGATTAAGTTCTGTTTTCCTTCCACCAGCAGGGCAGAGATTACTGCCACAGCAACACGTAGGCGCCGTCTAAGGACTCAGCTGAGGGCAGGCATCTGTTTGGCTTATGTCCTGCCGTCATGGCGGCTGAAGTAGGGTGCGGGGAGCTCTGTGAGGCTGTGAAGTAGGGGAGAGACAGCAAGGGTCATTTGAACTCCTGCCTGCTGTCCTTAAAGCAGATGGACACTTTTTAGCTAAAGAGTAGCTTTTTCTCTCCCCCTTTCCATGTTGCTAAGCAAGCTAAAGCTTTGCCCCCTTGCTTTAATAAGTAGTCGCTCAAGAGATGACTAGACAGACGCACAAATTCAGTCAAAAGTCGAAGAGCTTAAGAGGAGAAAGCAGATACAGAGCTAAAACATTCGTTTTCCATCTTCTTTGGGGATAGGGTTTGGTCACCATCGTACCAAATAATGACTCTGCCCCAACTTGGTTCCTTACATCTTTTGTGGCATCCACCAGACGCTGCCACAGGGACCCCAGTCTTCCTGTGCTTGTGACCGTCAGCAGTGGAAGCTGTGTTTGGTCAAAGGATGAAATTTATAGCAACTCCAATATGCAAGAGCCTGCCTCTGACAGAGGCCCTACTGCAGCCCCTGGGCTCTGTGTGAAGTCGGGACACCTAAGGTAAGACAGTAGGGTGACCAGCTATCCCAGTTTGACTGGGATTGAGGGTCTTCCAGGGACAAAGGTCTTCTTTGCTAACCCCAGAACAGCCCCCAGGAGAGTCAGTCACCATAACAAAGCTCAGTGTAAACTTTCTATGAGACACCACTAACATCTCACCGGGTTCAAGAGAAGCCGCACGTGTGAAAAAAGGCTCAGATATGCCCGTCATTTTCATTTCTTACACTGGGGCATGAAGAGGAGCTCGGGAGATAGCGTTCCACGGAGCCAGAGCCTAAATCTCATCTAATTCTAGTCAGCCTCCAAAACGCTGTACACTCTCCTGTCTCCTTATAATCAATTCATTGTCATCAGAAATGTGTGACACTTTGAGGGGAAGGGAGGACATGTCTTGAAAACTGATCAGAGAAACTGTCCTGAAAATGATGCTGTAAAATGGAAATGAGACCTTTAGAAAGAGAGATGCTGAACATGAGAAATCAGTAAGCCTCAGGATGGGAACCAGAGAAAATGGAGAGAGAGAGGGAGTCAGGCCCTCGGGGGATACAGTAGGTCAGTGTCCCAGGACCAGACATGGAAATGTTCCTCTGGTCCTCGGAGAGAAGGAAGGGCCCCACAGATCCAGGCCCCTGGAGGTGAGTCTCTTCTCCCCAGAGCTAAAGGGGAAGATGTCTATGAGCCTCAGATCTCCTGCCTGGGGTTTTTGTAAAGGCCTCCCCTGCAGTGTTAGTACTGGTAACACTGGCTCGGGAAAGCTAACCTTTGGGAAAGGGACCATCTTGACTGTCCATCCAAGTAAGTGTAACAGGACACAACAGCATACTGGAAATTCTGGAACTTCACCCCCGGTATCAGGTTTGAGAGAAATGTATGTTGCCTGGGAACCAGATCTTGCTTGAAGTCAGCTAGCGGCCTCCAAGTTTCTGTCCCTTCTTTAATCTCAATATTAACAGATTCCCTTTTGGACCCTGAGCTCTCAGGTCTATCTGATCCCTGCTGTTGAGTGAAGTTGACCTTGACCCAGAAAAGGTAGAAAAGAATCTTCGCTGCTTTCAGAGCCTCCTCTGGAGATTGATGTCTAGTTTGGGGGGCATGGGGGGATCACCCTTTCCAGTCAACTCCCCCCGGGGAAACCCATTCTAACATTTAGTACCATTTCCTGTCAGGAAGTTCTTCCTTGTATCAAGCTTAAATTTTTCTTAGTGCAGCTGAAGCCATTCCCACCGGCATCTTCCACAGTGGAGAGGGATAATTGAGAGCAGAGTGTGAATAGGTATGTGGCATTCAGTTTAGAATGGGTTTTAAATGAAAGCAGAGAGGGAAAAAATGAAAACTGGGAATCGGAGGTCTTATTTCAAATCCCTCTATGTTCTTTTAATGTCTCCCACTGCTTCTGTAGATGCAAAACTACAAAAAGAGAGAGAGAGAGAAACACAGAATGGAAAGGATTGCACAGCCACTGTGTCCATTCCTATCGCTGAAACCACCAGGCAAAGGATTACAATTAATTCCAAAGAGTTTCAGATACAAGGCTTAATACCTTTTTCCTCATAGTGACTTGTATCCTTGCTGATAATTAGAGCAGATAGAAAGATTTGGCTTTGGTGTATTTGCTGCCGCACCCCGCTGGGAAGAGAGGAAAAACTCTGACTGGTTGGGCTTTTTTGGTTGGTGGTGGTTTTTGTTTTTGTTTTTTTTTGAGATGCATAAAGTTCCTTCTGTCAGTTGTTGTAAAACTGCCTGCTGCAGGGAGAAGCGTGACAGCTCTGAGAAGCCAATACTTAGGAGGGAGATGAGACTAATCAGGAAGCCAAGCAAGCCAGAAAGACACACACTCCGTGTCCCTCGCGCATTTTTGCACTTTAGGCCTTTTGGGTCTTCCTTGCAGGGATTCTAATGGAGTCAAATAGAAATGGAGCGAGGAGAGTCTGGAGCCCCGTGGGTGCTCAGAAATGAGAAATGAAAGCCATGAGAGACAGGAAGGGGGAAAGGTAACCAGGTAGGAATGTATCTTTCACGGTGGCCCGATAAGATGAGGATGGCGACGTGGGTCCAAGAGCGGGATGTCAGCACTCCCATTGCTAGTTCAGGGCGTTCTGTTTTCTCAGGCTCTCCATCCAGGGCAGGGTCCCCCATGCCAAAGGGATGAGAGTGGAGGCCATGTTTTTCTGTGCAGGCGTAGTCTATGAGGCGGACTGCCCCTGCTTTGTGTGTGTAGGGGAGGTCGTCTGACATCTCCGAGGCTGTCTGCTCCACTGAGTGGCAGCATCCGTTCATGCCAGGTCGTGTGGAGCTAGGATGTGCCGGTGCTGCTCTAAGGCAGAAGGTCGGGCTGTTATGATCATCTTGAATGTGCAAGATGCCTCCAAGGGAAGCCTGGTTCCAATGAGTAGGGAGCATGTTGGACCAGTTGCCCAGGGTTTGTTGAGTTTCTCCAAGTCCAGGCATATGGGAGCCAAAGCTGAGAGGTTGACATTTGAGCCTGGGGTCCTTTTGACTGAACTATGCCAACAGGGTCTGAAAGGCCCAAATTGCCTTCCGAGCTCTGCTATGGTTGTGAGCCCCCGGGGCCCTTATCATTTCAGCAAAACGCATCCACTTAGAAAGGTCAGCTCTTCATTAGCCAGACAAATGAGGACAACATATTGACCAGAGATAAGGAGCAAGGAGCCCACATCTCAGCCTCTGAGAGCCTGGCATTTCCAGTCTTTTAATCACAGCGCTCTGGGAACATATGCTGTCTCAGAGAAGGCGGATCAATGGTGCCCGAGGACCTGGTGTCACCACGCTAGAGCTTGGAGATGGAAATGAGATACAGACTGGGATGTTTTGTGGATGAGGGCATGACAGAGAAGGGAGGAGGAGACCAGAGCTCACCGATGCTTTTTCAGACCTGCAGCATGTCAGACATTGGAATCCGAGGTGGAGAAGCACACATTTGTAGCAAGTTTCCTATCATTCCCTATAGAATATGGCCTAATTGCGGCCCCACATTCACAGATCCCATAGGCACCCAAGATGCCTTTTGAAGTGGCATAGCGAGATTGGGGTCAGAGATCTGTTAGAGTCACCTGCCAGTTATTGCAAAGGGTTGGGTGGCTGTGTGACAAGCTCTTCCAACAAGTTGACATTTGGGCAGGGGACAAGCTTATCGGTCATTCCAAGTAAGTCTCCCTGCAACTTTGCCTGTGGAGTTTGGTGGGGCTAATCATCACATGCCTCAAAGGGCTGTGCAGGTGGCATGGTGGTTGAGGACCACACGGAGACAATTGAGGTATATTAACTCTAGGCAGACAAAAAAAGGTCAAAGAGTGGCAGATGTAGCTTTAGTCCTTAAAAGTCAGCAATACAGAGCTCGGGACTTGCAAATGGCAATTTGAAAAACAAGTCACCAAGCTGTGTCCTCCCCACACAACCTCACTGCTCATGGGGGACAAGGTGGGGTGGAGGGATGGACAATGGACAGTGCATAACAGGGGTGTTCAGGGAAACAGGCAGGGTTGGAAGGGAGCAAGGTGATCAGAGCCGCAGGCTGAGCTAATCTGGAGACAATGGATTGTTCCCGATATCTCACCAAGAAATAAAATCCTTCCCAGACTCAAAAGATGTAATAAAGAGACCTAATTAAAATGCACTTCAAAATCATATGATCATCGGGAGAGAAATTAAATCTTAAAAGAAAAAGAATTTTTTAAATGCCCAGGCATAAAACAAATGGGCCTACGCCTTTAATTAGGCAGCAAGCAGCACAAGATTCACATTAGCCTTTCCTCTAATCCCCTCTCAGGAGGGCTCAGTCCCTCCAGCGGTACATGGTCACAGCTGTTCTAAGCCCTGAAGCTCCTTTTCCAGGAACACTTTGCTCCCCGCGCCTGCCCAGGGAGAGAGATGGTCTGCCTGCCCAACGCCCAGACGCCCGCCTGCCTGCCGCCTGCCTGCTCCCAGGGCCGGCCAGCCCGGTTAGGGGAGGGGGTGGGGGGGAGGGGGGGGCGGGGGGGGCCTCCCCGGTGTGAGCGCCCCTGGTGGGAGTGCTGGCTCTCTCATCTGCCTGGTTTTTGTTGAGCTTCCTATCACAGTGGAACACCGGTAACCAGAAGTTCTATTTTGGGAGAGGGACAAGTTTGACTGTCATTCCAAGTAAGTCAAAGAAAATTTTCCATCACCATTGTGTTGAGCAAGGCCTTGAAACTCCAGCAAGAATGTCAAAAGAATCTCTCTTTCTGTGCTTCTGGGGATAACTTTCTCTAGAACATAGCAAAGAGCCCCTCCCCTCCACCCCAAGAATGATTTATGGCTTGAGGGGTCTTTATTTCCCCAGCCTGAAATCCCTGGGGGGGAGGGGGCGGGAAGATGTCCCCTCACTCACCCCTCACTTCTGCACTGACCAGAGATGTTTGGCCCTTTGTGGCACAGGCCACAGGAGGAGCAAATGGGGGGACAGCTGTCAACTGAGAGGAAATGGGTCAGAAGGCTAGAGAAGGAAAATGAGATGATTTGGGAGAAAACTGAAATATGGGGTGGTGTAAAAGGATGAGCAAGACAGCAGGGGTGTCCAGACTCGTCGCTGGCTTTGGACTCAAGGGATCACTGACAGCACCCATAGAGAGAAAGAGGATTTCTGTTCCTTCCAAAGGAAAATTTGGCAGAAAAATCAAGCCAGATTTCACATGTCAAGCCTCTCCTAATTACAGCTTTTTATCTCAGTTTCTCTCAGTTGCTGCAGCAGGAAATGGTACGAAAGAGTCCCTGGTGGCTTTGAGCTGTAGAAGCATTGCAAGGAGGGGGTGCACAAGAAATGGGTGGAGGGTTACAGTACAGTGTGAAGAGTTGGGGGCAATGGTTTTTGTAATGACTTAGAACGCTGTGTGTCTAATTATGGAAGCAACAACTTAATCTTCGGGACAGGAACTAGGATCACTATTACGCCCAGTAAGTACGTCGTCCTTGGTCAGGAAATCAGTTATTCTTGAATTTCCAGGTCACCTGTGTAAGACTCTGGAGACGGGTAGGGGGGGGTCATACTAGACCATGCAGGCTCAGGCATGAGAATTTCTATCTGTTCTTTCTCATAACTGATAGAGTTAGGTGTCAACGAAATATCTGAGCTTTCTGGGGGAACTTCAGTCTTGAATCTTTAATTCCAAACTAGAAAATATGATTCACAATTCTGTTTTTGCTGCTACCATCATGTGCTAATGTGACATGTGAAGAGAATTCAGAGAGAATGACTTCATCTTCCCTTTTATCTGGCATGATAATTTTCACTTTGAGTACTGCATCATGTTTGGAAGAAATGGTAGAAACATAGGCTGTCAAAGAGACAAGCAACCAGGAGAGCCAGCGAGGCCGGCAGACAGACTGCCAGGCAGTGTAATTTTACAAAATTAGTCCAGTGTGTGGCTCTCTTTTGCAGATGGCAAAGGTATTTGGAAATGTGCTAAGAGCTGATGTTCTAGGTGGGGCAGGCTTACTCAATGGCAAGACTAAGTAAGCACTGATTCCAAGGGGAGAGTTTAAACTTGGAAAACTCAAGGGTTTGGGGTTGTTTGTTTTGTTTTCTAGTAGTTTGTCAGTATGGCAGTACACCTGCATTTAGTAAATTACAGTTTGGGCAAGGCACAGAATTAACTGTTAAAAACAACTATGTCTTGATAGATGAGAGAGAAAGAGAGAGAGGGATAGTGGATATACATACACAGTGTAATGGGAAAAACACAGGGCACATACATTTCTTGCACCTGAAATTAAAAGCTGTGGAAAATTCGAATATGTTCACTTTGTAACCAAAGATAACTTCACAAAAAGGAAAGAAAAGCATACTGCATAAAGCAAAAACTGAAGGTATAGAACCTTTCCAAGTCTGCGTTTTCCAACTGTCTTAACTACTCAGTTACCTAGAGGAATCTCTTCTTTTTTTTTTTTTTTTTTTTTTTTTTTCTTTTTACTACATCAGAGCTTACGGGCACAAGTATTGAGGATTTGGCTATTTCAGACCCTTCCAGTGCAAGTTACGTGATAAAGCGCCTCCCAGCTAGGTCGGATAGAGCACCTTTAGACATCCAAGATTTTTCTTCTCCCCTGTCCAGATAAGATAGGAAAGTGGTATTCTCCTCATTCTGTATCCAGGGACAGGGAGCTCGGAGAGTGTCCCGGAGTTACAAAGCGAGACCTGAGCAGTGGGATCTGGGGACCCAGTGACGGTCAGTCGGCTCCCAGCCACAGTAGCCTTCAGGGTATCGTCCTGGGTCAAAAACATAACACACCGGGGGGGGGGGGGGGGGGGAACACCACCCTCCCCTGCACCACGGAGAGCAACTCAGTGTAAGAATGCTCTACCCAGCAGGGGACAGTCAGAGTGGCTCTAAACCAACTCAGAGCCCCATTTAGTTGAAAACTGGATGTGGAAGCCAGCTCTAACGAGTTTGTTTCCAAGCCATGCTTCCAGGAATTGTTAGTGGTTGGTAGTTGCTATGGGTTTTGAAATTAGAGGACATCACAGCAGAGTAGAATGGTTTGGAACAGGGGAGTATGATTAGGATTAATGAGATGAAAGAAAATTCTGGCTAGAGGGCTAGAAAGGCCCTGGAAGAAAAGATACACTAACGCTTCGGAGTGTTCCTTCAAGCGAAGAGTTGCAACATTTATCTAGGCCAAGAAGCAGAGAGCAAACACAAGCCAAATTCCATACACAATCGACCTTTCCACATTTAAAAGTTTCTGCCATTATCCCAACGTCCTTGGTTTCTTGGCCAAATACCAGCAGTTCCTAAAAGCAAAGTGGAACAGTCCTCTGTTTCCAGGGCCAAGCCACCGGCCCCACCCCAGCCCACGTGCACCCACGCCCACGTGGTTTTCGTAGAGGCGTCTCATGCTGTGCAGAACAGGCTCATCTTTGGCTCGGGAACCATTTTGAGAGTCAAGCCTTGTGAGTATAAAACACATTCTGGCCCCCCCATCCCCAACCAGAATTTCATGCCAAACTGAGTCAACTTTCTTGTTTAGAAATATTCGATTCTAGAGCAAGACAAAGTGAGATTTCAGGTGCACCGTAAGCACCTCCCGAGTGTGATTTGTTTAAGAATTGTCGAGCATCGCCTCTGAGAGAGTCAATCACACCAATTAACTGGTGTGACCCACAGCTTTAAAATAGAATTAAAAAAAAAAAAAATTTTTTTTTTTTAATGTCAGTGTCTCTATGGACCACACTGCCCGCTGTTTGTTGTCTAGACCCCAAAATGGAAAGCTTAGTGTGTAGTGTCCAGCCTAGTGACTTCTCCCAAGCCTGTGACTGAGGGCGGTGTGAGAGCTCGGAGGGCATTTCTGAGTCGTGTCGGGGGAAAGCCGGGCAGGTGGGCAGGCAGGCGACCCTCATGACAGGTGTCTGCCCTGTTTCTGTAAAGCTGCTAACCATAGTGAGAAGACTAGCAGCAGGGACAAGCTCACTTTTGGGACCGGGACTCATTTAACAGTCAGGCCCAGTAAGTCTGAACAGATGTGAGGTATTTATGTCTTTTCCTATTATGTGTTCTAGCCTGACCTTTGAGTTGTCCTGTTTTAGAGTCCAGATAGACAAACCATGACGTCTTTTCATGCCCCTTTAAATATCTGTGAGAAAGGGTCTCCATCGTGGACACCTTCTCCTACGTGACAGAGGAGAGTTTTGTGGCCACGACCATTCACATAATATAATTGGTAGCTGGGGGATGGCACTCCCAGTCCTCACCCGTGGGCCCCTTCCCTTGATCATGTGTCTTTTGAGCTTTTATGACAGCAATGAGGGAGGGGAAGAAATGACCAACAGCACCAGCCAGGACTACAAGCTCTCCTCGGTGTCCGTGGGCTCCAGAGCTGCTGTGGAGGTTCTGAGAGCTTCGGGGCATGGGTCTCTGGCAGAGAGATTTATGTAAAGGGTTGACCCGGGGTGCCAATACAGGAGGAGGTGCTAACAGACTTACCTTTGGGAAAGGGACCCAGCTCATCATCCAGCCCTGTAAGTGCTTCTGCCCAGGACGTAGGGATCTAAATAGAATCCGCACGGGGACATTTCCAACCCCTGCTGCTGAGTCTCTGGCACCACTGCCCTCACTGGCACCATCCGACACACCCACGGGGGTGTGAGCTGTGTAGTGGGAGAGGTGTACGGTCTGTGCTCTGGGGACCCCTGTGTGCTTCTGTGATTGTATTTGACTAAGAGGCCATTGGAAATTCCGGGCTCCGGCAGACAAAGGGTACCACTTAGGACTGGGGCAGAACATCTGTGGGCCACTTTCTTAGCAGCACCTTTGCAATGAGAATGACTTTCACAGGAATTGTGGAAATGGCTATGCATGTAGAGGTTTGATTGTTTCTCTTTCTCTGTCTTCATGCCCTCTTCTCTGCCTGACTTCGCGACCTTATATTAGAACAGTGATTCATCATTTGATTTCTGAGCCCCATCACTCATCAAGTCTGACAAGAGGGATCCATTAACGTAAAACCCAGAGAGGAAAAGGACAAAGAGTTTAATTCCCAGAGTCTGCAGAGTTTAACTTGACAACTCTTTGGCCTTAATCACCTAGCCAGCACCCCATGATCAGTTGAGGCCAAAGAGGGCCACAGGCAGATAGGGTTAGCCCAGCAGGTGTCTGACCAGAGCTCTGCGGCCCTCATAGCGGCTACAACCGCAGTGTCTGGAAAATGGAAACGGGTCCCTGAGGGCCCACCCGGCTGCGCATCTGGGAGGAGGTCATGGAGAGAGCTCTGCGTAAGCCAGTGGAGGGCGGAGACCAGATGGAAACTCTAGCAGCAGGTTTTTGTTATGGAGCATCTCGCAGTGTGACCACCGGCAGTGCCAGGAAATTCATCTTTGGGACTGGAACAAGGCTTCGGGTCACCCTGGGTAGGTGATGGGAGCCATGAGGTAACCTAACTGTGTGTTGCTTTAAAACAAGGGGGGCTGCAGAGGGGCTGTCCTGGCTGGACGTAGTCCTTCCTCCCTTCCAGTAGAGCTGATTTCACTGGGGATACCTGCATTCGATCAGAATTTGTGTTCTTTTCATTTCCATTACTGAATCTTTCCTTCCACCTGTGAAAACAGACTTCTCCCTGCTCCAAGCTTCTTTGGTCTTCACACTCTGTGTGTTTCCTTTGGAACAGTGGGTTTGGGAATTAATTCATCATCAGGACTTTGTCACTCTGGGCAGCAGAATGAGAAGGGCTCTCAGATGGAGAATAGAGAGTTCTGCTTGTTCCGATAACTCCTCAGGGCTGATACATTGTAAATGAGAGGAAGTGGGTTAGATGACCTTCTAATGACTGTTTTGGAGAGACTCTAAGGAAACTTGCTGAACGTCCTACACACTCCACTTCTGAGAGGAGTCATTTGGTTGGACCCTCGGTGCAGTAAAAGCAAAACCTTGACCCTCTGAACACGTCGTCAAATGCCAACCCTCTCCCTCCAAGCTCTGCTGTGTTTCATTATTTGCCAATTACGAGATGACTACATGATAATTAACATGAAATTATATAGATGAGTAGTTTGAGTATTTTGAACCCATAATTAAGATGCAAATTATAGAAGTTCTGGAGCGTGCCACCAGGCGGTACCTCATACATAGCGGTCCCTGAAGACAAACAGTGTGTTTGGGCATGGTTTGTTTGTGGCATGGGTTTATACACAGCTCAGAAACTTGTTTGAAAGCTGATTAGATGTCTCAGAGTGCCAATTTAGGGTCCAGATTAGCTGTGCTCAGTGAGCTGAGATGTGCCCACTTTTACAGCCTCGAAGCATGACAAAGTGGCCGGGTTCCTCTCGGAAAAGGAGAATAGGACATGTTGTGTGGTATTGGTCGGTGCCTCTCCCCGTTGTGCCTACGACGCTGGGAGCCTGGCTGCCAGGCTGCTCCGGGAGGTTTTTGTTAAAGGGTGTATCGCTGTGGCAATAATAACAATGACCTTCGCTTTGGAGCAGGGACCAGACTGACAGTAAAGCCAAGTGAGTGAGGGGAGCGGGTCAATCTCAAAAGCTGGGGTGAGTGGTGGTCTTCTTCAGTGCAGTTTTAGTGGGATTAAGACACTGCCACTGCCCCCCTGGATCGAGGCACCTCGTTTCTTTGGGCCTGAGCTGATGGGAAGTCTGCCAGTTAGTGAATTCAGGCAATCCTAAGGACAGGTCATGAAGAAATAGAAGTTTTCACGGGCTTGTTCATTGTCTCTGGATATATAGAAATGCTAAGGATAATAGGCAACACCCATATTCTGTGATAAGACAAAGAAAAAGACCTAACAACTCAGAAATCGGGTTTTCCTCAGTAAGAATCCCTCCAATCCAAAAGGAGTGCAAACAGCTCTCTTAATGTACCTTTTGGGTTTTGTTGGTTTCGTTGTTGTTTTCATTAATATTCTTTATAAGAACTATGGCTCTGAGAGTGGAATGGTGCTCCTGGTCCCTAAAATAATCACTCTCTGCCCCCAGTGTTGGCCACCTATGCTAGGTGGCATGTCTCTGCCTGACCTTGCGATTGTCCTGTGTGCCTCAGGCATGAGCAGGATACCAAAACCCAGTGTTCTGGGAACAAAACGGGTGCTTTAAGATCCAGCTCAGATCTCTCTGCACAGCTGGCTGTTACTTTTAGAGGAATGTCCTAACCCTGCCAAGGAGCTGGGAGCTGAGGCCGTGGGGTGGTGAGGCTGCTCCCACCAAAGGGGAAAGTGGCCTCCCTTGCTCAGAGTCCTCCTCAGTCCTTCCCTCCCACTGGTTATTGTAAGGCCCCATATGACTGTGTCAGTTATGGAGACAGCCAAGGAAGGCTCATCTTTGGAAAAGGCACTCAACTCGCTGTTAAACCAAGTAAGTGTTGTTGGAGTTGGGGGGGTGTCTCAGAAACTAAATCAGTGAGTGCGACTCCAGTACAACCCAGAGTGAAGGAGGCGAAATTCACCAACCCCTTTCCCTGTGGTGTCTTTCCACCCTTCCCCCATGAGCCCTCAGAGCAGCTCCTGGTCCGAGCCCCCGCTGTCCTCAGTCCAGATGGGCACTTCCCTCTGCTGGAAAACTCTGGGCTTCATGACATGAAACAAGGTTCTCGGCTCCGGGAGGGCAGTTCTCGGGAGTGATCGCCCTCCTCACTGTGGTGAGTGGGTGACCTTCTCTGCAACTGTCTCGTGGATGAGCCACGGTCTGTGTGACTGCTGCGTGGTTGGTTTTCAGACATGAGAGTCCATGGAGAGCCACGTGAGGGGGACAGCAGAGTGGTTACTGCAAGGGGCTTTTTGTTTAGGGAAAACACATTGTGGATCTCAGCAGCGGGTATAACCTCTACTTTGGCAAAGGCACCTCACTGCTGGTCACACCCGGTGAGTTCTTGTGGTTAACTAATTATCCTTTCTGGAAAGATATCCAGTGGGACCTGTTGAAACACAGCTGAATTTAATTGCTTCGTTTAGCGTGTGGTTGTTAACTATGTCGGATGTGTGAGCCAGATATGAAGACACGTTTCCCCAGAGGCTGGATTTGGTTATCGGGTCTATGGGCAGTTTGATAAATTGTATTAATACCGCAAGCGGTTTCTCGAAGGTCCACATAGCACGTTGAGGCTTTGGGAAAGAGGCAGAGATAAGAGGAAGAAAAGCTTTGTGATAGAGACAGAAACAAACCAATGGCAAGGGAGGTGACCCAATCGGGAGTGTGGAGCCAAGGAAGCGTGTCCTTAACAGATAAGTGCTGGGGACCCAGTTGAGTTTATGCCCGTGTCCCCGGGTAGAACTAAAAAATCTGGCAAGTGGACTGGGTGAAGGCTGGGCAGCAGGATTACAAGCTTCTCGTGGCTTTCCTTTTCTGGGAGAATAGCAGAAGAAAACCTCTGGAGACAGGACAGCCCCTGTTCACCCCGAGGACAAAGGCTAGCTGAGTTGACCCCGTGGGAGAAGCAGAGAATCCCAGGACCTTAGAAAGCTCCCCATCTCCTCGGGATTCTCTGTGATAAAGCAAGTTGTGAAGCCGTCATGGAGGGAATAATAAAGATGGATTCTAGAAAGCAGTATCGAAGAGGTATGGGCGGTCCCCACACTTGCAGAGTTCAGTGTTGTGTGGTTTTGTTTTTTGTTGTTGTTATTTTTCTCTTTCCTGTTAGAATTATTTGCAGCAACACCTGCCACTTTACATTCGTAATATTTCTCATCAACAACCCTCTGTGCCTGAACCAGGTGTGACACTGAGGTGACGGGGCTGATTTGTTAACAAAGGGAGTTGATACATTTCAATGAGTGGCCCAGGCAAGCCACTCAGCTGAAAGTGGCACGCAGGTTAGTGGCTCCCTTCCGCTTTTGATTCTGCCCTTAAAGGTCAAGGCACATCCTTTTTTTTTTTTTTTTTAAGGCACATTCTTTTTGTAGCATCCAGATGGCTTTATCTTTTGAAGGTGGATTTCATTTCTGTGAATAATCAAAAGCCTTTCAGAGCTATGATTTATAAAGAAAGGAGGGACTCACACTCGTTACTGGTACTATTTTGGTTCCAAAATGAGGTATGAATATAAAATCATGTCATTGGTGAGTATGTTTGGCTCTTAAACTGATACTCATTGAAGAGTCTTAAAGGGACTACTTCAAAGGGGTCAACAATCATTTAGATGTTTAAATCCTAACATGTTTGTTAAAACAGCCTCTTAATAAATACACTTAAGATAAACATAACATGAAATTGAGGAAGTTTTGCAAACTCAGACCTCATTAAAGCAGTGAAGACTTTGTGTATAAACGGGGATATTATCCCAAGTAAATTCCTTTTAGAAAAAAATGAGGACAGTACCTTCCAATGGAGACGTGCATACGATGTCCTACTAACTGACAGCAAAGCTATTCCAAGAAATGGTAACCTTATGTTGGTTTATGTAGAACCACATAACACTGTGATTACCTCAGGAGGCTACAAATACATCTTTGGAGAAGGCACTAGGCTGAAGGTTTTACCGAGTGAGTATTACAGACAAGACTTTATTTTTAAAGTTGTTGGTATCGGAGGGTCAAGAAAACGTAAAATAAGGGAAATAGTCATTATAAACTATAGAAGCAAGCATTACTGCTACCCGAAGTGGAAATTCTGGGTCTCTCTACCCCAGACAGGAGGGGTAAAGGAGAGTTCCGAGGCTCACTATGATGGACTTACCACCATTTTCATTAGAATTGTATTAATCATTAGGAAAATGTTTATTAGCTAAAGAGCCTGAGAGACCCCTCTAAACACAGTAGGAATTCTTTGTTCCTCATTCTCTTCTTTTTTTTTTAATTTTTTTTTATTATTATGTTATGTTAATCACCATACATTACATCATTAGTTTTTGATGTAGTGTTCCATGATTCACTGTTTGCGTATAATCGCATTCCACACTTTTCACTTGCTTTTCCTACCCTTCTTTTGGCCTCTCCCCTTGTCCAACTTAACATTTCATGTGGGCATTCATATTGTGAGAAACCATTATGTCCACTTCTTAGCCTGTCACTTAAGACTCTCTAAAACTGGGCCATTTCCATTCTCTAAATTTATTCCCAGCTGTTCCCTTCCACAAATGCTCTGCTCTAGACAAACGGGACACCTACTTCCCCTGAATGTTTACACAAGCCCACACCTATACTTCGTGTCCATAAGCCAGTCATCATGGACCCACCACGATAAACAGACTTGCACACATGAAACAAATTGAGTTTCACAATGTCTTAGCCAGGACACCCAGCATAGGTGACACCAGACTTAATTTCATAGGGACAGTTTGAGAAATTATATCCCTTTCTTAAAATTAAACAGACTTGGGTAAGAGATCCAGCAAGCAAATAACAAAGTAGAAAGAAAGGAGATCCTTTTGTAATGGATGTGGGAGGGAGGGATCCATCCACGGGAATTTATTCTCTGGAGGAGGAACAACACTGACTAAATCCAAGTAGGAAATTTATGGACTGCCATATTACCTCCGTATTTCTTGCTTTCCCTCAGGAATGGCCCATTCCTGATTGTTGCTTGGTAAGCCCCTGGTCCTCCAGGCAGCCCAACGGGAGGAAAGAGAGGACACCATGCTGTAGCCTCAGCAGTGGTGCCCATGGAGCTCCCTTCTCAGATTCTCCTTCAAGTTACCCTCAAAATTAAGAGAGACCCCAAAGGATGATCTAGACAGAATATGAGAAGCTACCCGTAAGAGAAGGATTTCAGGTTAGTGGTGGAGATGTGTTACCTGGGGAAAGGGACAGAAAGAATGGAAAAGTCTACCCCAAGACAAAAAGGAAAAATGTCCTTTTCCTAGTGACCATCTAAGCAGGGAGTGAAAAGGTCTGGAGTTGGAGTCGGTGAATTCAGGGCTGGCCAGTGCCTGTGACTGTCTCTAGCTCTTTGGAATGAAGGTGGGAATCTCCTTTGATGTTCCACAAGCTGGACTTCAGTCAGAGGTGTCTGGCTCCAGCACCCTGAGGGGTGGACCAACATGCTGACCCCTCCTGCCAGGTGGGCTCTGGCAGCGGCCCTGTCTCTCCCACAGTGATGACAGTGTCTTTGACTGCTTGGTCTTGGCGCCATGGACATGAACCATTCCTACTTTGTCCAAATGAGGAATACGATCTTCAGAATCCCTGAAGAATTATTATCTAAAACACCAGAGGATCTGCTAGGATTCTGGCAGCCAGCATTCTGGGCTTGGGCAGGAAAACTCCCTCTTTAGAATATTTAGAAAGAATACCCTTCATTTATCCAATGTGGAAACAGTCCTGAAATCCAAGCTGGTACTAGGAGTCTGTGCCAGGTTATTACTGTGACAATTACTTAATATTCTCTGTGCTCATGGTATCGCTCCTTCCAGAAGATCTTTAGGGAAAACTTAGTACAGTTTCTAGGAGGTTTTTGCTGAGCTGAAGATCACTGTGTGAATAATAATGCAGGCAACAAGCTCACATTTGGAGGGGGAACAAGGTTAATGGTCAAACCCCGTGAGTATCTCTGCTGAATCCGTAATGAATGCTCTAATTTCTAAAGGAAGCTGTAGCACTGAGCTTCATTTGGGGGCTGTTTTCTCCACCCAATTTTATTTTTTATGTTAATTCTGAGTCTGAATCCTAATGGTGATCCAGGGTATACACATGCCGTACGCACATGTGAACATGGGCACGTGTGTGGTCGCCTGGCACAGGAATAAACGGGCTGGAGAATAGCAGATTCCTTGCCTTTCTGTCTTAACCATTGGGTCAGAAAGTTCTGACTGTATTGAATGCAGGGATGGGTGAGCACTGGAGTGGGAGAATCCTTCTCCAGTGGCTTTGCCAGGATTGCACGACTCCTTGCTGGTCAGGGGGCAGCTCGGGCTGAAGGTGGAGGGATGAACTATTTCATCTGAGAAGAGCCTTTCCACCCCGACCATGCTACGAATTGACCACAATAATAAACAGTCTCCTCCACTGCCTCTTTGGCCAGGGTCCCAGCTGGAGGAGCACGCTAGCTGGATTTGGGGATTGAAAGGGATTTCCTGATACACGTTGGCCTGGTCGGTTTCTGCAAAGCTTCCTATGACTGTGTAATATTGGCAACAACCGTAAGCTGATTTGGGGATTGGGAACGAGTCTGGCAGTAAATCCAAGTGAGTCTTCAAATTAACTCTCTCAAACCTGTCTATGCAGTTTGAAATATCTCAGAAACTGTCTCCCTGTTTTGCCCTAATGTTTAAAATGTGCACTCGCGGGTAGTGTTTTTCTCCTGTCCACCCAAGCTGAGCCCTTGCTTACCCTTCAATCAAAATAACTAGATAGAGGGAGCCAGAAATGCATGGTAGGAAGGCAGTTGGAGTATTTGATTGTTTCCTCATAGAGCAAACAGGAGGGCCCATTCCCAAAAAAGGGCCACTAGGGAGCATTGAAAGTTGGAGAAGGTGGGAATATGCATCGTATGTCCTGGCCTCCTCTGTCCACACGGTGCCAACCTCACATGGGCCATTGTAAATACTGTCTCCCCCGCCCTGCCCCCCGCCCCCCAGCCAAAGATAAGTCAAGCGCTGCTGGGAACTCCCAGGACTCAGGGCCATCCCTGTGGCCACCCTGGAGAGCACCTCCCCACCAGGGGCAATCCAGAATGACTCAGACTTGCCGTAGAATGACTACATCTCTCAGTCCTCTTTGGCTTATAGGCTTGTAGTGGATTTGCTAGAAGTAACAGGACAGGAGTTGGTTTCATCCTAATTCTGGCCTCCCCTGAGAAGTTCTTCTCTCTGAGAATCTTCAGGAGCATCTTAGAGACTACCTACCCTGTTTGGAATTGTGCTTCACACAACTAGGCTATGTTCCCAGCAGCGCTTGCTGTGGCTTTGGCTGGGGCTAGCTCCCAGGGCGGTTCTAGGCTTGGCAAAGCTCAGGGAGAAGAGGAGTTTACAGTGGAGCCAAGGGGCTTCGGGAAAGGCATCTTTGATATAGGTGTTAATGAATTTCTAAATGAGCTTCTGTGTGTTAACCTGATAAGACTCTCCAGGGAGAAGGTCACCTTACCTTTGCAGCTCTAAATGTACGACCTGCGTTGCAAGAAAAAATGGGAAATGTCAATTGTGGTGCCAAAATGAAGAGACTGGGTGTAAATACTGAATCAGTTTTAATGTTCAGTTTATGAAATGTAAGCCTTTCAGGAGAACCCACTCGGGGTACATTTATTAGGGTCAGCGAGCTAACTGTTTTGTCAATGTTACTGGCATACACACTTCAAAGGAGAACCCCAAATAGAAAAAAAATGGCTAATAGCATAGAGCTTAAGAACATAAATTTTAGAATCTAACTGCCTGGGCAAACCAAACTCTGCCGTTTACTGGATGTGTGACCTGGGGCAGGTTACCTAATCTCTTTATGCCTCGTTTTTCTCATCTGTAAAATGGGGATAATAATACTACTTAACTCGCTGAATTGTTATGAGATTAAAAGAGTTAACACCTATAAAGGGCTTTGCCTAGTGGCTGGTACATAGTAAGTGTTACAAATATCAGTTATTATCACCAGGTTGCTGGGGGGAAGGAAAAGGGAAAAATTATATCCTTTGAAAGTTTTTGTAAAGGGCAGCACTTGAGTGTGGCTCTGGCAACACAGGAAAACTCATCTTTGGGCAGGGGACAACTCTACGAGTAAACCCAGGTGGGTCTGAATGTTCCCTATTGAGGCACAACTGCCCACTACATTCATGTTTTGGCAAATCTTCTCTGCTTTCTCAACTTCTAACCGAGGACTCTTACTGTTTAGTTCTGTTTTCCTTTTGTACGACTTAGTAGGATGTGTGTAAAGCCTGGCTAATAGGGCCTTCCCTAACCCATTCGGTTTCAGCTAGAGGCAGAAAAGAAGGCAACACTGGAGGTGAACTGGGTCTGGAAATTCTAGGCTAAGACTGAGAGAATATAAGTCTGGCTGACCTTGGAGAAATAAAAACATCCAATGTGAGAGATTCAAAAACTAAAAGTGATTTTCCTAATAGTTTACTAGAGAAGAAACCACCCCTGTGGCCACTAGAATTCTCTAAGAACTGTCGTTCAGGGAGAAAACTGTCTTTCAAGCATAGAAATGGCAAGCTCTTGTTTGAAAAAAATAAAAATAAATGGGGGAGGACAGAAGAGAAACCATTGGTGACTTGGATTTTTTTGGTCAAGAAACATGGAAGACTGCATTTTCCATTAGGATGGTTTTTAAAAGTTTTAAAAAGACTTCACCAAGGAGAAGTCGCAATGTGTATAGCATACCCCTGGTGAGCTTTATAGAGGAAGAAGAGGAAGGAAATTTAGCAGAGTACAGTGTTTTTGTACTGGGCAGAAACACTGTGCCAATTTCTGGGGTAAACAGGCTTGTCTTTGGGACTGGAACAAGACTCACCGTTATTCCCCGTAAGTCCTTTACCACTTGAGAGAAAGCCCTTAATCTAGAATGACCAGCTCTCACATCCCAGACACCTAATGAATTTCTAAATGAGCTTCCGTGTGTTAACCTGATAAGACTCTCCAGGGAGAAGGTCACCCTTACTTTCCTGGCTCTCACTGTAAGGCATGTTTTGTAAGAAAAAAAATGGGAAATGTCAATTGTGGTGCCAAAACGATGGCGAGGTATAAACACCGGACCAGTTTTAAGGTTCAGTTTATAAAATGCAACCCTTTCAGAAGAACCATTTCCAAGGCACATTTATTAGTTTGCGTCTAAACAGCACAATTGTCCAGTTAATTTGATTAATGTCAGTAGCTGATCCAGAGATTTAGGCACTTCCTTGAGAAACCTTCTTTGTGCTCAAAATTGCCTGAATTGACTGTCACATTACCTAAATAATTGCCAGATCTGTTTTACTTTGTGCTGTATAGACTCAGCCTAATAAAAACAAATGCTGTTGTGTTTTTCCCCCCAGTCTGTCTCCTCTCCACACAGAAAGTTTCCTTCTATTCACACAAAGAAGAGATACCCAGCAAGCCATTTGACTTATTGCCGCTGCTATTTTGCATTTATATGACTCCTTTCCTTGGAAGAGATTAAGACACTTCATAGGACTTATTAGCTAAACAGATTGACAGCCTAATTAGAGAGAAGCAGATTCTTTTTTTTTTCTTTAAAGATTTTATTCATTTATTTGTCAGAGAGAGAGAGAACACAAGCAGGGGGAGAAGCAGGCTCCCTGCTGAGCCGGGACCCCCCCCCCCATGCGGGACTCGATCCCAGGACCCCGGGATCATGACCTGAGCCGAAGGCAGATGCTTAACCCACTGAGCCACCCAGGCATTCCAAGAAGCAGATCCCAAGTATCTTTTTGTGGCTGCTATTCCTGCCCCCTGGTGTAGAACATTTGGTCAGATTGCTCTGTGGTACAGGACTAAGAAAGGGGCTGATCTTGTTTGTAGTGCGGGCCTTCTCAGCTGTACGTGAGAGATGTTACAGGAGGTAAGAACACTACTAAATAGGTCAGGGCAACCGACAGAGCCAGGAACATTTCTTTCCCCTAGAACTCGCGTGTTCCCACAAAGCAGAGCATGACAGATTTTGACATCAGCTGTTGGTGGGTATCTACCCCTTCCTACTTGTCTCTTCAGACCCTATCACTCCAGGTCTGTTCCTTCCACCTCTAACTCCTTTCCCTCTCCTTGGATTCCTGGCCGCCATGCCCACCCCGGCACCAACCCCACCACATGCTGCCGCCGCCTGCCTCTTGAGCCTGTCCGTTGTATTTCCGAGGAGTTTCTTAGCGCCTCGAGTGATCCTCCGATGGCTCGGGCACCTGATGGCATCCTCCCTGAGGGAGGGCCCCAGCAGAGTCCCCGCGGAGGTGGAGGCGGCCGCCCTGGGCTACACGAAGGCGGGAGCTGGGGGCCCCGGAGGAGGAAGAGCCTCTGGAGGAAGGTCTGCGTGGAGCAAGGAACAGCATGGTTTTCAGGAGACGTGGGTCTGAATCCTCTCCTATCTGGAAGCGGTAGCTTCCACCTTGGGCTCCGAGACCCGTGTCTCTGAAGAGGTGGCAGGCTTTTTGTAGTCAAGTCAGCCACTGTGGACAGGCTCGGGGAATGTGCTGCATTTTGGGTCCGGCACTCAAGTGATTGTCATACCACGTAAGTGTCTTTTTTCATCTCTGTGCACTAGGATGTCTGCGAATCCCATCGAGGAGTTCTGTTTCATTCCCCCATTTCTCAGGGAGTTACTGAGCGTAGTTTCTGGATCTAGCTACACCACCATTGACCATTAAGATGGTCAAATTCAGTTTTAAAAAATAACTTTGGCCGATTTCATTTAATGCGGCCGCGGACAGCAAAGGGAAATGAGCGTGTCCTGGAAAGCTAATCGATGTGCGTTCACGGCCGTGGGGGAGGGACTGGCATTTCTTTCCTATCCCCCCACCCCCACCCCGGGCGGTGAGGCCTCAGCATTCAGTTGACCTTTTCCAAGCCTCTCCCTTCTGGCGGATTAAGTGGTCGTGTTTGCTAACTTCCCTGTGGAAGAACACATGAGACAGATAGATTCTCCTTCAGTTTTCACTGAGAAATCTTTTTGTTAGTGATTTTGACAATAAACTTCAGCTAACATAGTCCTTCTTGTTCGTGTTGGTAAATATCTTGGCTTGAACAAGCTCATTTCCCCCAGATTATTCCAAATGCCTTTCTCTGGTGTAACCCACTGCACTCCCACTCACCCTTCTATCTCCCCAGTGCTCTCTAATAAGATACGCAGGGTCACACGTCATCAGACATATTTCACAGACACAAAAGTCGAAGCACAGACAAGTTAAATAATTTAAATCAAACCAAAAAAAATCAGAACTGAGATTAGAGCTTGAGATTCCCTGTTTTCTTAGGGTGAATTATTTTGAGCTGTCATCTTTGTGAATTGAAAACAATAAGCACAGGCCATAGGAATGTGCAGGGGATGAAATTTAACCAAAACGAAAATGGACAGTGTCACCACATTGGTGTCTTAAATGTATCTCCAAATGTTTGCAGTTGGTAGTTATTTGGAGCCGGTCATTCGGTGCTTACTGGGCCCCAGGGGGGTTTTTGTAGACCTCGGTATCACAGTGTCTACCAACAACGACAGATCTTCTTTGGGGCTGGAACCAGATTACAAGTGTTTCCAAGTAAGTGCCGGAAACCAAGCAGCGATTTTGAAAAGGTGTTTTTCTGTCAACAGCCAACTTGCTTTGGTACATCCTCACGGTACTGCAGGCCACACTGGACAGGGCGCTCGGTGGGGCCGTCCACGCCTCTGCCTGCCTGGGCCCCTGGTCTCAGGACTCCTTGTCTCACAGGTAGAACTCTCTGTAAACCAAATCAGCTTAATCTATATGTGAATACCATGGTTCTGACTAGAATCTTACCAGCAGTGAAAACAAGACACTAGAGAATCAGATGCATTACGACTCCAAACAAATGATCTGTTTCTCTCTTTAGCGTTTTTATTTAAAACATCAGGGAAGGTGAAGCAAGTTCAACTTTGCCAATCTGAAAACTTTATGAATTATGCTCCTCTTATATGCAGAGAGACCTAGATTGACTTTGGATGTTTAGTCATTCAATTTCATCATCTGTGTGTGGAATCTGTAATGGGCAAGGGAATCAAATATAATTGAATGAGCAAATAATCTTCAGTAGTCAATATTCCTGCATTGTTCTATGTGCTTTGCTCTGGACTTTTTATCTGGGATTTATCTCTAATAGGCTCCCCGGAAGGACAGTGAAGGTTTTTGTTAAGGTTTTTGTGTCTGTGTGGATAGCAACTATCAGTTGATCTGGGGCTCTGGGACCAAGCTAATTATAAAGCCAGGTAAGTCTCAGAGATGCGCCTGTAAGGGAGGGGAGACATGAGTTGAATAATACACGAAGCATCGCATGCAAATTATATTTTTAAGAACAATCCGGCTTGCTGGAGACAATGCACTCAACCCAAATGGGGTTTTCACTCCCAGTGAGAGGCAACGTCAGCCACCAGCTCTCTTGTTTGGTCTAATTGCTTCCAGAATGAATAATATTTAACTAGCCCTCCAAGAGAGGAGAGCTGGGTTGTTAGGGAGTATCTGATACGGTTAGAATGCTTTCCCAAGGATAGAACCAGCCTGATTCCGCTGGAAGAGTAAATTCAGAGAAAAGAGAGTGGTCCACAGTCAAAGACCAGCGGGTGAAAAGTAGTGTCCCTGTGGCCGTCCCCAGTCCTGGCCTCTGGCCGCTGTTTCGTGTGGGAAGCAGATGCCCACAAAGCTTCCAGTCACTTGCTGGTGCATCACCTCGGGGTCCAGCCTTAGTGCAAGTCCCACAAGGATATAACTTAAAAGGCAGTATCAGGGCAGGTCAAGGGAATATGGAGGCCCAAGGGATGGCTGGCAAGTCAGCCTTTGCTGTGGTGGGTCTGAGGTGTGCTGAGCCTGAGAGACTAAGCCCATCCTCACCCCATCCTACCATGCCCCTTCCTGCGGGTTCTTGTAAGGCTCTGAAAGGCTGTGTGAACTATGGGGGTGCTACAAACAAGCTCATCTTTGGGACCGGAACCATGCTTTCCGTGAAGCCAAGTACGTGAGTAATGGGGTTCTGTGTCCAGGGCAAGCAAAGTAACAGCCACTCTGATGAAAAGGAGGGCTGAGGGTTGACCTAGTACCCCCACGGTCACCCCTTTCCTACCATGATACAGCAGAGAGAGGGAAATGGTACGAATGCTGAGATAAATCCCGGGAGGGAAAACTACTGTGGTAATGTTGGTCCCATGTGGAAGCTGCAGGCTCTCTGCTCTGTGAACCCCATTTCCAGGCCGCATGTCAGCTTGGGTCATACCTGTACCTGGGTAGATACAGCCTCTGCTAACCTGTGTGTACAATTGTGTGTCAACTCTTCTACCGGCCACATCTTCTTTTTGCTTTTTCTTCTAAAAGAGACTCCAGAGCTACAGTTGGGGAGATTGCTGAGAAGTCAGGCAGAACTGACCCAAGGAGGAGGCTTAGGGTAGGTTAGTTCGATTTTAAAACAGGGACCCTTGTAACACCTTCCCCATATTTCCCACATTTGCCTCCCCTTTCATTTTCTCTAGAATAAGTCCCTTGGGTTTGTGCTGGACACCCACTGCTTCCAGGCTGAGAGGTCAAAACATCAGTTTTGAATTCTTTCTCTTCAGATCTGAAGAATAGGGGCGCCTGGGTGGCTCAGTTGGTTAAGCGACTGCCTTCGGCTCAGGTCATGATCTCAGGGTCCTGGAATCGAGCCCCGCATCGGGCTCCCCGCTCGGTGGGAAGCCTGCTTCTCCCTCTCCCACTCCCCCTGTTTGTGTTCCTGCTCTCACTATCTCTCTCTCTGTCAAATAAATAAATAAAAATCTTAAAAAAAAAAATCTGAAGAATAAGCAAGTCACAGTCATGTTGGAGATAAGATCAGGTCTCCTTCTCTCCCCAAGTTTACAATTCTGTCACTCAAGCTCTACTTTTCACCAAGACCTGATACAACTGTCTTAGATGCTCACCTTCTCTCTTTTCTTCAATACCTGACATATATTACCATCCAGCCAATGCTCAGCATTGTGATAAAGGGGCTCCCATGTGCTCTTATCCTTGCCTCTAGGATATGAACTTCCTTATAACAAGATAGGTTCACTTCCATTGATTTCAGGACTGGGCTTTCTAAAAATATAGGAGATGGTGTGTCATAACACCCTGCCCTTGTCTGTCTCAAATATCATGAGTCCATGGTGGAACTTCTTTGGGAAACGATAAGACTGTTTACCTTTTATCACTCTTCCCTGGTGAAATATTTTCTTTGGCTACCACATAGACACTATTGCACAGTAAGAAAGCTTTAAAATAACTTGGCCAGTGAGTAGGGGACAGGACCGTGAAGTTTGGGGGGAGTCTGGTTGTGAGTTCAGATGGCTCTGTTGCTGGGAACCATCCCTGTGGAATAAGATTGCATCATCCCCTCAGACCTGTGTGTCTAAGGCTGAGCTCACCCATGTGAGAGCAAGAATTAACAAATTATTTGATTCAGCTCTGGCAGATTTAAGCCTAGAAATGCAAAAAGATCTGAAAAATCTCGTTAAGTTTGGTCTTTTAAAATAAAAATATATTGCTTTATGTAGCAGAACCAATTTTTTTTTCTTCCAATCCTCAAAGACTAATTTCCAGAGACATAGGGAAAAAAAGAAAGCACAGGGAGTCCAACTGCCCTCTCACCACCATGCCATGTTTGGCGAGGTTTTACTAGGGGTTTCAGTAAAGGCAGGAAATGCTGTGGCAATAACAATGCCAGAATCTTCTTTGGAACAGGAACCCAGCTGGTGGTAAAGCCCAGTAAGTGGCCATGTTCTATTTATATTTGACCAAACCAATAAATCCTGTGAAGTTAGTGAAGATTTAATTTAATATGTAGACAAATGTACTGTTTGAAAAATGACTTTGGCAAATGCATGAAACATTCATGATTGTTGGGAATAGAGCAATAATGATAAAGAGATGCAAAACGAGACCACACAAATTGCCTTTAATGTGGTAGCTTAGCTCTCCTTCTTCCGAAGAGATATTGGGGCCACCAGTTATTTACAGCCACAGTATCTCTTAAACTACATTCAGCAATGATTTGTGTGTTTACTGTGATTTTGCCCACCAAACTTGTCTTTCGTTCTATTAAAAATGAGAATGTATCTCATTTTAAATGCCACTAATATGTACAAGGTACCTTCTTTGTCTCTCATGCCTGCATATGTATTTATTCTAATAGATCCAATCTGAAACCCACACATTTTCCCCGCTTAGACAAATGTCCACATCTAGTCCCATACATGTCAGATTTTGCTAAAAACATAGCTTTCCTATTCAAATGCAATGGGGGATAAAAACCATTCAGAGATGAATTGACGATCCCAGATGGCTTTATAAACACCTGAGAGGAAATTCAGAGTAAAATAAAATGGCAGGTGTGATGACAAGGTTTTTGTTTAATGATCGGTTCCTCCGTAGGGAGTAAAAACTTTTAAACATGCCTCACTGGGAAGGAGGGAAATAAGGAATTCAGGAGGCCGGCATTCCTGGGGGTGCACCTGAGGTGTTGGTTCCTCCACAGTGCCATTTTGGGGACAATGCGGCCCATCCAAATGTCAGTGAAAAAGTGACTTTTAAGAGTCATGTGTTGTCAAGTTGGCTGACTGAGTTATTAAACCCTACAACAGGTTACAACTGAGACTATGAAATGACCAACCCAAGGAGCTTTAAAGTAGGATAGCCTATTTCTGAATGGTTTAGCTGTGGGAAACACCAAAAGACCAGGAGACAAGCTAGATCACTCCATAAGTTTGCTTAAATCCAGTGAACATGACCAACCCACATTAATCTTTTTAAATGACTGCAGTAAACAGCATCTGAGGGTCAGGAAGACAATGAGAAGGAGACAGTAGGGCTTGGTTCTTTATGAGTCAAACAAGGAACCCATCAGGGCTGGTGGTGATGGCATCAGGTGTCCATCTCTTAGTGGTAAGAGACTGTGTCCACATACTGTGAAAGGAGAACATTTCCCGAAAGACTAGGATCCCTCTGGGCCAAAATGAATGATTCCTACTGTCCTTGGCTGGCTCAGGTCTATCATGAGTGCAGCAAACCGTGTGCTTGTCCTAGGATGAGGCATCTTCAGGGTCTGGTGATAAAAGGCCACTCTAACAGAGCCAAGGGTGAGGTGAGGGCTCTGTAATGCAGCTCTATCTCAGATGTGTGGCTGACGTGGCCCTTACCCGCCCCCATCTTTCTTTGGGCTCTGAAGGGTGAATTTCTAGCCCAATGGTGGTTGGCCAGCCAGTTTTTGACTTCCGTAATAGAATTGTGTTTGATATCGGAAAGGAGTTAGCTGAATTGTTGCTTTTACAATTTGCCCTCTGTGTTAAATGAGGTCATCCAATTTCCTCTCTGCACATTTGCAATAAGCAACATAAAATTCAAGCAAAATAACCAGGAGACACAGAGAAAGATGGCTGAAGAGATAATGAGGCCTGTTTATTATAGTAGAAGGAGACAGCATGGGGATCTGTTAAGTCCCAGGAAGATGAAATATCCATTAAGGGATGTGTAACTTTCCTGAAAAGAATCACCAAGAGTTTTTGTTGGGGACCCAATCACAGTGTGAACAAACTGAAAAAATCAGCTTTGGAAAGGGGACTCAACTTAATGTTCTCCCCAGTAAGTACTGTTCTTGTGATTTTCTGATATTAACTCCCACTGAGTTCAAAGTGGCTTTGGTGTCAGGTGTGAACAGTTTCTTAGGCTCAAAGACGTGTGGGCAGCTTCTAGATCCTGGGCCCTTCCGCTCTCACAGAGGCCAGGTCCTTGGCCTTTCCGCAGCTTAGCCAAATACCAATTCTTCCCCCCCCCCAGAACTAGGAAAGTTGCTGCCAGGGTTCTGCTGCTTACATACCAATTATCTTTCTCATTGTTTATATATTATCAAGAGTACAAAATCATGACCCTTTGCCCAGAGTCTATCTTCAAGTCTCTCCCCTGCCCCAGGGCTTGTCCCCAGTGGACTTTGTTTGAACACATTGTTAAACCCAGTGTGATTTCTGGCTCCGACCAAAGTGGTTTTGGAAATAACCGCAGCCTACCTATCACCCTCTCCTTCCACTCTTCATAAAAGACCCACTTTTTCCTGTTTGGCCTCTGCTAAGATTCCTGGCTCTGATGCTCCGTGCCTTCTCATTTCCCCTGTTCCAGGGAGGGGTGGGAGATAGCTTTTTAAAGACCTACTTAAATGCCAGAGGCAACAAAGATGGTGTGTCGGCCAAGAGCAACAGCTTGTGTTGAGGCTTCTCGCGCTGTGCCATTTTCCAAATCCTTTTTATTTCTAGCACAGCGAAGAGTTCATCATGAGGCCAGAGACAGGGGTTTCCTTTGGAACATTTTTCACAGGCTAACAATAAACTGGAAGTTTGCAGGTTTTAGAAATGCATTCTTGGGCCACAGCTCCATGTATGGAAGCTCTTGTAGCCGGTCAAAGCCAGAGCCATCTTCACGATACCACATTTTGTAGAGGATCAGGGAGAAGGAGCCAAAGACATGCTAAGGGAAAACAAAAACTATCGTTAAGTGGGAAGATTTTGATCTAGGAAAAAGATTAACAAGAGGAAACATCCAGAACAACCAGGGCCAGGCATTCAGAGTTTTTGTTATGGAGGCAATCGCTGTGGGAATTCAGGAAACAGCCCGCCTGTCTTTGGAAAGGGCACAAGACTTTCTGTGATTCCAAGTAAGTGTCCCCGGCCATCCCTAATTTTGATCAGCGTGGCTTCTTCCCTTAATGATTTTTCAATGTTCCTAGGAATGCTTTTGCCGCCCCTCCCCCCCAAAAAAAAGGTCTGTTAAGAGCTGGGAAGTGAGTTCTGAGCAGGAAGATAAAGAGGTTACACTGGCATGATTCAGAAGCCCGCCAGATAATCAGAAGCAAACACAAGTACCTCAGTCCGGCCTCGGCGCCTCCAGCTCACTCTGACCACACAGTTTGGTCCAGTTCCCTCCTCTGGTCCCAGGAGACTAAAACCTTGGGACAGAAAACTAGAGACTCCTTGGCCTGAGGCGCACAGGGAGGCTCGTCTGAGATCCAGGAGCCATTTAAAATATTTAATGTTGTGATTACTTTTAATTTGTCTAAGAAATGCATGAACATTTCTCATTGTAAAAACAATTCAAATTACAGATAAAACTAATATTCACTTTGACCCACTTCCTTCGATATGAGTTTTCTCCCCGCTCCCCCTCCCTCCGAGAAACGACCACTGGGACTGGTGTAGTATGTTATGATGAGTTTCTATTTGGAGTTTGTTGACATGAAGTCTTGGGTCTTCAAGGAAGGAGGCTGGAGACACAAAGTACTCTGACTGCCACTTGCAGATTTCAATTAGATAAGGCACAGTTGCTTGAATGCAAAGGCTGTTGGCAAAGGAGAGCCACCTTCCCAGGAGCTCTCAAAGACTGGATGGGTCTTTGGTCAGAGAACACCTTGGCTGGAGACAGGAGAATGGACAAGATGGCCTGTGAAATCCAGCCAGATCTCTAGGGATGGTCCACCCCGTGGACAGCCTCTGTCACAGGCTCTTCTGTCTGTCATCTGATTATCATTACAGTCTTTTGTCAGCACTGCTCCTGTGCTGTGAGTGCTTTGATTTTTCTCAGCATCTACGGGGTTTTTGCAAAGAAAGGGAACTCTGTGCATACTCTGCGGGTGGGAGTTACAGACTCACGTTCGGGAAGGGCACCAAACTCATGGTCACACCAAGTAAGTTCTTCTTTCTGGCTAATTATTCTTCCCAACAAGCCTGTCCTCCATCATGCAGAAGCTGTCAAAACACAGGTGGTGTTTTCTTTGCTTGGTTTGTGTTGGGTGGTTCGTGATACCAGTTGGAAAACAAGGTTATTAATGCATAGTTCCCTAGGGCCTTGTGCTTGGCTTTTACTATCCATGGAGTCTCTCCCTGAGAAAATGTGTGAGCCTCCACGAGGAGGAAGGTCCAGGAAAAGTAAGCAGGAAAAAGGCAGGAATTGGATGAAAATAGACAAAAGGCCTGCAGGAATAACAAACAAGATGGGATCCCAGGAGACCTGCAGTAGCCGCGTTGAATGAATTTCCCAGGAGGTGCTCCTGCCAAGGCCCATTCTTTCAAGGAAAATTACGGCAAGTACAACCGGGCTCAGAAGTTGCTAGTTATTAGTATTCATCCCACGTTCTAACCTAATTACAAAGAGATTGTTTTGGCCATGGGCAGTCATTTCAGGTTCTGTTTTCCTGCTTGCCTCCTCCACCTCCACCTGTCTTCCTAGAGGCCCCAGTCAAGGTTATTGCAATAGCACTGAGCACTGTGTAACACCAATGCAGGCAAATTAACCTTTGGGGACGGGACCACGCTCACTGTGAAGCCAAGTAAGTTGTGTTCTTCTTTGGCGGGGCCTTTAGGGGCAATCAATCAAATCATTAGTTTGAAAAATACTTTAATCCTGTGCATCTGCTTGGGCTCTTTATTAATGTTCTTTCCCCAGGCCAAAGAGAGTCGGTTCCCTTCTCTGCTTTAAAATGAGATGCGCATGCATGCACACACACACATATGCACACACACACAATCTCGTACTGTGGCTCATGATGAGGGACTCTCAGGAGCATATACAACATTTTCAAAGAAATAGAGGTATAAACAATCACTGAGCCAATGAGAATGTCAGGAAGGATCTCCGGAGGGGACCCAGCGCTACACCACCCCTAACTAGGCTTCCCTGCATGCACCCTGGCCATTTGGGATATGCTCTGGCTCCTTCTGATGCTCTAGGGCAGGAATTCCTCAGTGCCTCTCTGTAATCAATTCTGAAATTTAGCAAGCCTTGCTGCCAGAAAGTATTTTTTACATCTAACTTTGACCACCACCACCCACCACTGCAATTTAAATCTCTCAAAAGAACCATTAGAGCTTTGGGCATCTCGTTTGGGAGCAAAATTTCTTCTGTAGAACATGACACCCAGCACTGAGTCTACTTCTGCAGCATCTCTGAGAGGCCATGTGTTCCCTGGGCACATCTGGAACCTGGGTGTTTATGGATTAGGCAATACAGCATGAGCTTTAGAGATAGAAAAACCAAAATTCAAGTCCTGGCTCCACTACTTTGTTTAGCTGTGTGACCCTGGGCAAATTACTTAACCTCTCTGAGCCTCAATTGCCCCAACCATAAAATAAGGATTAAAAAAAATATCTACCATGCTGAGTTATTGTAAGGATCAGATAAAATAATACAGCTAAAGTATTTAGCATAGTGCCCAAAACATAAGAAGAGCTCATTAAACCCTAGCTATTAATAATAATGATAAACATCATCTCCAAGCACAGTAGAACTTCTGTTTTGCCCCTCGGGCTCTTCTGTCAAGACTCTGTCATACATCAGGAGAAGAGCTGCCATGGGGGGAGGGTGGAAAGTGTCAGCCTGTTCTATGAAATTCTTCACCTGGGATTTGAAAGTATCTAAGTGGAAATAGAAAGAATCCTGGATCATTTAAATACAAAATCATCCAAGTGTCAGAGGCAGGGGAGAGGTTTCTGCTGGGAGCTGCATGGCCGGAGCTCCTGAGGCTGCTCACAGGCCCTTGGAGCAGGGGTGCACTCACAGTAGCCGAAACCTTACACCTCCCACCATGTGGACCCCAGTATGACTTCCTCCAGAGTGCCCCAAGACACAGGCTTCCCATGTGGAGGGACAGGGATAGAGAGAGAATGGAAGCCCCACAGGAAAGAGCAACCTGTCCCCAAATTATCCTTCTGCTCCTCTGGGTAATGAAGCTCATGATGAAATATGGCACCTGCAAATAGCCGGAGATGGGGGATCAGTAAAGTCCATAGAGGCAAATCGGGGCAGTGAATATGGAAATAAGAGGTGGAGGGGAAAGTGGAATCAAGTCACAGAAAGCAGTCTGGGATAGGAGGCATCAGACAGAAGCTAGAGGGGCCGTGTTCTCCAGCTCCACCAGGACTCAGGCCACAGGACGCAGCTAATACCGCAAGAAGAAGGGAGTGAGGTTAGTGGTAAAACCTTCCTAATAGGTTTTTGAACAGTGAAAGTGAGCTGTCAGGAGTAGTTGCCAGAACACTTTCTCTAGAGGGTTTGGAAAGGAGATAGACACCCTCCTATCAGGGGTGATTGACATGCAGCTCTGCCTCAAGGCAGAAGAAGAAATGAGAGACCCTCTTTAAGCCTCTTTCTAGACCCTGGAGTCTCTCTCCGGGGGGAAAAAAAAAAAACAAAACTCTGGCTCATTAATGCAGAGCTGCATCCTTCAGGACACCAGGGTCGCTGGGTTAAGTTTTGGAACCTTTGCTTGATGTGTCCCAAACTCCCTTTGTTCTCAGGACTGGACAGGACAAACAGGCTGGCTTTTTCATCCTCAAGCTGAGAACACAGGTTCTGGGTCCTGGGTCCAGGGTCCCGAGTTCTGGGCCGTTTGTGGTGTTGAGATGAAGTCAGGGGAGCTCTAGGGGGTTTTTGCAGAGCCCAGAGGCACTGTGGGAATAACTACGGCCAGGGTTTGAGCTTCGGTCAGGGAACCAGCTTGTCCGTACTGCCCTGTAAGTACAGTTACGTGGGAGAGGAGATGAGCCCGGGCTCAGTGTGGGAGTGAGCCAGAGGGTCTTGAGGCCGGGGTCCCATAGTGACTTCAGGAGGAGGGATGGAGAGGGAAGTAGAAAGGGACAATAAGGAGGGGGAGGGATCACTCACTCCGGGAGGAAAATCACAGGTCTGTGTGGATAACACTGGAGGAAATGCATTGGAGGTTTCCCTTCTCAGGAGGGCTTGGTGTGGAGGAAAGCTGAGTTGGCAGGTTTTTGATGCTGAGATAATCACTGTGCACAAGGACAAGGCTACTCTTTTATCTTTGGGAAGGGGACAAGGCTGCTTGTCAAGCCAAGTAAGTGGCATATAATTTGAATTGTGCGCTGAACACTATTATCTCCAAAAGGAAGACCTGCTCTCTTTTCTGTGGGGGCCTCCTTGGGTCAGAAGAACATTGAAAGGGTTGAGCAGACCAAGGCCCAGTGCCTGGTCATCTTCTTCACCCTTGAAGGAGCTCTGGAAGGGGTAGAGGGGAAGGAACTCGCCAGGACCCCACCAATAACCCAGTCCTGGGGTCTGTCCACTCTCCCAATCTTCCAGTAAATAAAACCATCTGATGGCAAGTCTTCCTCAGAAGGAGATTCCAATAGAGTTCTCCCTATTTCATGGACTTAAAAACTGAGGCAAGTAGAGGCCAGTGATGGATACAGTTCCAAGAGGCTCAGAGCTCAGAGATCCTAGAACAGTTTTTCCAGGAGACTCATGAATTCAAAGCACCAGGTGACTTAAAGGCGAGGGCAGCCGTGGTGATCAGCTGTAATGTGAACTCCGGCAGTGCTGAGGACTGGGCCTGGCATGAGGTGAACTCCTAGATGTGGTGGGTTTTTGTCACGAAAGAGTCTAGAGCCAGGGCCCGGCGGGCTTCCTTAACCACAGAGGCACTGCACTCTGGCCCTACTGCCCAGGAAGTACAGCTCTTGGCAAGCATCATCCTGAGCATCTTGAAAGAAGAGAAATTAGAGGAGAAGGGAGGGAACAGCTTATACCTCATATCATGCAGTTACCTCATTTTGTAGCAAGATTGTTTCCCCACGAGCAGTTTGTCTTCATTTAGCAGCTGTCTTCTCTGGGGAAGCCATTTTGTAGCAGTGTTTGTCACTAGTGTGACAACTGATGGCTGGTGGAAATTGAATTTTGGAGCCGGGACCCAAGTTGTGGTCACTGCAGACAGGCTTGATTCCCTGGAGTCTCACCTGCCCTTAATTTTAACTCCCGGGTGCCACGTATTTCTAGCCAAGACCATGAGAAACAGATTTGAAAGGAAGCCATTTCCCTGAGCAGCAATACCCAGAGCCATTAAGCAAAAACGAGGAATCGGTTTGGATAGAAACATTTTTGGATAAATAGGAATTCTCATTATTCTCTATCAGCCCCCTGTGTAAGTAGTTTATTCCCCTTATAAGAAAAATAGTTACAATAAGTATAGCCACAATTCATGCTATGGTGTGAGAGAGATCTGCTGTGGATTTTTGGGAAGAGGATTAGAAATGTGTTCAAGAAGATTGGATGTGTTTTTGACAGGATATGTAACACAGTGTGAATTATAACCAGGGAGAGAAGCTTATCTTCGGACAAGGAACTGAGTTATCTGTGAAGCCCAGTAAGTATAGAAGTGTATCCCTGGATTAAGCAATGTCTGTGGATTAGGGGCTGATTTAGACCCAATTATACACTATGTGAAGAATGTTTAGAAAGGGTGAATGAGCATCAAATAGAAGGAGGACAAAAGTCTCCCTGGCTAGGATCTGCCATCCTGGTGCAAAATGGGCATGTGGGGGAGTCCTGGGAATTGCTCCCAGAATATATGTGGTGGGACTAACAAGGTGTGACTGTGTACTTGGGGTACTGGCTAGGTCCTGTTGCCCCAGATTTGTACAGTCATTGGTGGACGAGACTTCTAATTCCTCAATAAGCCCCTAAGGCACTATTCTTTTTGGCTAAGATTATGTCAACTTATAGAAGGAACCTTGTAAATAATGATCATTGACCCAAATAACTGTGATTAGCCTTTCCCAGAGTCTGAAAATCACTTTTTTTTTAAATGTTTATTCCTAAGTACTGTGGGACACCTCCTGTTTCTAAAGCTTTGGGCCAAAAATTTGTATAACATAGCCTCGTGGAGCAGAGAGAACCCTTAAAATCATCCCTATTGACCTCCTCCATTTATGATGGAACTAAGGCCTGTGGAGGAAACCGATCATGGTCCTACAGGCTGTCTGTGCCTGAGCTGGAACTAGAACTTGAATCTCCAGTTTGCTGAGCTTGTCTCAACAATTAATTCTCCTGGCCTGAAGTTTGAGGAGCCCACAGGACTCATCTGACAAATATTTTTGTTCACCTACTCTACGCCAGGCTTGGTGTTCAGACCAGGGACCCATCAGGGAACAAACTCAACGTGATACTGCCCTCAGGGGACAATATCCCCTGACCTTCTGGAGGTGGATCTCATTTGTTCCCTCGAATATGACAATCCATATTCTGATCCCTCCTGGGCATGACCCTTTGGTGCCATCCTCACTACTTTAGGGAATATTAAAGTTCATTTTTCTTGCATTTTTTATCTCTTTTAGCAGCTAAATCAACATAGGGACCACCTTAGGAAAAAAGAAATGACCCAAAAGTAAAGTGGAAAACTAGAAATTTCCCCAATAATTTAATCATTATAAAATTATTTTATCAGTATCAAACTAGCAGCCAAAGTAACTAGATAATGCTCTATACCTCATTTCCATCCTATAGACTCAGTCTGAGGAGGACTCAAGGATTTATCCCTGGTTGCACAACTCAGTAATGCCCAGAGTGGAGGAGAAAGAGTCTCTGTCCCGAGCTTTGTGAGTCTTCTTAGATAAAAGATGTGAACCCTGATTTAACATCTAAAATCAGAGAGCACTTACTCTACATATATATTGCAAGCATATGTTTTATGCTTAGAACTCTGTAGTAGAAAGTGGAAAACAAAGATTCCCTAGGAGACAGTGGGACTGTAAAGACAAGGATTTATTCATGATTTGTAGATAGGCAGCATGGTTACTCCAACAAACCTAGGCTGACAATGATGTAAGGCCTACCCCATAGAGTAATTGCCAACTCTTTACTCTGTGCTCTGCCAACCTGGTCCATTTGATCTGGTTTTTGTTGCTGGGCATATCACAGTGTTTCTTCTGGTTCAGGCTGGCAACTGATCTTTGGATCTGGGACCCAGCTGACTGTTGTACCTGGTAGGCTACCACAATCAAATACTCTTTGCGCTGATTTATTAATCTATAAATGTATACTGTACATACATGGAACCTGATGGGCCTGGGGCTGAGGGTACGGGAGAGACACCAAGAGCACATGCTCAAAGGGGTAACGTGAGAAGAGAGGTATTTATTCATCAAAGGCCAAAGAGAAAAAGAAGCCTTTTTGCTAAGTTTGGAAGGGGAGTTGATGAAAGAGAATAGAGAAGAAGCTATCCTAACCTAGAAGAATTGCTGAATAATAGAAACAGATTCCATAAAGGGAGTCTCTGTTTCTCATAATATTTTCATTTGGACCAGAGGAAATGCTGCAAGACGGTTTGACTAGGAACTATCTTAAACCAAGTCTAGTTGGCCAGCTCTATTTCTAGCTTATCCTAGCTTATTTTTACATAAGTTGCTAATCACAAAGGTGCCCATTTAAGATATTTAAATGCAGCTCTATTTCTATAGCTCTCTGGTGCCCTTCCAGCAAAGTGTTCCCGTAACACACTGCTTATCATTTCTACAAGTAAGAACAAGTAAGCCCCTTGCCCTCCAAAACTGCATAAGTATTATAATTACTTGGCTTAGACTGAAGTCCCCTCTATTTTATTTCTCCTAACTGTGTTCATTTGTTGAAATTTGTTTAAATCCAAACTGTGTGGCTGTCTAACTGTTGGCACTGAGGTTTCCTTTCTGTTCTTATTGTCAGCAAAATATTTTGCTCATAAATAATGTTTCCTCTAGACTTGCAAATGACAGCCAGCACTGTGGCCTCTTTTCTTTCCCCCTTGTGAAAGGGAACATGCAGGCAGAAAGAAAAAAAAAAAAAGAGCCAAAATGTACAGTTTCATTGTGGGGGCTGGAAGGAGAGTGTCAGTGTGGATGGTAAAGTACATTTGGTTATATGATGTAAGTACTTTGACAAATAGGATACAAGGATCTTGGTAGATGATACATGCAGACAGACGACAGCTAACTAGCTGGTGTGGTTCAGGATATCATTAAAAGCAGCTCAGGTCAAGTTGTCAAGCACAATGCAGATCCCGGTACAGACTCAAGGAGAAAAGCCTCCAGATACCCTGGGACTAAAGGCAGAGTAAGGATTTTTCTCACAATCCAGTCCACCTGAGGAGAATTTTCAGTTGTAATTAGGAAAAGAAAAAGGTAAAAAGCACTTACTGGCAGTGTCCTTGTTTCAAATATTGTGTGTATGGAGCACAGAAGACTTAAGAATGAACCTAAGCAGAAAACTAAAGAAAAGAAATCGATAAAACCACTGAAGAAAATCAGTTGCCCTTATCTTTCCTGTCTCTGATAATGAATGTGTCTTCTTGGCTCATTCCTCACTTTGGTTCTTGAATTTTCTAGGAAAATAGCAAGAAGCTGGTGGGGTTGGGTTAGTCTTGACCTACCTTGGTTAGTTATCTCTATTCAGCACGCCTCCCTTTTAGGAAGCCCCAGACTTTTTGTAATGACAGCAAACAGGGTGTACAACTCTAACAGATTTTACTTTGGATCTGGGACCAAACTCAGTGTAAAGCCAAGTAAGTTACAATTGTCTATAAGTAAAAGTCACCAATATATTATCCTAAATTCCTCTTACCAGTTTGTATTTGTTTTGAGTTCTTTTATTTTATTTTTTGGGTTCCCACCCATAACAATTTATCATTCTTTGTTCATACATCTCTTAAACAGATATAAAACATAGTAAACAGATCCTGTGATTCAGTAAACATTCTGAAGCTGCCGACCCTACTCTTGGGATGGTATCCTATATAAAGAACATTCCCAAATTTTAACTATTGCTACTTTTACTAGTTGACAAAGAGCATTTGGATATAATTTAAAGTATCTATGAATGTCCCGGGTCTCAGAGAGATGTGACAAACTAAAATTATATGTATTTTTTAAGATAAAAAGAATTAGATAATCTTGATCATTAAAAAACTCTTATTGAATGCTTGCTATATGCAAAGTGCTGTGTAAATGCCTCTCATACTTGAACCCATTTCACCTTCCTAACAATCCCCTAGGATAGATACTAGCATCCCCCTTTTCACAGATGAGGAAATTGTGTGAAAGTGAAAGCCAAAGCAAGAGGTTAAGATAGTTACCAAGGGCGTATGGAGGTAAAGCTAGACCATGAGGCAGCCTTGATGAGGTTTGTATAAGAACACCTATCACTGTGGCCGTGATAACTACATTTTTGGAGCAGGAACCACAGTAACTGTAAGAGCAAGTAAGTAAGAAGGAAAAAATCAGAATAATTTTAAAATAAAATGGTGGCTATGATCATGGGCAATTTTACCTGGGAAACTCAATAGTCAGTAACTAAATTCCAAAAAGCTTCCCTGGTTTGCATTAGGATCATAAGCTCTCCACTTCACTTGTCTTCCTCACCTCCTCTTCTACCCCAGAATGGCTCTCCCCATCAGGTACACCTTCACGATGATAAATTTGTTGAGGGCACAGGCTTCACAGTCAGATAAAAATCAAGCTAACTCTCTGAAACTATCTCAGGTCCCTAAAGAAAAAGTGAGAGAGGATGTCACTGGACTATATTAAGACAAGATAGAACTCTTTCCAAATATTTGAAGAACTGCCACATAGACGAGGAAGGGGTTAGTACAGAAGGCAAAATCAAAACCAGTGGTTGAAAGGAGATGCGTCTCAACCTCTTATGGAATCTTTTTGAACAAGTAGAACCTCCCTGCAGTGGAAAGGCTGCTTTGTGAAGTGCAGAGCTCCTCTCCTTGGAGGTCTTCATGCTGGATCCTAATGGTTAAGCATTGGATGTTAGAGAAGGGATTTCTATACCATTTTAGCTATTGGAACAAATCATCTGTGCTCCCTTTCAACTCTTAAGTGCTAAGATCCCAGAATTGAAGCCTAGAGGATGAAAAGGTGAGCCAGGCCCATTCCTTCTATTTTTATTATTTTGATAGCTGAAGAAAAAGTCATCAAATTATTCATGAGCTAAAGGCTATTTGGGATTCTTTAAGCCTAGAAGATGGTGGGGTATGATTTCCCAGTGCAGTAAATGGGAAAGTAAAAGGGGGATATCAGGAAGGAAAAAAGAAAGAGGAGAAAAAAGAAGTGCCTGGAGGGAGGACCAGAGGTTGAATGAGGGAAATGAGGTGATTTTGCAGAGGGCAGATCTAGTCTATCAAAGTTTTCGCGAGTTCAGCTTTGGAAAGGGATCCAAACATTATGTCAATCTAAGTAAGTGAGCATCTTTTATACTGGGAAATAGGGCCAAGGAAGCAAAGTTCCTTCCAATTTAAACACTCTCAAAAGGACAGGTAATTGCTTTCTGATGGGAGGGGCCTCTGCAGGTGAGAAGGCTATTGTTACCACAGAGCATTTGTCCCCTGAGAGAGAGCCTCTGATGACTGACTGTCCAGCTAAGACTGCTGGCTGCACAAGGAAAAGACTTATAGCCACTTAAAGAGGATAGAGGTGGACTTTCAACCCTATCCCCAGGGCAGAGGAGAGAATAGTTGGGGCACATTAGGACCAGGTTCATGTAAAGGGGGCCAGCATTGTGTCGATAGAGGCTCAGCCTTGAGGAAGCTGTACTTTGGAAAAGGAACTCAGCTAACTGTATGGCCTGGTAAGTGGATTGTTTTCTACTCCAGGGAAACATTCCTGCGAAGAAATTGAAAAGAAGATGAATGAATTCCCTTAGTCTTAAAACTAAGGGAACACGTGTATTGCCCCTCCTGGAGGACCCTCCTTCCTGGGTAGACTAGGATGGGGAGGCGGAAGGAAGGTCAAGATGACCTAGGGTCCTTTTTAGGAACTTGAGAATCTAAAAGCAGACTGTGTTCATCACCACCAAAGGCAAAAGAGGGCAATCCCACTACAGTGTGATGCCTCTCAAAACACACACTCTGGTTCATACCCAATGACTGGGGAAGGATTTGACCCTTGGCCTAGAACAGGCATGTCATATTGGAAGATAGATTTGCAAGATTTATTTTCGTTGCATCCTGTGATTCTTGGTCATCTCCCTGTTAGAAGTTCCGTAGACTACTATACTCCTTTCTTATCAAGAATGACTTCTATATCACACTCTGTGAACTTTCCCCAAGAAGCCTCCTCACCCTCTTCCTTAACACTAGCCTCACCAGTGGAGGCTCTAGAATAGCTAGAGGGAGTCTGGGTTTGAAACTTGGACCAAGGAAGGTAGAGCTTATCTACTGTGCAGAGCAGCTCACAGAGCCTAGATGGACCCACTAATGTACCCTTCCTCTCTTTGGCATCTTCTTTGGGCACTAAATTGAATATAGAGACCCTACTGTGCATGCCTGTGTGTGATTGTGTTTATCAGCATTTCCACTCTGGAAACATGAACAGCCTGATCCAAAAGGTTTCCATGGCTTATAGGGCTTCCTGTTCTCAGGTTCCTTTGTAGGTTAAAAATGGTCAAATGGCCCCCAAACGAGGCTATGGTTGAGAGTTATTATCTTCACTCATAGATCTAGGTCCAAACAGCCAAAGCAGAGAAGTAAGTAAATATATGAGTGGGTTAGACTCAAATATGTGCCCACTTATGGGCATTCCAGCTCTATAAAGCAGGTACAGCACTAGCAAGATTACCCTAAACACCACAACCCCCACACACACACTTTGTCAAGGCTGTAAGAAGTATCCTTTGTCAAGTATGTGTATGTGTCAAGTGTGTCAAGAGTGTGATTTCCTTGGTCCCTGTGGGTTTTGATGGGCCTCAAATCACCATGTGACCCACACCACAGGAAAGAAGCTAATTTCTGGAGGAGAAACCAGGGTGTTAGTCAAACCCAGTGAATACTGGGGCTTGAGCCACAATTCTGCTTCTAACATTGAAGCAAGAGCCTAGCCATTAATGTGCTGTGTTGGCCCAAATTAATGTGTCTCAAACTTGCCTTAAAAATGTTTAGTCTTGGGGCACCTGGGTGGCTCAGTCGTTAAGCGTCTGCCTTCGGCTCAGGTCATGATCCCAGGGTCCTGGATCGAGCCCCACATTGGGCTCCCTGCGCTGCGGGAAGCCTGCTTCTCCCTCTCCCACTCCCCCTGCTTGTGTTCCTTCTCTCGCTATCTCTCTCTGTCAAATAAATAAATCTTTAAAAAAAAAAAAAATGTTTAGTCTTGCTCTTATGCATAAGCACATATGGATGCAAAAATTCAATGTGGATAAAAGATATTGCTACCCTGATATTTTCTAGAGTCCATTTTCTTAAGAGAAGGAAAACAATTAAGGTACTTTTCTTATTTCCTCCCATCTCTTATCTGATTGTCTCAAGGGGCAGAGGACGGTGGAAAGGTGTGATTCTCTCTTTTCAGAGTGGTTAAGTGATTTGAACATGGACACAATAGCAGGGCAAGAACCCATGTTTTCTAAGGTTCAATATATTGCTGTCTGCACAGGCTGCAACCTCTATAACCAGCATTCTGTTTTATCTCTTCGGACCCTCATTTTTCCCAATTAATGCAACTGAAATATTGGTAGCTCTTATCTCCCAGCTCACAGAAAGCGTATGAGGATTGAAAAAACATTGCTCTGGGAAAGAGTTGAGCTGGAGCTTTGCTTGGGGTTTTTGCAGGAGACAAGGGGTGGTAGGGAGAGAAGTATTTTTGTTGCTGATGATACTGTCTTTTTCAATGGGGAAGGGAATAAGAAAGGAAAGGATATTTGAAAGGCAAGGTGATGTGATCAATACATGAATATGTACAAAACAAATCATGAAGGCATTCAACTAGGAGCCAAAAAACAATGTGTACCCAGCCACTCACCAACTCTGTGGCCATGGGAAGACCATTCAAACTCTCTAAGCCTAGTTAATCTGTAACACGGAGATCATAATTCCAGCTCTGCCTCGCTCAAAGGATTTTGTGAGATTCAAATGAGATAATATATGTGAAATCCTTTGAAAAGTGTGGGAGGTTGGATGCTTCATAGTTTTTAAAAAGTCAGATTTTATGAAAAATTCCATTGGAGGGTAAGTCTGAGGGTAAACAAGTTTAACAGACTTCAGCTATGGCAAAGAAAGGGTTGAACTGGCCTATTAGGCAAACCTTCCAATTATGAGAAAATAGAACATGGGAATTAGTGAGCAGGATTGTCCCTGGAGATCATCAAAAACCTGAGATCACTGAAGAGACAAATTTGAGAGTTTGGGAGCTTGTAGTCAATGGTTTCTGAGGTTTCCTAGCATTCCAAAAAGTATGTGAGTTTAAGACCTTTCTTGAGTTTACCTAAATATGTGCTTTTGTTGAGTTGGGTTTCAACCAAGTGAGAGAACCCTGAGAAGATTGCTGTGCTTGAAAGTGAAGCACCCTTTGGTTTTTGTGGTGACATAGATCACTGTGGTGTTTCAAGCGCCCAGAAGTTGGTGTTCGGAAGGGGGACCACGGTAAAGGTGGATCTTAGTGAGTATCGCCATGTATTCTGAATTTGATTAGTTAATGAGACATGTCATGAGCTTTTTAGGAAATCTCAGTGGACTTCCACATGTCCTCAATTTATTCAGATTTACTGGTGAGCAGAGCACTCTCTGAGCCTTTCCCATCCTAACTATAAGAGCTCATTCTGCTAGGTAATAGTTTTCATTCTTTGCCAACTTACTAGGAATGCAGAATGGAGAGAGCCTCCCTCTCTCTCTCTCTCTCTCTTTAATTAAAATGAAGGAAGTCTCATCATGTCAGTGGCCAGCTCCATCAGAAAAACCTGCTGTGAAATGCCAATGCCTTCTCTTCCGGTTGGCACCCTCTCACAGCCTTGATGCCCTCGATGGCCCGTGCTGGCATCCAGTTACCCAGATAACATCCCAGAGCCACTTTGGAAGAAGCCCTGTCTTGCTTTATCTTTTCTAACCCGGAATTCACATGGCAGAACTAGATCTAGTATTTCAGCGGAGAGCAGGCGTGATCTAAGCGTTCGTGCCCATGGTTGACGCTGTGTGATTTGGATCCAGGCTTTGACCTTTCAAGCCCTCAGTTTGCTTATCTGTCAAGAGAGGTGAGAATTAATTCCTCCATGCCTAGATCTCACTTCAGACATCACCTCCTCAGAGAGACCTTTCCTGCCCGGCCAGTCTAACAAGCCACCTAACACAGCTGCCGCTTGGTTGTTCTCTATCCCATTGCCCAGCCTGATTTTATTCATGCACTTCCATCACTTGACATGATATTATCTATGGATTTGTTTATGTGTGTCACCCCATGGACTGTGAGCACCTACTGGTGGTGGACGGGAATGGTGTCCAAGTGGCCCTCCACTGTGTCCCCCGTGCCTGACACACAAAGGTATTCAGTGACTAGGTACTGAGCGAGTGGAGAACCTACCACCATCTAGCCTCCTTCTCGAAAAGTAAGGGAGCTTTGTTATTGCATATCCAAACACTGAAAGCCCACTGAGTTCCTTGCAGAGAGTAAGGACAGAATACAAGATTCTGTTGTTTATGGTGATAAGGTAGGGTGAGTGGGTACCCGAGGTATTTGCAGGGCCTCATTTTACCACACCTACCAGGTAGGACGTGGGTTGACTTTTGGAAAGGGAACCACGATATCAGTGAGCCCCAGTAAGTACCTGGTTTTTACTGATTACAATGCCTGTGCTTACCCTACAGTCTTCTATCACACAGGGGACTAAATGTCTCCTTATTCTTTAACTCAATGAGTATTGGTGTTTAGTGATGAAAGCCATTAAAACAAAAGGAAAAAAGGGATGCTGTCCCCATCCCCAATACTCCAGCCGTATCCCCTGTTCCACTCCATGCTCACAAAACTTTTTAAATAAATTAAAATGATAAAAGAAAGAAAGATTACCTGCAGGGATAGAACCAATTTGCTAACCACTGGTAAAATGAGATTGTGTGCAGGTGTTGGTTCCAAAGTAAAAATGGGGATCAGAGCTGATAAACTTTGGCTGGTAAAAAACAAGATTACTTGGTGAAATTTTGCAGATCTTTTTGAAGGAAATGAGTGTCCGAATTGTCTAGAGACTATCACTTGGACTCTACTCAGGCTTTTCCCTACGTCACTCTTATTGTGCCCCGAAAAGAGGCTTTCACGGACTTAATTCCAAAGCTTAGTCTTTATTCCAGGGATAAAAGAGGGGGAATCCCAGCCAGAGCGCTCATGAGGGAGGGTAGATGCATGCTAATCACATTAATCTATTATCAAGGTAGCTCAGGCATTGCCAGGCAGCACGTGCTGTGGTTTAGAACACATTCATCTTTGGGAGTGGGACACGATTATCAGTAAAACCCAATAAGTAGACAATATGTCACTAAAGTCGGAAGCTTAATGTGGCTACTGAGGCCCATTGAACTTATTGCAGTATTTGTAGGGCCCAAGTGTCAAGAAATTAATGGTTTATGCAGACTTAAGTGCATTCTGATGTAGAAAGAAATGTTAAAGTAATGGCACAGAGGATAGGAAGATCTAGCTGTGGAGAAAAATAGTTATGTAGATGAACCAAAAATAACAGACTGAAACAGCCCAGTCAGAGAGTTGATCCTAAAGAAAAAGGCAGAAAGTTTGGCCAAGCCAGTTCTTCTAAATCTGGTTTGATTAGAGCCTCTGGGCCACAATGTCTTCATCTGTACAATGAAAATATTTAGTATCACCTCATAAGTAACTTTAAAACTAAAATAAGATAATGTATTTGAAAGTATTCTATAAATTATTAAATGCTATGCACGTGTAAAATAATACTTGTTTTCAGAACAAAAAGAAAAGGCTAGGTCAGCTAGTATAATTCTTTCAAGCCATTTTCGTGTGATCTATAGCCACAGGCATTGGTAAGAACAACTCTCTCTTCTCCTGAAGTACAGTGACTCGAATGTTACCCAAATGTAAATGGCAGGAGAAAGGAAGTGATTTTGTAAAGGCCTGAATTACAGTGAATTCTGTGGGTAGCCAAAAGCTTACCTTTGGAACTGGAACAAAGCTCCAAGTCACCCCAAGTAAGTCTACATTACCAAGCATTTCTCTTTCCTTATGTCACCTCCTTTCTGATCATAACGTTCAAAGCACATGATGGGCTAGAATAGGCCTTTTCTGGCTGTTTTCAGAATATTTAAATACAGAGATGGGAGAAGGATAACCA
Organism: Halichoerus grypus; assembly: GCF_964656455.1. Taxonomy (NCBI): domain Eukaryota; kingdom Metazoa; phylum Chordata; class Mammalia; order Carnivora; family Phocidae; genus Halichoerus; species Halichoerus grypus. Next base: position 80,740,533 of record NC_135719.1, read on the forward strand.
CAGCTGTCCTCTAACATTCTGATAGTATTGCTCCATCTGAGTTGGGTTCTTTCTCAATAGAAGAGAAAGCCAAGATATTATTTGTGAGGCCAGTGGAAAACAGTAGGTATGCAAAGGATAAGAACTAAAGAGAAGACAAGTGTTTTTTACCAGAGCTGAAGCAGACAGGGTGTCCTTTAATCAGAGGGACACCAGCCTTTGCAGGCAGAATAGGACTTGAGTAAGTAACAAGGCTGCCATTGAACCCACAAAACAAGTTGACTAGAGGGAACAGGAAGCTTGTCACTCATAATGATCTGGATGCTAGTCCATGAAGTTTCAGATTGATTGAAGTTAAAATGAGGAGAGACACTACGGCAGGAATCTAAAAATTGGTAACTGTAATGGAGACAATAGAAGGACTAGATTTATCTGTTAGATAAATAGAGTTGAAAATCATGACTTTGACGGTGATAGACCCAGAGATGTGGTAGAGAGAGACTTCATTTTAAGTGTTGCACAATAAATGCCTAAATTTCAGTCAAATGGCCTATGTGTTATGTAGAATATAAAAAGAAAGTGAAGATAGAGCCCTCTTTGTAGATGAAAGGGCCCTACCTCTGGGTCTGGGGTATGAGAAGAATATGTGGACTTGTGGGTGTTTTTGGCTGACTAAGAAACAGTGTGGGAAGGACGGAGGCTATAGATGGATCTTTGGGAATGCGACTTGACTGCTGGTCAGGCCTGGTGAGTAGCGTATCAGAAGGATAAGGGAAAGATTGAGGACAAAATGTCTTCATGTCTCAAGAAATGATTGTGTCGTGGAGGTTGAGCTGGAGTTTTTTGGGATCACTGCTACTAAAGTCCTGACATCTGGTTCTAGCAGGAGAATTAACCCCAATGCAGCTGTAATTTCACTCTAAAAGAGACAAAGAGGAGGATTCTTCTCTTGTAGCTCCTCTAAGATTTACCTGTCCTGTGCTAAAACGTCTCGTGCATCTGGGCTATTTCTGTCTTTCATAGCAGTGCTGGTTCAACCTGCTCAGCCTCAGATCACCTGTTCTTTAATTTTAAAATAAGAGAAATAATATCTGAGCCCATGGCACAGTTGTGGCCTGAATGAGGTAATGTGATATATGTAGGTTGTTAACCTGCTTGGCATGTAATAGGTTCTCCATAAATGATGGTTTTCTTTCCCCTTCCCTAAGTAGATCAGAGGTTGCAAAGCCCAACACGATAGGCCATTTTTGTATGGGTGTTTGCTATGGTGCGGATGCAGGATACAGCAGATTCACCTTTGGGAAGGGGACCACACTTCTAGTCTCTCCAGGTAAACGTTGACCCCATCCTGCCGTTATTTTCCCCTTCTCTGGTTTAAGTCTTCTACGGGTATTTACATGTGTTTTACCTTAGGGATGCATCATCCTTGTTTTATCAGTCAACCTATGAATTTAAGACAGAGCCTTCGTGGGGGATATTTAAAAATGAAAAAACCCTGGGGCACCTGGGTGGCTCAGTCGTTAGGTGTCTGCCTTCGGCTCAGGTCATGATCCCAGGGTCCTGGGATCGAGCCCTGCATCGGGCTCCCTGCTCCACGGGGAGCCTGCTTCTCCCTCTCCCACTCCCCCTGCTTGTGTTCCCTCTCTCGCTGTCTCTCTCTCTGTCAAATAGATAAATAAAATCTTTTTTAAAAAATGAAAATAGGCCAAAAAAAATGAAATAGGCAACAGCAAACTTGGAAATAACAGTAGAACCAATTCACTAGATCAGAATGGAGCAGAGATGAACACCGTAGATGATTAGGACAAATCTGGTATCTTCGGAAATAGCCCAGATTCCTGTTTGAAGCCTGGCTGTAGTTTCTTCCCAGGCATCCCTCCCATGCCTCTTAGCCTCCATACCCCAAACTGAGCTGTGGAATCTTGTACACACACATCTATGGGAATCTTTCATTACTGAGAAAATCTTCCCATTAAAACTGAAAGATCCTTGAGAGCAGAGACTCTCGTTCTATCCCAGGAAGCATCTAATACGGTCCTTTTACAAAGTAGGTGCTTCAAAACTCTTGTTTAATAGAAATCAAGCACCTAAGGAAATCAAGTTTCCAGGCCAAGGGAAGAAGAAATGAAGTAAATACCATACTACATTCAGGACGTGGTGAAGAGGGGGAAAACTCTAGATTGGGAATCAAATAGACCCGTGTTTGGTCTCTGCTACCAACTAACAGAGGAACTTAGACAGATCTCTGGCCTCTGGGCCTCAGTTTTCTCTCCTGTAAATGGGGAAGCAGGTCTGCATGACCTCTCTAACCCCCTAGCACCAGCAGCCTATGAATTTATTTCACGGGGGGGCGGGGGGGATGGGGGTGTTTTTCTCTCCTACGAATAAGTCAAATAGCTATATGAAATCTTGAGTGCTTTCTAACTCATTAGGGTAAATCAGGAAAAGAGGTGACAGGACAGAATTTATTGTGAGGCATCAGACACTGCGGTACTGACTGGGAGAAACAACAAACTGGCCTTTGGGACAGGCTCCTAGCTGAAGGTAGAGCTGAGTAAGTAGTAACTACAAAATGTTTTCTGGTGACAGTGATCGGGTGAAAAGGAGATGTCATTTGCATCATTTATGTCTTATTTATAATGAGCTATATCTACTGCTGATGTATTAAGAATGGTGGCACCCAGAGAAATTAGTGAAAGTATTCCAAGACTATACAAGCATATTTTCTCTGGGGTGGAATTTAGCCAACCATTAAGACTTTTCCCGAGATAGGAGGCTGGCAGAAGCTCCATCTAACATCAGAATTTTTAGCACTAGAAGTGAGCTAAATGGAGCCTGATGGAGGGGAAAAGCTAGAAGAGCAGAAAATTGCATGGCCATGATCTAATGGACCCTTTCTACTTCCACTGCCATTGATTCAGAGACAAACTGGAGTGGGAGAATATTCAAGGTCATTTTATCCATGCCCCAAATAAGCTATACCAAATTCACTCCAGAGATTGTATCCCTTTACACCCCACGTTGTTCGAGAAGAGTCCATGGAGTACAGAGGAAGGAGCCCAGGGCTTCTGGTTTCAGTCTAGAGTTCTTAACTTGGCCCCAGCTGGTGGTGTGACATTGAGCGAGTTATTGCCCCTCTGTGTGCCTTAGACTCCTCCAGTGTGAGTTGAGTAGGACAAAGCATTCAAAATCTGTGGTTCTGGGACCTCACTCCCATACCACCCGAGAGTTTATATGACTCAAGGGTGCAGACTCTTATGGTTATTTCATAAACAAATTCTATAACCCTGAAGAAAATAATCTTGTTAATCAGTAATCTAGGGGCGCCTGGGTGGCTCAGTCGTTAAGCGTCTGCCTTCGGCTCGGGTCATGATCCCGGGGTCCTGGGATCGAGCCCCGCATCGGGCTCCCTGCTCGGCCAGGGGCCTGCTTCTCCCTCTCCCACTCCCCCTGCTTGTGTTCCTTCTCTAGCTGTCTCTCTCTCTCTGTCAAATAAATAAAATAAAATCTTAAAAAAAAAAAAAAAAAATCAGTAATCTAACTTAACATAGAAAGAGTGACTACCTTCTCAGGATGTGTGGATGCCATGCTAGGTATGTGACATGTGGTATTGTTTATCCTCAAACAATTCTGTGGGGCAGGGGGCAGTATCCCTATTTTAAAGAAGAGGAAACTGAGGCCCAGAAAAGTAATTGCCTAAGATCCCAGTGTTAGTGAGTAGAAAAATCTAGATTCAAACCAGGGTCTGTCTGCCTGATCTCAAAGCCTTGCTCTTTGTACTACACTCTGTCATAAACCCTGCGCCAGGGCTCACTTAGAAATGAGAGACAATGCCAATCACAGTGAGTAAGGAAAAACATGGAATTTATCTTTTCTATTCTTAAATATTGCCATGACTTAGAGATGGAGCTTTGGGAGATCTTGATTTGAATGCCCCAAATGTCCAAAGGATTCTCTTCCCCTTTTCATGAAGAGACAAAAAGTACAAGGGCTACTGGCAGTATTTACCCCCATGAAGACAGAGGAGCTGGCAGCAACCACTCCCTTGTCCTGACTCTCCCTTTGTCTCGCCATATCTTGTGTTTTCCCCAGGTAGACCAGTCACCAGTGTAGCTGATCCACAAGTGCCTGACACAGGTGTGAGTTATAGAAAATGCAACATTAAGGGCACTTTGGGACATTGCTGGATCACAGAACTTCGGCTCTGAAAGGGAGCTTAGATATCATCTAATTCAGAGCTCTTTGTTTTTCTAATAAGGACATTAAGACTCAGAGAGGTTAGTTGAATTGTCCAACATCATAAAGTCAGTGAAAAATAGGGCTGGGACTAAAACCTGGGGATTCCGGTCCCCGGATTTCATAGAATAGTGACTAGTGTTTGGTGAACCTGGTAGGAGGTGTGAGATATGTTCAACAAAGGAGAAAAAAAAACAAATGGGTTTTACTACGGAAGTATTAAAAAAAGTGTTCCTTATTATTAGCACCTTCCCATAGGCGCCCTGGGCCTGCTTCCTAAGCTGTGGTATAAAAATGGAAGGAGAAGGAAATGGCCCATTTTGTCATAGCACAAATCACTGTGGGGAAATACTGCAGGCTTCAAAATTGGGACAGGAACAAGACTATTTGTTAAAGCAAGTAAGTTCTATGAAATATCTTGATTTGGATTACAGTTGAGGGACATGTGTTTTCATTGTTTATTTGAGGGGTTGGGCATGGTTTTGTTTGCTATTTAAATAAGAAGATAAGTTAGCAATGATAGTGTTGCATTATTATCCATGAGCATCATTAATGCAAGAAGCATGTCCTGAACACTTAGTAAGTGTGGATGGATAAAACTACCCTAGGTCCTGGCTAGAACTGAAAGTCTGTAATTATATGAATGACTTTGTTCAACCTGAAATTTCATGACATTTTTTTCACAACATTTTTTATATAATATATATAATAATATATATAATATATAACATTTTTACTGTAGGATCTCCTATTGGGTTCTGCCTTATTTCTTGTCATCTTCCACTGGTCTTAGGAAAATGAAGGTTAAACAGTAAAATTATATGCCTCCTCCCACTCTGGTGCATGCACACAGATGCAGGAACATGCTTGGTACCTGATCTCTGTGTGGCATAGGAATCCCAGACTAGGGTTCAGTTACAGGGTACCATTTTGTATAGAGTTATGTCAGCGTGAGCACAGGCTATAAGAACCTCATATTTGGAACTGGCACCCAACTTTTGATCAGCCCAAGTAAGTCAGATCTCCAGAAATGTATAAACCCACCTCCAGTACTGGATTTACATTTTTATATGTAGCATTTAGCATGGTCTATAACAGAATATCATTATTACTACTACTGTTTTGTTATTATTGATCATAACAATGCTGCTAGCTCAGAATATATATTTTCTGCCATGTTATTTTTTTTAACCTTTAAGGAGAATCAGTGTCAAGATACCAAGAGAAAAATGTGTTTCCTTTGGAATCAAGTAACTTGCTTGTTCATTCAGTTGCCCCCTCTCTGCTGAGGGTCAATACAAACGTCACAATGTTTGGGGTTTTATACTGCCTTCTTATTATCTGTCTTAGAAATGCTTGCTTGATTTTTTTTTTCCTGCCTAAGCACTTTGATTTTGAAGCTTACGTTTACCCAGAGTATACTTTGCTTTTAGCCTCTCCCAAAATTGGCCTCCTTGTCCCAATAATTATGCCCAGTAAAAATCAGTTCAACTCATTAAATGATTACTGGGTATCATCAATAAGCCAGGGACCATAGTTGGTTTTAAAAAAAAGAAGCATAAGTTATGGCCCCTGCTCTCAAGAACTTCTGGTCTCATCAGAGAAACAACACTTACATATTAAAAGTCCAATAACAATGCAGATGTGAGTGTGCTAAGATGGCTACTGTACGTGGTCCCGCGCACGCCCTGGGGCCTGGCAGGGACCCCGCTGGCTGGGGACAGGACAGCGGTGACAAGGGTCAGTCCACATGCCCTGACAGAGACCAAGCATGATTCCACCCGTGTGTTTCTGGAAAAGGATTTATGTCTGTTATCTGCTGAGATGTTTGACTTTCTTGAGGACAAAAAGCCCCCTTGGCAGAATCCTCGAGTGAGGTGAGGACAGAAATGGCAGTGAGCGAGGCGTGAGTCACCAGGACTCTTGCTCAGCCCAGGAGAGGAAGAGGTGACTGAGTCCCGCTGAGGTGTGGTTTAGCATGTGCCCCAGCACGGCATGCAGGAAATGCTCTTGCTCATACTCTTTCTGGCAAAGAGAAAAATACATTTTTGCATATGTCCCCCAAAAAACTGGTACCTTCTTCTCAGGCGTGGTAGCTGAGGTGAGAAAATGCTCCCCCCACCCCCCAGCCCCGGCCTGGTATCCTTAGAAATATACCCACCAGCCACTGTAGGAGGCAGGTTTTCACAAACTTTTGTAAAGGCTTTGTTTTTCCCAGAGAAGAAATAGCTGGAGGCTGTGTTTGCTGATGGCTGTGATTAGGAAAAGTGGGGGGGGGGGGTTGCTGCCAAACCCGTTAGGTAGGCTCAGAGTGGGCATTACAGGGAAAACGTGAGGATCAGCCTTTCCAGGCCCCCAGCCTGTAGACCTCCAGAGAAGGCTGTGTGTCCTCCATGAGAGGGTGCACAACACCAGGACCTTTTTGTAATGCACTTACCCAGAGTGTGGCTATGGGAACGACAGACTCACTTTTGGGAAGGGGACCCAAGTGATGGTCATACCAAGTAAGTGAGCTGGGGCCCTCCTGTACGAGTGACTCCCTTCCAGCCCCCCCCACCACTGGGCCTACCCCGAGTGCTAGACAACTTCTGTCCATGGGGGGGCGGGGAGTGGACACAATGTCATTCATCAGTGCCACACCTAAGGTTCTTAGACAGTCACTGTCCCAAACCTTTGCCTGTCCCTTGTTTCTTTTGCCCTCTGCTTCTCTCGGCATCTCCACTGACCCCGCTCCCATCCTCTGTGAAAGCCTGCCCTGCTTTTCCCTGAGGCTGGGTTTCAAACTGAACAAAGACCCACAGACCGGGAGAGCTGGAAGGGCCCTTGAGGACATCTTGCCCTTGTTGGAGGGGAATCTAGAGGCCCAGGGTCCAAGCATCTGTCCCGGGCCACACGGGGTAGGCAGTGCAGGGCAGGGGCAAGGCCCAGCCCCTCACTCCCACCCCTGAGCTCAGCAGAGCCGCACAGCTCTTTGCTAACGTGGCCCTCAAGCCCAGAGTGCGGTAAGCTGAAGGCCAGCAGCACGTGCCAGCCAGAAGCTGAGGGCCAAGCTCCCGCTTCAGTTCAGGACCTCGGCCCAGGCCATGCCTTCCAGGAGCTTAGTTTTCGCATCTCTGAAGTAGGGAGCATGGTCTCTGGTTCTCCCATCTTTCAAAAATTGTATGGAAATTCTTGTGATTTTTTTTCCTGTCCTATGTTTTCATAAAAGCCAGGCCCTGTCTGAATGAAGGTCATTAGAAATAAAGGAATCAGGGGCACCTGGCTGACTCAGTCAGTAGGGCATGCAACTCTGGATCTGAGAGTCATGAGTTCAAGCCCCACGTTGGGCATAGAGATTACTTAAAAAAAAAAAAAAAAAAGGAATCAAAGAGCTTTGGATGCTTTGGCCTAGCACCAATCACTGGAAGGGCCTGGATCCTGCTCGGAGTCTGTCCTGGAACCAGGGAAATGCAGGGACCAAACCCCTGGGCCTCACGCAGGAAGAAGCCTAGGAGTGGGTGGTTCTAAAGAGCTAAGGAAGGGGGAAGACAGAACAGCAGTATTTCAGGAAAAGGAGGTAGACAGGCTCCATTCAGCAAGAAAAAGCATCAAACCTCCTGGGCCCTCCAGCCTCAGAGCCTGTCCGAAGCCCTTTGTATCTGACAAGAGAGTAACAGGGTCAGACCCGTAGTGCTGGCGAGGCAGGCAGGGTGGTGGTCGTATTGGGAAGTTGCTCCCCACTGCTCTGCTGACAGGAGTGCGGGTGTTCTGGGTAAAGGAGGGTGAGGCACTCTCCAGCCCCCACCACCGGCTCCCATCAGCCCCCCACCTCAACTCCAAGGCTCAGGGGCTACGGGAGATTTCCTGCAACTCTCAGAGCTTCCACCAGTGGTTTTTCCCTGGCTTTTTCCTCCAACACCACTGGGGCAGTCGGTAGAGGGTGGTCACATAAGACAGGTTTTATCAAAGGCTTTCCTCACTGTGTGTATCAGGAGGGAACTACAGACTTATATTTGGAAGAGGGACCAGGCTTGTTGTTCATCCCTGTGAGTATTATAGAAATTATCATTTCGATAAGGGAAATTTTGTAGACAGGAATAGATTATGGAAGGATATGGTAATAATGAGAGTCTGTGATGTGGTCTGCTCCGTCGTTAAGAATCCTTGGTTGTCTGGGAGTAACTTATCAGGGTGTTGGGTCTAATGAAATGGTCGAGACTCTGCTGAACAAGGGTTTTGCACAGTGCTTTCAGAAGACAAATCCTCAAGTTTTGAGAAAAAAACAATTCACTCTTGGTTCAGTTTCGGAAGCAGAACTTTCTCCTTGGCAACTAAGGGGTCTACCCCGCCCCTCAACCCTATGGCTGAGACTCTCTCTCACACCTTCTCCCGAATCCATGAAATACCTATCCTATGTGAGAGCACCCCAGCCAGGGTGGGACACCCAGGGGTGCTGGAGGGGGGTATGGGGCAGGGAGGGGTCTCCTTGAGCTGTAAGAAGCCTCCTGTCTTGCCCTTAGTGTAGAGCATTGCTGAATCATTTCATTATTAGCTACTATTGACTGAATGCCTGCCATGTACCAGTGACTACTCTCTGTCTTTCACTAAGTTCTCACTCAATGTTCAATTCCATCCTATTGTTAGGTAGCTGGCATCATGCCCACTTTACAGATAAGGAAACAGAGGCTTCCCGTAAGTAATGTGCCCAAAATCGCACAGCTAGGAATGAGAGAGTTAGAGTGGAACTCGAATCTATTTGACTTCTATCTGACTATTGTCTTCTTGTTATCCATGCCACTCACTGCTAGCGCCACCCTCCCGTACTCTGAGAAGGAAGACCCCAGACCTCGGAGGCCACTATTTGGTCTTTGCTGTGGCCATCCTGAGCCTTCTTGCCATGGTGATCATGGCAGCCCTGAGGCAGGGCTTGGCATTAATGAAGAGATCAGTAAAGTCATTGAATTGGGTTGGCAGGATGCAGGGATGGCAGGGAGGGAAGTAGAAACCTAGAAGGACTGTTTATTGGGCACGAAGTGACTGGAAAGAGAAATTTATCATCAAAACCATGGAACAGACTGTTTAATTTGTTTTAAGATTTTATGTATTTATTTGTTTAGGGAAAGAGAGAGAACGAGAGAGAGCAAGGGGGAGCGAGGGGAGGGGCAGAGGGAAAGGGAGAATCCCAAGCAGATTCCATGCACAGCGGGGCTCGATCCCACAAACCTGAGATCCTGACCTGAGCCGAAATCAAGAGTCAGACGTTCAGCTGACTGAGCCACCCAGGTGCCCTAGGAACAGGCTGTTTAAAAGCTCTGTTCCCAAGAGGGAATGCTGTAAACGTGTAAGGGGACTGGGCAGCCACCCTGGGTGGCAGAGGGCAGGTATTTGTACTGGATGATGCCACGGTGCGAACACGGGTGGCAGAGCACTCACTTTTGGGCATGGAACAAGACTCCAGGTGCATCCAAGTAAGTGCCTGACCTGAGACTCTAGCCAAAGACGTGGAAAGTCCCTACTCTGCTTTCTTAGATGATGAATCTGCACTTCCTGAGCCAATTTCTCATGTTTCTTCATGAGGCTTGAATGTTTTGAAATTTTAATTTCCAGCCGCTGGCTCAATAGCGGTTCATTTTCTAATGCTAGAAATTGCCCATGGGGATTGGCCTTTTCATCATTACTGAGACAGACTCTTTTGCTGTTTCTAGATTCTTTTGAGATGAAAGGTCTTTATCAGAAAAGAAATTATGACTGATTATGCCAAAAAATATATTTTTGTTATTATCGAGTTTTCATGAAAGGTGGGAAATTAAACTTCCCAAAGACACTGGCCATTGGACACACTCTCACAAAACTCCGTATCTAATTGAGAGCTATAGGAAGAGCTTAAAGCCTAAATAATGCAATAAAAACTTTAGAAAATAGAACCATACAGAATTCAAAAGAAAAATGAGATAGTCCTAGTAAAAGAGAGCAGGACTACATCAAAAATGAATTAAAATATTTAGAAGTCTTTTCTATTCAGCAAATATTTACTAAGCAACTATTACATTCTAAGCACTATGCTAGATGGGAGGGAAGGAGGAAAGGAGGAAGGAAGGAAGGAAGGAAGGAAGGAAGGAAGGAAGGAAGGAAGGAAGGAAGGAAAAAAGGAAAGATGGCAGACTCTCTGCCATCCAGCATCTCCCAGCAGGTAAACATGCGTATAAACATACAATTCAGCACAGCGTCACCATGTTGTAGAGGAGATCCATACAAGTTGCGATGGGAACAAAGAGGAAGGCATGCCCAACCTCCTAGCTTAGTTGCCTGGTACTTCCATGCATCCTGCACCGCACCATAAGCTCGGTGAGACCAGGACCCTCTCTCCTTCATCCTTACACCTCCACAGCCCAGCCCAATGCCTGGCACAGAGGTGTCACCAAATACAATTGTTGAAAAAATGCCTTCTGGCTAGGGGAGTCAAGGAAGGCCTAAGTGGAGGGTTAGTAACTGTTCAGAGCATGTTGCTTTAGACAGTAGCAAGTATTCCCCAACAGAGAGAGTTGTCAAAGACTTCAAAACAGGAGATTACAGAATCCATCCAAAGGCACATGGGGGAGAGAAAGCCCATCTCTCTGGGGAAAACTTCCTCTGTATTTACCTGTTCATTTGGGCACTTTAGCAAAGCCTCTTCCCTCCCATGCGTCTGTCCAGGCTGCATTTGGAAAGCCTGAAACCCATCATATTTTTCAAGAACCAAAGTTCAGATGCATGTAAGAACTATAATGCCTGTGATAGGAAAGCAGCACAAATGGGTTTTAACAGGAAAAAGAAAAAACGTCTGTTGATAAATATAGGAAGTCTATGTCTCCACTTGAGAGACCACCCAGGAAACTTCCCTCCATTTGTTCTAGGATCAGAATCTTCTTTGAAGTACACAGCTCCAAGGTGTGTAGGAAGGTGGGTGGAAGGAAGGCTGATAAATTCACGTTTGGGAAAGGTTTTAAAGTTGCCAGTGTTTCTAGAAGGTAAACCTTGCAAAGTATTGAAGCGTTGTGATTCCTGTATGTTGATTGCATCCGTACCTGCCCTCGAGCTGTTCCGGATGGCGGCAGGAGAATTCACTCTACAGCTGACTACATGTTGAGCAATTCCCCGAATAGAATGAAACTGTTTTGTGATAATTAGAAAGAAATAATCAGAATCAATGAGACCCCTAATCGTGTCCACAGAAGTAGGCAAGAGAACAGATTCAGAACACAGAAAACTTAAGGATTAACATTAGGCTAAAATTTGGATGGAATTTTAAATTCTTGGAACTAGAAAACGGACTTCCAAGGAATAGATTTATATTTATATATAAACCTGCATATGTTCCACAGATCTTAATGAGTATTTTAAGAAAAAAAGATTACTAGATCAAATAAGTTTGAGAAGCTCTGGATTTCTTTACTGCAGGACTTCTCAGAGTCTTTAAAATTAGCTAATATGCCTTGTCAAGTATACAGTATAACAGCACTTTCCAAACTAATTTGAGCTTAGATTCTTTTTTGTAGAAAAATTTAGAAGGACTAGAGTTCTGTGAAACTCTTATCAAGAAGTACTTGTCTAAACCCCTCTCAAACTTCGGAGATTTTTTTTCCCCATATGGATGTCAACCTTAATCTTAGAAACTTCTGGAGAAAAAAATTCTGGGGCCCCGTATATAACTCACTCCTAATTCTCACAACCATCAGAGTTAAGCAATCCTCTCTGTGCCTTTTATGTGAATATTCTGATGGCAATTTTAGCCTCTCTCTTTCTCAAGGAATCACAGAACCACTTTCGAAAAGAAGAGCCTCGCACGGGCTGCCATTCCAGGATTTAGCCCTCCCCTAGGTCTGCCATCTATTGCCAGTGCTCTGAAGTCCCCCTCCAGATTCATTTCTCAGTTAATTCCTGGCTCTTCTTCAGACTCTTCCAATTTTCCTCCTTCACTTTCAGTGTGGAACCCAAAAGAGTGTCCACCTTCCAGGAAGGCCAGACCAGCTCAAGGCTGGCTGTGAGGGAAAGGTCTGTGGGCTAATTACACCGAAAGCTGAGGACCTGGGACTGGGTGAGCCGGATTTTTCTCTTGTGTCAGAGAAGGAGTGATTTGGAGTAGGGATAGGAGATGTTGCTGCCCCAGGAAGGCAGACCCTGCTCAGGTTAGAGTTCTTGTAAAGCACCCCGCTATTGTGTGTTGTCTGGTAGCTACGGTCAGCTGACCTTTGGAGCTGGGACTAGGCTGGCTGTGCACCCATGTGAGTATTGACCACGCACGTGTCCAGGGCAAAGGTAACTGTTGGCTTGTCTATGAGAAAACAGGCGATGATTTATGGCAAACTCGGGGGAATATTGAACACGTTTTCCATTTCCTACAAGCTCTCTTGGTGACTTCAAATGTTCCCATTTCTCATATTAAAGACAGAAGTGCCAAGAGCCAACTGAGTAAATGAAAGCCTGAGCAGAATAATATACGGAAACATTAAAAGAGTTCCAGATACTCGGTGCTCTCAAGCAAAGCCAATAATATCAGCCCCAGATAATCTGAACATTCAGGAAATTAGCGACGTGCCCTTGGGGGGAAGGAATGACTTAATGGCGAACCCAAATTCTCTCTTATTGCCTATTGCTGCAGGTAACGGCAGCATTCCTTGTCTCGGCTAATGATGTGGTATGGGGACACCTGCTCCCAGAATCTTCCTCTCTGGAGTTTAGTAGAGTTTTGAACCTCTCCCAGGGTAAAAATGAGCCCAACCCCTATCTGAATGGCAATTATATGATGTGACCTATCAAGGCACGGAGGCAGGATGGTGTGGGGTTCATAGCAAACTTGAGAGGCTGACAGATCTGGGCAAAATTCTGGCTCTACCCTCTCTTAACTAATAAAGTCTCTACTTCCTCAATAGCAAAATGCCAAGAACCACATCATAATAATATAAGACAACGCCCAGCAGATAGCAAGTAATTAATAAATGGTAGCCTTTCTAATAATAATTTCATCATTATTATTATTCTCCTTGTCTTCATCAAGGCCTTGCTATAAAAGGTTTACATTGTTGTAACGGGGAGAGGGAACAGCTTCCCTGGGAAATAGAAAATCTAAGAAACGAAGACTCAGGGAGACTTTTAGGATGGTGCTTTCAGCGCCTGGTGGGTTCTAGTAGATTAACGTCAGGAAGGATATTACAAAGGTCTTAGCTGCAGTGGGGATACAGCAGGGTACTGGGCTAATCTTTGGAGCAGGGACCAGACTGAGTGTCCAGCCAAGTAAGTAAAGTGGGGCAACAGTCAACATTAACGATTGATTCTTCTTCGTCCAGGATGCTAAGTTGAGCCCAAGTATTTTCTTCTGTAAGATCCCAAGTGGGTCTTTCCACCCATCCCCAGAAAATTCTCCCATCCAGCACTCAATGCTTGGGAAACATCTTGAGACTGAGACTTGAGGAATCATGAGGCAGTGATAAGCCTGTAGTCCTGGACCCTCCATGAGAAGATCCAAGACACTGCTGCCCTGAACAGAGTTGTGTGCTACTGAATTCTTGGTTTATTGAAATCACAACCTCTAACCCAGGATACTACAGCAGGATAGGGCAAAAGGAAAAGGGATGAACAACCAAATTCTCAACACAAAAGAGCAGAAGGTCTAACTCTAGAAAGTGTGATTCTCTTGTCCCCTGGAGGAGATCAATACTTCTATTGAAGCAGGAGGTAGATTTAGTGAGTTTCTGTAATGGTGTCACCTGCAGTGTGAATACTGGAGGAATTGTGGGCAAACTCATATTTGGAAAAGGAACCCAAGTGTCTGTAATAGCTGGTGAGTCATCCCAGGTGGCACCATTTGCAATCCCATGGGCCAGTGAGTGTCTCTATTCCTTTCCTTGGGGATATCAGTCTTACTATGGTGAGGCTAACTGTGGGTGTTAAAATGAATTGTCTTACAGAGGCCTCCGTGAAAGGAAAACGCATCACTATCAGTTTTGAAAATCTGTGTTTCTCTAGGTCAAACACATTAAAATTTTACTTTAATCGCTCAATGGATATTTTCTAATGCCTTCTATGTGGCCATCACTCTAAAAGAGACTGACTGCAAAGAAGTCTAAGAAAGATGACTGACCTATTCCTAAATTGGATAAAAACTAGCTAAAGGGACATAACTATTATAAATTTAGCAAGCTGAAAACTATTTTAGTATTAACAAATTGATGACATCAATAGGTACAATAGAGATTCAGAGGAATAGGTTTACGGCTGGAAGTTGGCCTAGACAGATAAGGTTTTATGCAGTAGAAAGGATTCGTTGGGCCTGAAGGATGAGTAAGATCTGTATGGGCAAAGATTGGAGAGAAGGGGACTTTCAGGCATAAGGAACAACAAGAAAGAAGGCATGATCTTGGACGTGAACAAGGTATGTGCATTTTGGCCTAAGTAAACACATCTGATAATAAATTGGATGCAGGGAAAAGCAAACAAAATGTCTTTTTAGACAATAGAGAAAAGGAATCCTAAAGCCTTCAATAGAATACAGACAATTAGGGCCAAGGCCAGCCACTAGGAAACTGGGGATCCAATTTAGAAATGTAGACCAGATGTGAATGTGAAAGGGGGCCAGCTCCTTCTGTGGACACCTCATGTCCTAGGGACCACCCTTCTCCTTCTTCAATGGGCTCTACAAGGTAGGTTACCCTATCCCTCAGAGGAGGAGAAACCTAAGGGTTTCTGTAATGAAGACTTCAGCAGTGGTATGAAGGTGTTGCCTCTCAGTTGCAATTTGGCAAAGGAACCAGAGTTTCCATAACTCCTGGTAAGTCCGCCCAGGCTCACTGCTTCCTGATGCTCACCAGAGGCTCAGTGGGACCCAGAGTCAGTGTTGCTAACTAGGAACACTTCTGGGTTCCTAGTACCTAACTTACAAAGCACAGATTTTGTGGGAAGGAAGCTTTCAATCACTGTTGTGCCCCTATGCATCCAAAGCGCTAGAACATTCGGACATGTGCTTCTGTAGTCAGTTTTGAATTAAAATGAAAGGTTAGGATCTAGCATAGCTGAACTTCTGCATTGAAAACTTGATCCCGTCTTGCTAAGGCCAACTTCTGAGATGTCATCAGTGGTAGGATGTGTGTTGCTAAGATGGGACAGGATGCCTCTCCTGCCAGGGCTCTGACAGATGGACCCCTAAAGACCTCCAAATTAAAAGTGACTCATTTCTTGTCTTCAGACAAAAAGAGATGGTTGTGCTAGAGGTACATGGGAGCGGAAGTAAAAGCGGTTAAAAAAAATCAAGTTTAAGAATAAGTACCCAGCTTTTCTTACCAAAAAGTTCTGATAAGCAAGAATTTTGCAAATCTGATGGTTACTAGGCCATTTATTTATCCAACAATCGTTTCTTGAGCACCTGCTATACGGCAGACACTAGGTGAGCTAGAATTTTTTCTCTCAAGTCCTTTATGTGCCCTAGATGAGGAGACCTTCATCTGAAGACTCTTCATGTTGGCAAGCAGGTGAAGCTCTATTCATCTAGGGCACATAAAGGACTTGAGAGAAAAAATTCAAGCTCTCCAGATCATGGCAGCCCCTGAATTTCATGCCAGGAAATTTGGGCATTATTCTATGGGCACTAGGGAGTCTCTGAATTATTCTGAACAAAAAGCGGTGCAATCAGCTCTAGGTTTTAGACAAGTACTTTGGCGGATGAGCTTGAAAAAGAGAATGGGGGGACGAGGGGGAGGGGAGGGGAGCAAGAGAGGAAATCAGAGGTAAGGAAGCTGGACAGGAGAAACAACAGCAAAAATGCAGATAGGGAAGCCCAAAATGAATGAAGTCTTGGTAAAAACAAAACTTGAGAGCAGCGAAAATCACCTCAAGTCTTCTGACTTCGTTGATTGTTATTTCATGTTGATCTCTCACTAGCGAAGTTGAGCAAAAATTGGCCTTTCCCTGATGGAGTCACCCCCCACCCCACAGACTTAAAGATGGCTTTTAAGGCCCACAATCAGCCCTTTCCTCAAAAATCTCATGTTCTGTGGCATAGCTCTCTCCAGACCAATGCTGTCCAATAGAACTTTCTGGGACAATGGAAGTGTTCTATCAACCTGCACTGTCCAATATGGCGGCTACGATGCTCTTAATATGAAGTTTTAATTTTTAATTGAATTTTAATTTGATTTCATTTTGGTTAGTTTTAATTTAAATAGCCACATGTAGCTAAAGACTATCATATTGGACAGCGTGGTCTAGACCTTCTTCAGCCTGACACTTATTGGCTCTAGGACTTGAGTGAGTGTTTAACCAGGACTCAGAGTTGGACATCGGGCCCCCACCACAACCCCTTTCCCCTGTAAGCCCAAACTGCACTGGTGGCACCTTATCCTCTGCCTTCTCCTCAAGGCCACATTCCCTCACCACTTTCATACCCTTCCACATCCCCCTTCCCAGTCCCACCTGTGACTCCCACTGAGGACTAACAAACCCATTGGGGTATGCTGGTGGCACATAATGGCTTCCTGTCTCTCCTTTCCCTGTAAAAGATTTATGCCCTAGAGCCTTAACCCACAGTGATATCAGACCCCCACCCCCAGCCCCAGATATGGGGACATTGGAAAGGAACAGGCAGAATCCCTCGGGGCCAGAGCTTTGGATGTCCCTCACATGGGACCATGGACCCACCCCTACTCTGCTCCAGAGACAGCCCCACACCCTTGACTTGACACCCTTGGGATGCCTTGACTCAGCAACTCAAGGCCATGCCAAAGGCTGATGTCCCTGGTTTCAGGTCCAGCTGGAAGTCTGCCTTGCCAAGGCCACCCTGGCTGGCCTCACAAGTGAGGTACACCCCTGGTCTGAGAAACTTTGCATGCAGGGTGGGGAGCTGTGGGAGCAGAGAACCACAGGGGCAGGAAACTCTAGTCCCAACCCTGCTGTAAACTCTCTGGGTGGCCCCAATGTGTTAACCCTCCCAGCAACCCTCTGTTTCCTCTTCTAAAGGCAGGAGGTCTGAAAGAATAAACAATGAGAGTTACATTAAAAACACAAAATCCTACAGAAATACTGAAGAATGATTCTCAGCAAAAGGAAAAGCCTCCAGCAGCCCCTGCTTCCTGGGGGTGAAGAGTAGAAATGGACTGTATATAACTCAGTAGCACATGATCATGGCAATATCCTGGTATGATCAAGAGCTGCAATTACTTTCATTTGTTCAGTACTGTTAAACATAATTTTGTAGAGAGAAACTTCTCCTTTGATTTTCAGAATAACTTGGTTAGGAAGGTGGAGGAGGCAATGTCTCCATTTTACAGATGAAATTCGTGACCCTTAGGGAGCTGATGTGACTTGTTCAAGGCCTTGTATCTAGTGAATGGTAAAGCCAGGACTGGGATGCGGGTGTTCTGATTTATTGTCTAAAACTTTTATCAATGAGAAATCTCCTGGTGATGTGACCGATCTTCCATCTTAATACCAGCCAATAATAAACCTCCAATTTCTGTCCATACCCACCCTAATTTGGGGGAGGCCACACCTGATTCCAAGACATCTGGTTTGCTTTGCTGGGCCTCTATTCTAAGCTTGCATTGTCCTGCCAGACCAATGTTGTTGCTTACTAGTCCCGCTGTGCTTTTGAAGAAGTTCCTATTAAGTAAAAGAATGAACAGTATCATTAAGTAGCCCTGCATTTCTGGTTTCCTTGAATGGCAGGCAGGGCCAGGCAGAGAGCCTTCCCTGAGAGCCTGGCCTCTTGGCCAGGACTCGTGGCTTATGCTTGGCCCTGACTCCCAGTCCACTTAGAGCAACTGGTTTCCAGAATGTTCTTTCCCACCTAAAGCCTGAGAATGTGACTTGCCAGCCCCACAGAGCCCTGCTCTTGCCCATCACTGGCATCTGGACTCAGGCCTGGGTTGGGGCAAGGAGGGAAATGAGCATCTCCTAACCTGGGTTCTTTTGGCCCACAGATGTCAAGGTCCCTGACCCTGCTGTGTACCAGCTGAGAGGCCCTAAGTCCAGTAATATCTCAGTCTGCCTGTTCACCGATTTTGGTTCTAAAACCGAAGTGCAAAAACCGCAGGGGCCCACGGTGATCGGCTTGAACAGTACGGTGCTGGACATGAAGGTGATGAATTCCAAGAGCAATGGGGCCCTGGCCTGGGGCAGCAGCACCGATTTTAAATGTAACGGTACCTTCAACGAGGAATTCTACTCCAGCTCCGGTGAGTGCGGCCTCGGTGCCTGTGCAAGCCGAGTCTCCCCACTCGGAGACACCCGGTTCTTCCCGGAGCTCAGGTGGATGGCATCTAAAAGCTGCTCTGATGGGTGGTCTCGGCCTCCTCCACTGTCAGCAAAGTCCCTCTGCTCTCGTTACTGAGCACCAGTGCGCTCCATCCTGGCAGGTCGCAGAATGTCTTAGGCAAAGAGCAGAGGGGGAGAAGGTGGCGGGAAGGGCACTGGCTTCTCACCCGCCCTGAGTTCCTGCCTCCCTACCTCTGCTCAGGCTGTTTGCCCCTCGCTTCTCTGCCGGGCCCCCATCTAATGCCCTTCTCCGAGATACCTCCCCTTGGTTCTGCCTCTCTGCCAAAGATCCAGCCTTACCCAGTCGTTCATTCATTCAACAAACACTGATTGTGCATATACCACGTGCCAGGTGCTGGAGTGGAGGAGTAAATAAATCAGATGAGGGGTCTGCCCTGAGCAAGCTCCAGTGTAGCTGGGGGAGGCCGTCCATCAGCAAGCAGAAATCTAGAGAACTTCAGACTGTAACATGTGCTTTAACTTGGGGGTGGAGGAAACAGCCAACTTAGGGACAGAGAGTCTGGGAAGGGCTCTCTGGGGAAATGCTAGGTGAGATGAGAGTTAAAGGATAAGCAGGGAGCGGCCGGGCCGAGGGTAGGGGGGGAGCCTGTGGAGGCCTGACTCAGGGGCACGGCGAGAAGGGGAAGAGTAGCAGGACAGGAGATGGACGAAGTGGGGAAGGGCCACATCACAGGGCCTCCTAGGGTGTGAGAGGGCAGCCACTCTCCTAAGTCCAATGAGAAGCTACCGATTGGTTTTTAAGTAGGAGAATGACATCCACTTTACTTTTTTCAGAGAGCACTCCGACTGCTGAGTGGAAAATGGATTGTAGGGGCCAAGAGTGCAAGCAGAAAGGCCAGCTGTTGCGGCAGACAGATGATGGCGGCCCGCACAGCGGGGAGCAGGGCAGTTGAGTGGCCAACACGATTTCAGATTCAAAGGGAGAACCGTGCAGGGGTGCGAAGGAAAGAGGAGATCAAGGAAGGTGGCTGGATTTTCTGCCCCAGCCGCTGAGTCAATGACAGCGCCATTGACTGAGCTGATGACAACAAAGGAACAAATTTGGAGTGCAGGGGTGGAGACTCTGTGGGACACAAGAAAGCATCCACACCCCTCATGGCACCTGTCACTGTGTGGTGTCTTACTGCCTCTTTCAGACTCCAGACTGGAACCTACCCAAGGGCAGGCTGTGTGTCTGATGGTTCCTTGTGGCCTTGTGTCGGGTGACAGGTACTTTGCACAACCAGTGTTCGTGAAGTGAATGGAGTGGTCCCTGGAAGCCAGAGCCAGTGGCTCTCCCAGCAGGGGTCCACAGGTGACAAGTCCCCTCCAGACCTCTCAAGGAGAGAGCATGGAAAGCCTGTAGACAGAGGCTCATCTGCCCAAATCCTAGGAGGTCTGACGTGAGAGAGTCAGCACACTCAATTCTAAGAAAATGTCTTTGTTTCTCCTTTTAGATTTTTCCTGTGATGCCACTTTGATAGAGAAAAGCTTTGAAACAGGTAAGAGAGGGGTCTATCCCAGCTTCAAGATGTACCCACAATCACCCTGACTAGATAGGAGAGGGGGGAAGGGATATGTGGATCTGGAATGAAGTTAGGAAGAACGAGAACATTCTTGAATCAACCAGGCTCCTCTCACCATCTCTAATGTTCTTTCCCCCTCTAAGGACTTTCAGGATGAGTCTCTAGTTTCCCTCAACCCCATGAATCACTCCTAGGGCTCTGGAGAACCAAAGAGAGTTTCTCCATAACCCAGCTGTGATATTTCCGACTGGCTTATGCAGAGCCCTGAACTCACCAGCTCCTCCCAAGGGCATGTCCCCTCTGTAGCAGTAGCTGGGGTCCTGCCTTCTTTCAAGAAAAGCAGCAGAATCCATGTAGGTGGGGGTCTCGTCTCTCAGGATCCCCACCACTCCCGGCCCCCTGCCCTGGGCCCGTCCATTTCCATCTGAGCTGTTTTCACTGAATTGTGCCTCTTGGGGTCCAGGCACCAGCTTCTCACTCAGAGACCCAGACCCAAGGGATTACAATGAGTTCTGAGCCCTGCCCCATCCCCACTCCTGAGGGATGCAGCATAAAATAAGGACTGAGTGCAGCTGGTGTTTTCCTTTGAAATGGAATACTGTTGACCCTGGAGGAATATACAAATCTGCTTAGGAATGGCTATGCACCCAAGCTCAAAGGGAGAGGTGGGCCAGGAGCTAAAGCCCACCCTCCAGCCACCTTTTGGGGAAAACCATGGGTGGGTCACAGGGGCTGTGCAGACCTCCGGTGTACATGCAATAACCTCTTGGTTTTGCAGATATGAACCTAAACTTCCACAACCTGCTAGTGATCGGGCTGCGCATCCTCCTCCTGAAAGTGGTCGGGTTTAACCTGTTCATGACACTGCGGCTATGGTCCCGCTGAGGTGAGCAGGCGTCTCAGGTGGGAGTGCGGGCTGCGAGGGTCTCAAGGTGGGTCCCCAAGCTCTTGCTTTTATGTCCTAAAGCGGGGCCCACCAAACTCCTCCACTTTTTCTGGTTAGGGGTTTGTATTGCTAATAACAGTGGCCTAGAACATTGGTAGGACTCCTCAGGGGACAAGAGGCACCTCAGTTGAGCCATGTCTCCCCTACGAATTAGGAAGAACAGCTGTTTTTCTCCTCGTTTTGGAAAGAAAGACGCTGAGGCCAAGTCACAGCAAGGGTCACCCACACAGGAGTGGAAACATAAGAGAAACGCAGGACCCAGACTCATTTAGGCCCATGCCTTCTATCGTGCCCTGTTCACTGCAAAACCCAGAGGGACCCCTGCTTCCTTCGTCATGTCCTCTGCCCCCAGTACGACGCGAAGATACTATGCTCCTATTATGCCCTAATCCCAGCTAGCATCTCCATACCCTTCTCTCCCCGTGTCCCTGGTCATCCTACTGACAGGTGCATCCTGCCCCACCACCATCCACAAGAACTCCAGTGTCCCTTTGCTCCTAGAACTCTATAAATAGAGGCATCTCCATCCACGTCCCCAACTGTCCTGACTGTCTCCTCGGTATTCAGCCTAACCACTGTTCTTCCTCATCCCAGGTCACCAAGACCGTGAGAGAGCCCGGCACCCCCTCACTCCCGACTCCCCACCCTACCTCTCCCCCCTCTTCAAGCAGAGAGGCAGACTCTCTGCCCCCGTGGACAAGAAGGCTCCCTCTGACTCTCTGGCCCCACTGGCAACGGCCATCAACCGGATCCCACCAGATAGTCATGATCAAGATGCTGAAGAGCTGCGAACACTGCCTCCACCCCCTCCGTTCCCACACTGCTGCTTGTCACAGGCCAGACACTCCAGCAAAGGCAGGGGGCTGCTATGGAGAGACGCGCTGCCCCCCGCCCCCCCGAGATCAACTCTTATGTGCCCGGGGTGAGAGATCCCCGGTGGGTCCTCTTGGCCTCTAGCTCCCGGAGAACGTTGTGAGGAGTTTATATTTTTTAAATAGTGTTCATCAGGAAATATGTATCACCCTTTTTCCCCAAGATGTGGGGGAAATTATTATGGAGTCCCTGCTGTGCTGTGTGTCTGAGCCACGTTGTATATTCTGCTACCCATGGCTTCATTAAAGGCAATATGAATGAGCCGGGACAGTGCTCCTGTTTGACTGGGTTTGGTCAGGGTCACGTTCGCCTTGCTATTGATCCCTGGCTGGGCGGAAAGAAACCAAGGCTTTTGTCCTGATGTCGCTCAGGAAGCTAACTCAACAAGCTGCTGAAGTCAACCTCTTCCTGGAACGACCTCTAAAAAAATTCCACTTAGAAGGCTCTGCTGGGGGCCAGGCAAATCCACTTAAAAGTTAAGGTCCCTGCTCTTCCGTTTTCCTGCCACACCACTGGGCCACCCGTAGCAGGAGGCCCATGCCCATGACTGATCAGGACTGGCGGTGGAAATTTGGCAGACAGGGACCACACAGCAAGTATCCCCAAAATGCCACCCACTGTCTCCTGCCCTCCAGGACCATTTCCTTTGCCTTTTCTCTCAGACCAGATTCCCGCTGAAACTGTGCATTGCCCCCACAGATTCATGGCTGGGGACCACCCACCACTCCTCTGCCTGGGTCCCAACCCAATGCCCCAACTTCGGGGTGCCCAGTCTAAGCAGGGGAAGGGGTTGAAGATTAGCCAGACTTCCTACTCCCCACCCCCCAGCCTGGATATAAGAAATGAATCCTCTCCCCTCAAGCTCAGGGACTCTGCCAAGGAGAGTCTTAAGCTCTCACCTAGCGGACAGGACGTAGGGCCTCCTGGGGCCCCTGGTATTCTTCTGAGCCTGAGTGCCTTTCCTGAGGTCATGGCCACTGATGGGAACACCCCTCAGAGAGGCAGCCACCCTCCTCACAATTACTGCCATCAAGCCCAGGGCTTACCGATTTGCAGAGGGAAGGGAGGGTCCTGTCCCCAAACACCTCTATGGTTCACGCGTGTGTCTGTCTCCGACCGAATCAGCCAGAAATCTGCAAATCCTCCCAGCTACAATTCAGGCCTGCATCTTTTCACAGGGATAGAGCCACCAGCTCGATAGGGGTCTGGCATGTCCCTCCCTTCCATGAGCTCCAGGGTCACCGCCTATAAAATGTCATCTAAGACTGGGAGGCTGCATGCACCTCGGGTTCTGTGGCCTCTGTGGAGGGGGACGGTCACGGAATCCTCAGTTCTCACTGAGCCCCCTCATCTGTAGCCTATATGCACGTCCCTTTAAAAATCACTAAAGGGGACAGCCACAGAGGACACCCCGTCATTGCGGGTCCCTCTCACACACAGGAGGACAGGTACCACCTTCCCAAAGGTGAGGTTCTGCCCCCTGCGGAAAACCAAAAACTGCCTCCTCATCAATGACACGATGCCAGAGATCCTGCCATTGGGAATTTCTTTTAATTAAAGCATTCTCCTCCCCCTATTAAATGGAAATGCCCCTGGGAGGGTTAATAGAGCAAGCCTTTATTAACCCTCAAAAACCTAAGGCAAATTAGTTTATCTTTCTTTCCTCCTGAAGTAGTAATTCACTTTGGTCTGTATACAAAAGATCCAGGCAAGGGATGTGTGGGTGGCCAGGGAGGCAGCTCTACTCCTCAGAGTTTGCGGCAAAGATGCTGAGGCTGAAGGGGACATGGGGGCTGAGGGCAGGGGACAGGAGCAAGGACCCTGGGAGGCAGTGAAGGGGCTAAAGACAGAGCCCTCCAAGAACCTGGGAGGAGGCCAGGGGAACTTATGGAGTCATGCCATCCCAGGGCCCTCAGTGGTCAGGGCCCTGAAGTCATGGACCTCAAAGGCCGCCACCCAAGGACCTATGAGGTGATGGGCAGTGGCTGGGGATCCACCCAGACCCACAGAGGGGGCAAGGGTTCCTCCTTCCGGGCCCAGCCCAAGCCAAGGGTGACAAGGCCTCAGGCACATAGGAGGCCATCTGGAAAGCAGGGTCAGCACACCCCCTGAGACATTTCCATCTCAAACCAGGGCTCCTCGATCCCAGCAAGAACCTTCCCTCAAGGCTAAGGCGGTTAAGCCTAAAGGCAGAGTTGAGTCAGAGGGCAGACAGGGAGCAAGTGGGTGTGCTGAGGGGGTGATACAGAGACTCCCCTCCTCTTCATCCACTCTGTTCTCACCTCTGCCCCCACCACCACCCAGGGTGTCAGAGGGAATTAAAATACCCTTACGAGGAGGCCCAGACAAAGGGTTCCTGTGCACCCTAGGAGGTCAGCCCTGGGCCTGGGGTCACAGCAGCAGAGCCCCTCAGGGCAGTAAGGCACCAAGCACTGCTCAGCCCAGAAGGAAGAGGCTGCTGAGGAAACCCTGAGACACAGTCATCACATCCATTCAAAGGCCCAGCCCTGGAGAGGCCCAGGCCTCATGAACAGAGACCAGCCTCAAGGAAACAAGTCCCACTAGGGAATGTGTCACCAAGGCCAGCTGTAGAATGGATTTGTCTGGATAGATACCCTCCTGCCCTGAAGAGCTTAATTAAGCACAGGCCAGCCCTGGGGGCAAAAGAATGAACCAAATGACTTCTCAACACCCCAGTTCTAAGATTCTAGAAGATTCTCTGACACTTCACCCAGAGACCTGCCCCCTCAGTGTAATTGGAATCACTGTCCTCTCAAGAGAAGGGGGCTAAGCAAGTTGTGCTTCAGGAACACCCTGAAGTGGGGTGGGGTCTTCAGCTCCAACCGAGTGACCCCCTCTGCCATGACCCACCATTGGAGAGGCAGTTATCTGAGTCTTGAAGGGTTATTTATCTTCTTGGTTTGCCCATTAAAATCCCACTCCCGTGGGTCACATGGAAAGCCTTAACAGATACCACCTTAGTTATCAGGTAATATCTTGGCAAGAAAGTCCACTCAACTCTGCACTCCTCAGGATGGGCAATGTATCTGGTTCATCCGTGGGTCTGGAACACCTAGCCCATGGCTGGCACACCACTGATGCTTAACAGACACTTAACTAGCAAATGAACAAATAAATACTTAGCGCCATTAGGCACTGGGAAGGAAGCCAAGTTGGTGGGGGCTGTGGGGGGAGCATAAGAGAAAGGAAAATGGAGATGAATAGAGGAGTCAGCTGGGCGAGACACTGTTTCACCGTTTTGCCAAGAGCTAAGAGTAACCTGTCAAGAACTATCAGGGAAAGCAAAACCTGAGTGATGGCCCATTGGCCAATGAAGCCCCCAGGCGGGCAATCATCCAATAGAGTCTGGAGGATGGTACCCAGGGCGCCAGGAAGTCGGACGTCGGGTCACTGCACAACCATTCCAAGGTCAGGGGCCAAAGGTCACATCACATTCCCCACATGTCCTATCTTAAAAGCGCTTCTGCAGCCTACTTCCTGGAGTGGTGTGTGGGACAGAGAGCTCCTGACTGAGGGCGGACCTGGGGAGCAGCCAGGTGGGGCCCGGGGTGGTCACTCTGTTAAGAAGCGCACTGACCTGCACTGACCCTGGAGGACTTTGTGGAAGGCCACCTGGTTTCCAGACTTCATTTCACCCAGACACACACACACATGCATAAGGTTTCCTCTGAGTATCACCCGGAGAGCTATATTTTGAAATTAATAAACAGGTCAGACACTGAGTCAGTAGCCAGAAGTAGGACAGGAAGTGGAAAAAGTCTCCCACTTCCCACCAGGTGTTTGGGGGCTTAGGGCCTCCCCTCCCCATTTCCATGACGTCATGGTGGCCCCGCGGGGCAAAGGGGGCACCCTTTGAAGCTCTCCCGCAGAAGCCACATCCTCTGCAAAGAGGAGTTAAAAATACCGAGTTAGAGATAGCATCGCCCCAGGCCACGTGCCTGGGCCAGGCTGGCTGGGCCGTTACACCGCCACCGACCGCAGGTGCGACACGGAGATGGGGAGCTGGGAGGGGCTGCACGCCCCGCCCCCGCCCCCGCCCCTCCTCTGAACCGAGCCCTAAGAGCAAACCTTGACCACACCTGATTAAACACTTGCTTAATACCGGGCAGGCCCTCAAAGCTTCCGTCCAGCCCACCCTCCCCCGAGGTGTGGGGGCCACATCTGCCCCCCACACACACACACACAGCTGGGGCTGGCTGGTTCTCCGAGGAAGACCCTTACTCCAGGCCGAGGCTGAAGTGCCGGGTGATGGCCCTGACAGACATCTGCCTCTCGGAGACCAGTAGCCCAGGGCGCGGGAGACCAAGAGGCGAAGAAGGAACCGCAGAATTGAGACCAGAACCCGAGACGCGGAAAACGCGCCGGGTTTGCACGTCCCGCTCGGTGGTAGTGTCCCCCGCCGCCCAGCTGGGGGCAGCAGCGCTCCACCAAAAAGGCCTCTTTCCCTTAGTCCGTTTTATTCTGGGGAAGGAAAGCCCCCAAAACTTGGGGAAATCTCCTTTAGATGAAAATAAAAGGGCGGATGACTTTCCTTCCGCGAACGGAGCCCCTGCCCTTTGCCAGGAGCTGCATGGGGCTCCAGAGCTTGGGTGATCCTAGCACCTCCCATAGAGGGAAGCGGCAGGGGACACTACCTGCCCAGCATCATCAGGCTCGCTCACATGAAGCGCTAAAGGAGGCGGGGGGGGGGGGGGGGGGGGGCGGGGGCTAATGGGAGCCTTAGGAGAGAGGTGGGCATTCAGAATGGGGAGCCTGGACTGGCATCTAGAGTCCATCGCTGCCCTGGCCTTGTGCCCTGGGCAGGTCACTAACTGCCCCACAGCCTCAGTTTCCCAATGAGAGCAATGCTCTCTGGTAGGGTAGTTTAAGAACCAGGACTTTCTTCCACGTTGCATTCCTGCCACCTGCCAGACCCTGTGTCAGACTCTGGGGATGGTCTCTGTACAAATGTAGGACTCCACACAGATGAAGTTCAAGAACAGACAAAACTAATCACCAGTGATAGAAATGAGAACAGTAGATGCCTCTGGGGTAAAAGGATTGACTGGAAAAGGGCATGAGGAGAGTTTCAGGGTGGTGGAAATTATCTGTATCTTGATGTGGGTGATGGTTAACGTGGGTGTAGACTCCTCTCAAAATGTGTCAAAATGGACACCTAAGACTTGTGCATTTTGGTGTATGTCAATTTGATCTCAATAAAGTACTGTTGCTATTAAATACAGTTTTGGTCCTCAGTCCAGTGAGTACGTGGGCATGAAAGAGACGCGTCAATTACTGTGCTAGCATGATGGAGATTTTCCATGATCAGATTTTGGGGACGAGTCCTCGGCAGGAGTCAGGAGAACCGCCCCTCACTAGTCTTCAACATTTGAATCCCAATTTTTCATCAATCCTGTGGATAAAATATAATGTAGTCTGCCTGCCTCTTGATGCCATCGAAGGGATAAAGGTGTCCAAGCTTAGGAAACGCACATGTTCAGGGAAATACATGGGAAGAGGGATGGTGAGCCCACAGGCTGTCAGGCTGGCCCACCACACTGACCGAGGCCAGCCTCTGGCCAGCTCCAGGCTCCCAGGCCCCACTAGTGTGTGCTGTTTCCCACAGCAGGTGACCCCTCTCCCTTCACCATGGCCCTGGGGGCTTCTCGCCACACCAGCAGCCACGTTTTTTTGCTCCCTTCCAGGAGAGCTTGATGGAGAGCCTGCCAGAGACAATGGCAAGGCTCAGGCCCAGTTTCTGACAACAGCCACCACTTCTGGCCCCAGAGCACTCTAGGGCTCCCGGATCCCCAACCCCGGACACTTCTGGTTCTTATCTCCCCTCTCACCCGCTGGGGCCTCTCTGCCCTCAGAAAGGTCCCCAGGAGGCCCCGCAGGACACAAGGTCTGAAAGCATAAGGCAGACCTCGGCAGCACCCTCCCGTGGGCCAGCTTCTCTGGGCGCCCATCTTCTCGAAGGCCAGAACACCCTAAGTGGCTCCAGGGGGTTTTCACCACCTTTGGGAAGAGCCCAGTCTTCCTGTTTGCTCTGGAAAGGGGAGCATGTTTCCATTCCAGAGGCGATAGAGTCCACGGGAGAGATCCCCCCTTTCAAAAATCCCACTGAGGGAGCGGAGAGTGTCTGTCCACCTTTCCCGGAACCACCCAAACACAATTCAGCCAAGGAGGAGGAAAGAAAATATTAAGGGAGGAGCCTACAAATATAAGACAAGGCTGGCAGGACTTAAGAGAGTTTAAGCAGATGAAGGAATGTGGTTTAGAGAGTGGTGAGCAACTGGTCTCCATTTCATGCTTCTAGCCTTGATCAGGGAGAACTGGGTTACCCTTAAAAAGGACGTCTCTCCAGCAGAGACCTCAAGACACTATTTTTAGCAAACTCTAGGGTGTCCTCACTGCTCCTTGCTCACCCGTTATTCCAGTGATTTACCAAGCAACATGGTGGGGCAGCATCCTTATCTAGAATCTTTTCCGCCCAATGGCTTGTTCGACACCAAAGCAAACATTATCTCCTCTGATCTTCACCGTAAACCTAAGCAGGAGGCAGAGTCCGGATCTCCCCGTTCACAAATGAGGAAGCAGGTGAAGTGGCTTTTGCTTGGGGATCACAGAGCACGAGGCCCGCAGCAGCACTAAACTCAAAACCCCTGGTTTTGCACAAAGCCCCGTGGACACCCAGTACCACCTGGTTCCAGATGCTGCCATCAGAGATGAAAGAGCCAGAAAGGCCTGGGGTCTCTGGGCTCACCCAAGACCACTGTCTTGTATTCTGCCTGGATGTCCCTTCCCTCTTCTGTGACTGTTTGCACCTACTTGATCCCCCCTTCAGGATCAGACTAGAAGGCAAAGCAGAGGCCTGCACTTTTAGTTGTTAGTCCCCTGAGGTAACACTTTTCTGCACACACAAACTCCGCTACTCACTCATATGGCAACATAAGTTAGCAAAGTGATAACGAGGCTGGCCGGGCCCTCGGCTCTCCCAGCGGTCAGATCTCAGCCTAAAGGTCACCATCTCGGAGAGGGCTTTCCTGACCACTGCTTCTGAGGAGCTCCCTCCCCAGCTCCATTTACAAGCACCTCAGACTGTTTGTTTCCTCCACTCCCCACAGAAAAACATGATTCTATTTATGTGCTACTCTGGCTCTCTTCCCAGCTAGGATTTAGGGTGCAGAGGGGGAGGCGCCTGGTCTGTTCTCATCATCTCTGTATCTCTCGTACCTGGCCCTGAGGAGGCATTCAGGTCTTTTTTAACTAAATAATGGAGTCATAGAATGACGGTGCTCTCCCTCCAGATGTGTCTTACTAAATAACAGCCTGAAACTAGATTGGGGGGAAATGTTGCTAATTGTTGAAGCTGAGTGTTGGGCATCTGGGAGTTTATTTTACTAGTCTGGTGTGTGCACACGCGTGTGCATGTGTGTGAGAGAGAGAACATTTCAATAATAAAAAGTTCAAAGTGGTTCATCCCTGTTATTTAAAAAAGCAGAGCAAGCCTGAACAGCCGACCTAAATGAGGACTCCTAGCTAAGTCTCGTTCCTCTGGGGAAAGAGGAAGGCCCGCCATGGCCGCCATAGTCCTGTCCCAAAGCCGGTAAAACTGGACGTGCCTCTGAGGGAGAAAATCAGTATGAGCGAAATGATTCTCAGCATTTCTGATTACTGCCATGAGAGTACTGTGGAGCAATTACATTAACAAGGTACTCTCACTTACATTTTGTTGGGACAACGTGTGAAGTATTATTATCCCCATGCTTATTATTTTATTATTTATCGCAGTGAAAGCCTAATCCAAATGCTTTGGAATAAGACAGCAATAAGATTCAGACCCTAACACTTGCAAACTGAATTTCCATTTCCTCCTCTGGAAAGGAACACCACCTCCCCATCTCATGGGATTTATAGGGAAACATAAATAGCAGGAGGGCTGTTTATGCCATTCCAGACACATGGTAGACACTGAATGCTAGCTCACTCACTCCTGGACAGCGAGGGCTCTGTCTTATCTTTTATAACCCCATGCAGTACCTAGGTGCCTAATTATTTGCTAAATTCTTTTTTAAGATTTATTTGAGAGAGAGAGCATTAGCGGTGGGGAGGGGCGAAGGGAGAGGATGAAGCAGACTCCCCGTCTGAGCAGGGAGCCCCAGGCAGGGTTCGATCCCAGGACCCCAGGCTCAGAGGCAGACGCTAATCCAACTGAGCCACCCAGGTGCCCCATTTGCTAAATTTTAGAGACAGCACAAAAGGTCAATACAGACAATAAATGGCAGAACGGATTCTTAAATCAACACTTTCCAATCAAGCAAACTGCTTTGCAAAATGCTTTCTACAACACCAGGCTGCCTGGGGCCGGGGGGGGGGGGGGGCGGCGGGGGGGGGGCTGGGAAATATACCTCTTTTTCATCCCATTGACAGAAGTTTTGCAATAAACTTGGACCCTCTTATTAATTCAATGTAAGCAAATAAAATGTTTTATTTTGCTCTTCAGAAGCTTCCTCCTACTCTTTTCTCATTTCCTCATCTAAGAAGCCTTGTTCTGGGAAGTGCTGCCTAACCTCACAGGAGAGATCCATTTTTGATATTCGGTAATTTTTTTAAAAATTAAGTGTAGTTACAAAGTCATATAGCACTCAAACTTTAGTCTAGACACTCTGAGCCTCTGGTAACTGGCCAGTGCTAGCTCTCTGAGCCTCCACAACCAGGCAACAGGCCTCTGTGACCTCGTCGAGTATTTTCCAACCATCATAACAAAAGTATTTTGAAGCCCGAGATGAAAGGGTATGATCAAAGAGGCCAAAGGTATAGGCTGCAAAGAGAAGAAAACACCAGAGATGGTTTCCACGTGATAGGGGCCAGGAAATGTGTGGGCAGGAGGTGCTCCAGGCTGGGCTTCCCACCACTGCAGAGAATGGCGGGGAACAGACTGTGTACAGTGGTTGTGGCAAATGGCTTCCGGCCCCACAAAAGAGCACAGAAAATAAAAATAAACCCACCTCATAAAAGGTGTTGAGCTAGAGGCAGCAGGAAATGCTGCGACTTTGTATACCGCAGTACTCAAAATCCACTCGTTGGACATGCTCTACTGAGCACCCATGTGGAAGGTCCATGGAGAGGCATCGTCACAACACAGCTGGTGGGTATTAAGAAAGGTCCAGAAATAGGAAGAGGCATCTAATGAACAGATTACCTATTCTGGTTCAGTGCCTCTCATCTACCATGTCTTTAGCTGCTTCAGCTAAAAAAAAAAAAAGAAAAAAAACACTAAAGAATCAGAAACTCAATTAGGGGAAGTGGTGTAGGGGGTAATAACATTCTTTTAAGCTTGAAGGAACAGTTCCACAGCTATTTCTTCTGGATACACAGAGTTGAGAACCACTGAGCAAGTCAACAGCAGCCTAAAAACTAATGAGTCACTTGTAATGAGCTTTTAACTAAATTTAAACTCAAAACTCCAAAAGCATTCTATAGGCTTTTTGCCCTACACAAATAGTGAAAACACACATCAAAGATGAATGTTTCCCGTCGATGGTCATTGGCTTGAGTAAATTATCTCTGAGGCAATAGATAATCCGATAAATGGGAACTTGCTATCTGCCCCACATATCTCAAGATCATCAAAAGACATTAACAAAACCTGTACACTAAAGGCTCTGAAAATTGTAATGTCTTCCTTGATAAGATTCTTTTTTTAAGATTTATTTGAGTGAGAGAGCGGGGGAGGGGCAGAGGGAGAGGGATAGGGAGAATGCCAAGGAGACCCCCCACCCCCACTGAGCACGGAGCCTGAATGCAGGTATTGATCCCACAACCCTGAGATCACGGCCTCAGGGGAAACCCAGAGTCAGATGCTCAACTGAGAGCCACCCAGGCGCCCCTTCCTTGATAAAATTCTTGTTCCCAGTTTACAATCCATTTGCCTCGAAGTTCACTTTTTTATTCAAAATACATTTATCAATCTAGACCAAAAATAATCTAGACACCTCCTGATAAAGCTATTATCTGTATATGATTTAAAGCAAATTACATTGCTCAATCATAATTTTCGTGAACTAGAATTCCTAAGAATTATGAGATACACCAAAATTTGAGAACCATTGCTCTAGCTCAGTGCTTCTCAAACTTTAATATGCACATGAATCACACGGGACCATGTTAAAGATTCTGCTTCCATAGGGTCTGGGGTGGGGCTTGAGGGCCTCCTTCTCAACGAAGTCCCTAGGTGATCCTGCTCATCGGTGAACTCCACTTTGAGTAGCCAGAATCCAGAGCAGGGCTCCTCCAGTCTGGCTGCACACGAGAATCAGCTGGGTAGCTGTACAAAGTACGGATGCCACCCTCAGAGATAATGGGTCTGGGATGTGACCTGGGCATTGAGAGCTCACTTTTAAGTTCCCCAAGCGATTTTAATGTGCAGCCAAGTTGGGAGAACCTCTAGAGCACAACTCATCATCTCAGCAGTCAGCTAAATTTAAATAGTGGAATTCTCAGCATAACTTAGGTCCTATATATAGCACCCAAGATGGAAACAGCGTTGCTAGCACGATACATATAAACATGCCTAGACTTCAGCCAGCAGATCCACTGCCCTACACAAGCTGTGTCGGGACTTCTGATCTTCAGTTTCTTCCCACATCTAATGAGGATTAGAACCCCCGAGACAGTTGCAAGAACAAAAGGAGAGAATATTTGTGCAAGTGGTTTGGAGAGTACCATTTCCTATCAACAAACATATATACAACCCTCACTTTTGCACTCAGCTGACACTGCATATTACATATTTCACTTTTCACCACGAAAGCAAGTTGAAACAGATGTAAATGTGCAAGCACCCGCTCAGTTCAATTTCTAACAAAGTGCTTAATGATGCAGTTCCAGGAATGCATTGTGTCGTAAGCACAGAACCACCTGTAACGAGTGAAGGATTAGTAAAGGATTACCAGCCTCAAGGAAAAGACAAAGGACTGTCATTTCCCGGGGTTGTCAGCACTGCCTTTTGTCATTAACTTCAGATACACTTAATGAAAACAGGGAAGTAGATTCACAGTTGCAAGTTATCAGCTCCTAAAGAGCTTTGCAGAGGGACTGAAGGGAAAGAAGGATTTTAATACCAATAAAGAAATTAAAAAAAAAAAAAAAGAGCCAGAGGCACAGGAAGGAGTGGCATGGAGTATTTTAATTTGGAAGGCAAAAAGGTTACACTTAATGGGAAGCAGAGGTCATGGTAATAAATGCTCATTACAAAGCTGCTCTAACACAGAAGCAAGGGAGCTTCTCTGGGTTCTCCACCTACATTCCAAATCAGAATCGGTAACTATAAATCTGAAGAAAATCCACGTGTCCAAGTTGCCATCTCAAAAGCTCTCAAGCAGAGGAAATCAAAAAGCGAACCTAAAAGAAAGAAGCAGAAAGGTAAGAGAGACATTCAAGGTTTTTTAAAAATGTCTTAAACGATACTACAAGACAGGGCCCCAAATCCTTCAATCTAAATTCTGAACCCACAAAGATAATTATGGGGTTTCCAAATTCCAAACAGTATTTAAGCCAGCTAGAACAACCAGATTAAAGCAAATATTTTTCACAGAACATTTTATAAAGGTATCCATAAAAATGAATGTTCCAATCTGAATCCCAAGCACACCAAGACAAAACTTACTAGGAGTTGCAGGCGTGGGTTCTAACTCCAGCTCTGCAGTTAATAAGGTGCACGACTGGGGCGCCTGGGTGGCTCAGTCGTTAAGCGTCTGCCTTCGGCTCAGTTCATGATCCCAGGGTCCTGGGATCGGGCTCCCTGCTCGGCGGGAAGCCTGCTTCTCCCTCTCCCACTCCCCCTGCTTGTGTTCCCTCTCTC
Source organism: Halichoerus grypus (assembly GCF_964656455.1). Lineage (NCBI taxonomy): Eukaryota > Metazoa > Chordata > Mammalia > Carnivora > Phocidae > Halichoerus > Halichoerus grypus. The sequence continues at coordinate 80,774,218 of NC_135719.1, forward strand.
GCTGTGTCTCTCTGTGTCAAATAAATAAATAAAATCTTCAAAAAAAAAAAAAAATAATAAGGTGCACGACTTTATACAAGTCACTCTGACCTCTCTAGCTCACAAACTCTTGGGAGGTGAGGGGGCTGCAACTTAGCCTAAAGGGCTTTTCTGGATGGAGAAAGCATACAAAGCACTAAATTTCAGTTGGAGAATAGGGGGTAAAAGGAAGAATTCAAGAGAGAAAAAGTAGAGAAAAATTCCCCATCTCAGATTTAACCAAGGACCAAAATAGAAGAAATAATTTCATTTTAATTGCACGACAGGTTCTTTGTGGCCAGAAGGTGGAGGAGAACTCTAGGAGAAGCAGCCCCGTTGCTGCAGGCTGCCCAAGACTGCGATCTGTGCACTGTGGGACAGAGCCCTCCCCAGCAAACTCAGACTTCCTTTCTGGTCCCTCCGCGAGAGCGGCCCGCCTAATGCCCTGCAAGGTGGGTGTGGCCAGAAAGTGACCCTTAGCCTTAGGGGCTCCAATATTTCTGGCTATCAGCAGCCATTTTTCCTGCACTGTGCCATTAAAATACTGCAATCTTCTCTGGGTGTCATGACTTGAAAAAGATTGGAAAACACTACCTTTCAGAAGAGCTGGGCTACCCTGGCAGGTTATAAGGCACCACACCTTATCTGTGTACTGGTTCTGGTGACCTGGAGATTCTAGCATCAGAGCTTAAAGGAAAGATCTTATTAGACTTCTAGCCAGAGTGCTTTTATTTCACTAACAATGGTACTTAGAGAAATGATATAAAACTGTAGGAACATTCCTACATCAGAATTGTGAGAAAAAGAAAGGGCAAAAAACAGGGAACAAAAAGCATTCACAGGCCAACCAAGAACAAACAGACCTATTAAAACTCACCTATTCACTCCATCAAATTTTTTTTTTAAGATTGTGGTTTTTTTTTAAAATAAGTAATCTCTACACCCAACATGGGGCTCAAACTCACAACCCAGAGATCAAGAGTTGCATACTCCATGGACTGAGCCAGCCAGGCGCCCTACTCCATCAAATTTCTTAAAGCAAACTCTCTGGCTACAGACTATGAACTATGAATGCATCAGTTCTAATGGCCAAGGTGAGAGCAGACTAGAGCATAGGGCCATTTCAGTGAGGAGCCTTGACACAGAATTATAAAAGAAATCCGAGTCTAGTACAAAAGTCAAGTTCTGAGCTTCTCTGGTATTAAAACAGTTAAACAAATCCAAGATACTGTGGCTGGTCCATTTAGAAGGCAAAAATGACTCATGAGATTAAATCTCTTTGATAATGGTTTTCAGAAAATTCTACTTAACAAAGATGTGCTCCCTTCTTTTAAGACAAAAGTACATTTACCAGATACTATTCTAAAAGCAGAGGATCTAGGATTCTTTGAAATGTTAGCTCAACAAAATTGGACTATGCAACAGCTCAGAAGAATGCTTCAACTGCTAACCGGGGAATAAAGGTTTCAGGAAACTAACAAAACTGCTTCCCATGAGATCGAGACATGCAAAATGGAAGAACCTACTGAGAAAAGTTCACATGACTTCGTCAGTCTATTTCACCCATGCAGAAAAGACCGTGCCATCTGATCTGTCTGTTCTAATCATCTTAAAAGAAAGCCAGGCACAACACAAAGTTAAAAATAATTATTCTCTGTATAGATACAAAAGATAATGCCAGACAGGGTCACTTCTCTTTGGGATCTGTATTCTCCAGCAATGTCTCTATTCAGACACCAGCACTGGGCAGATACACTCAAATACTGATTTTCCTTCAAACCCATTTCATCCTGGATATCCTGGTCACCCAATTAATGATGAAATTAGAGAAAATGTGAATCAAGACCATTCTGCAGAAATTCTAGGTTCCGAGCTCAATCTGAATCACAATTTCAGAAGGCACAAATCATGTGTTTCTAAAGATGGCAGGAGCTTTGCAGATCAACTGGTCTGATCCTCTCTTTTTATAGATGAGGAAGCGATAACCTGATAGTTTAACAGATCTGTCCAGGGCTGTGCTTTCTAACACTGAAGCCACCAGCCATACGTGGCTATTTAAACTTAGTTAAAATTAAATAAAATTAAAAATTCAGTGCCTCAGTTGGTAGAGTATTTGACTTTTTTTTTTTGAGCACGCAACTCTTGATCTCAGGGTTGTCAATTCGAGCCCCACGCTGAATGTAGAGATTACTTAAAAATAAAATCTTTTTATAAACAAAACAAACAAAACCACATGACTAGTAGCTACCATACTGGATGGCGCAGACTTAGAACACTTCCACATTGCAGAGTTCTACTGGAGAGCACTGAGCCTAACATCATCCTCTCTGGATAAAGTCAGGTCTCCTGATCTGCATTCTCTTGCATGTCTTCTGAACCCAAGATGACCGACTTTGCAGACACATCTTTTTTTTTTAATTTATGAATGTATGTATGTATGTATATAATCTCTATACCCAATATGGGGCTCGAACTCATGACCCTGAGATCAAGAGCTGCACACTCTTCCAACTGAGCCAGCCAGGCGCCCCACAGAAACATTTTAGATAGCCTACCTTCATCTTTTCTTATCATCTCTCCTAAGTTTTTCCCATTGAGAAAAGATAAGTTTAATATTTTTAATGTAAACCTTTTAACAAGAAGATGTAGATATTCATCATCCAAAAGTCTCTGAATTTAATAAAGGAGAAGAAATATAAAAGTTTAGAGTCAAAATGTCTGTTATCAAGTTCCCACTCGGTCACTTATTAGCTCTAAAGCCTGGACAAGTTAATCTAAATTTCACTAGGGTTGGGAAGCCTGGCTGGCTCAGTCGGTGAAGCATGGGACTCTTGACCCTGGGGTCATGAGTTCGAGCCTCACATTGGATATAGATTTTACTTTTACTTTTTAAAAATGTAAATTTCAGGGGCGCCTAGGTGGCTCAGTGGGTTAAGCATCTGCCTTCAGCTCAGGTCATGATCCCAGGGTCCTGGGATCAAGCCCCACATTGGGCTCCCTGCTCAGCAGGGAGCCTGCTTCTCCCTCTCCCACTCCCGCTCCCCCTGCTTGTACACTCTCTCTCTGTCAAATAAACAAATAAAATCTTTAAACAAATAAATGTAAATTTCACCAAGGTTTTGTGGGGTTTTTTTTTAAGATTTATTTATTTGAGAGAGAGAGAGAGCATGCAAGCAAGGCAGGGAAGGGCAGGAGGAGAGGGAGAGAGAAGCTTTAACCTACTCCACACTGAGCATGGAACCCAATGCGGGGCTCAATCCCACAACCCTGAGATCAGGACCTGAACCAAAACCAAGACTTGACACTTAACCGACTGCACCACCCAGGCACCCCTTCACCAAGGGTTAATCACCTCATGTGTAAAATGGAAATACTACTATTCAACTACCTCCATCATAGAGTGGACCATGAGGATCACATGGGTTAATGTTTCTAGGAGTGTATGTGAGTCTCACAAGCCTAATAGTGTGATAACTATAAAACATTTTATAAATGTTATCTAATTTTGTAAAAGGTCTTACACATTGTGCATTTTGTTATATACAGCCACACTAACTTTCCACCTCCTATGAATGGATGACGGAAATCTGGTAATATGGATAAAAAGCAACAACTGATGAAAAAAAAAAGCAAAGTTCAACTGATGATCCACACAAATGGCACGAATCACCTGAAATACAATGAGAACTATCATGAATTCTAATAATCACAGGCTGTAGCAGCTCTAAGAGACTGATGAATATCCAGGCCAATTCCCTCATTGTGCAGACAGGGAAACTGGGCCTCAGAAACAAGCTTATGTGTCCAATCAACTAGTTAACAGAGCAAAATCTACAATGCAGGTCTTCCAACTTCTAGTCTCATGCTTACGCCCCACCCTACAGCCCTTCATACGAATTTTTTCCTTGGCTTCTTTCTTCCACAGCATTTCCCATGTCTTAGCAACCATATAACTAATGATTTAGCTATTTTTATAGCATTTTCTTAGAGTTGAAATTATTTATTCATACACTCATTCAACAAACATGCACAGTGACTGTTAGCCCTGTGCTAAGCCTTCAGGGAATTCAAGAGTTCAGTGGGAGAGACAGGAAAGCGAATGAACAGTTTCATAACTCTTGGTTAAGTACAGCATTAGCGGTGTACACAGTGGGCCCCAGAAGAGAATCCTATACGACTTGGGGGGGGCAGGGATGACACGGAGAAGGAATCATCCGAGCTGCAAGGACAGAGAAATAACGCAAGGAATTAGGGCAGCAATGAACTTCATAAACATAACAATACTTGATTATTTTTTTTATGGGTAGCTTTAAACAGACCAAATACAAAATAGAGCTCAATCACTAATTAGTCATTAATTAGTGGCTTTTTAGTAAATAAAATAAGCAGATTCAGGGTTTTAAGAATAATGGTTAAAGAATTCATCTCCTTCTCCAACTGGAGAAAAAGGGGGTTGGGGAAAAAAAGATCATACTATGTGCTTAGCTCAAAATACGTTCCTCAAATTTAAAATAGTTCCCTTTCTGGGAACTTACTTGGTGGCTAGATCTAATTCAATATAAGATGAAATGTCAAAGAGAAAGTGGAATAAGAACTAAACAGCTCCCCCCAAACAAAAAATTAAAGATTATTACCAGTGGAAGTCATGCTGGGAGAAAAACGGGCCTAGAATGAACTAAAAAAAGGAGCTCTCGAACTGACAAGTTAAGAAAAAGAAACAAAGGGAAAATCTGTGGGTCTCCATGTACTTGAGGTATTCCCTGGGTAACAAAATCCCTAAGCCACTTTAGGATTGCATGACCTTTTGTGCCTTAACTCCACACTGCCCACCTCTGGTCAGAATGTAAAGCAACCCCCACCCAGCATCTAAGCCCACTTGGACCTCTGCTGCCCTCATGTGACTAGAAAGAAACTAGATTTTATCACAAAGCTATCAGTGGTTTCCCCCCACAACTCAACTTTTCTTTTGCTTCGTAGTACATTCTCAGCATTTGAAATGTACAACCCCACTAGGTGGCAGTAGAGCCTAAAGAATAATATTTAGATTCCCTTCCAGAGGTAATTTTCTAGGACACTACACACTAGTACCCCCGTATTCACAGTTAAAGTTACTGCAGTCAATCACAGGAGAAGCAGATGACCCACCTTCTGACATACTGTCAGGTAAACGTAGCCAAACGCTAGGTCACAGCGCCTACATCATTCCCCTCGCTTTATCTCATCATGTAGGCATTTTCTCATCTCACATCATCACAAGACGGGTGAACACAGGACAGTAAGAGATTCTGATCACACATTCACAAAACTTTAATTCCAGTATATTATTACAATTGTTCTATTTTGTTAGTAGTTACTGTTGTTAATCTCTTCCTGTGCCTGACAAACTGAACTTTATCACAGGTATATATATATATATATATATATATATAAATATATATATAGGAAAAACACTAGTATATGTAGGGTTCAGTACTACATCCACTGGGGGTCTTGGAATGTTTCCTCCACAGATAAGAGGGGACTATTGTACTTTACTGATAAATTCGAAAAGTCAACAGCAATTGTTTGTAAATAGCACTGCCTGTCAGAGTTCTGTTCGGCCCAGCCCTGTCAGTCCCCTTGTTCCAGCCAGGATTAAACACTATGAATTTTTTTTTTTTTTTTTTTTTAAGATTTTATTTATTTGACAAAGAGAAAGATAGCGAGAGCAGGAACACAAGCAGGGGGAGTGGGAGAGGGAGAAGCAGACTTCCCGCCGAGCAGGGAGCCCGATGTGGGACTCGATCCTGGGACCCCAGGATCATGACCTGAGCCGAAGGCAGACGCTTAACGACTGAGCCACCCAGGCGCCCTAAACACTATGAATTTTTAAAGATCTGTGGCCTCCATTATAAAAACAAAGCAACACTAACAAAATTTTAACACAAGCATTTGAGCATTTGGCAAACAACCTCCCTCTAGGCTGAGCTTATTTCCAAGCTCAGGCTTGTCCCTTTCTGCCTGGTTCACTTTCCCTCAGATCCAGCGACCATGTATGTCATCAGGAATTTTCCTTCCCAAACTGTGACCCAATGTAGCTATGTCCCTCTTCTCTTCACTTCCCTTCAAAACCCCTTAGATAAGCTGACAATTTTTGAAAAAACTTTCACAAAGAGACATGAAGAAACAACACAGGAAATATTTAGATACTATGTAAATTTTAATATATTCAAATCTACTGAACTTCCGTGTCAGACATTCATTCAAAACAGATTTACAGCCACCTAAGTGACAGACACTGATCAACAACTCCGAAGCTCACGAGGAGCATTTTTTACTTTTGCATTTTCATTTTTATGATAATCTAAAAAAATACCACGAGTGGGGCACCTGGCTGGCTCAGTCGGTAGAACATACAACTCCTGATCCCAGGGTCATGAGTCCGAGCCCCATGTTGGGGGCTTAAAAATAAAGCAATCTCAAAGTAAGTATCATTTAAAAAATAAAAACAGAAATAAAAAAATAAATATGAGTTGATTCTTGGCCCCTGGGACAGCCACCTATATAAACCAGTGCTGCCAACTGAGTGCTTGCAACCATAGGATGTGTTTTCAAGAGACCACAAAGGCTGAAGGTTGGAAAAAGCTATGTTAATAGACCTAGGTTTTACATTAGTCCTGGCTGAAAGAAACTGTCATGAAGCTCAGGTCTTATAGCAGAAGGAAGGAAAGGGACTAGACAGGGATTCAAAGGGAGCTTTAGCTCAATCAACAATGTCTAATCTGTTCAAAATCTTTTTTTTTTTTTTTAAGATTTATTTATTTGGGGGAGAGAGAGAGAAAGTGCAAGCAGGAGCAAGGAGGAGGGGCAAAGGGAAAGGGAGAAGCAGACTTCCCGCTGAGCAGGGAGCCTGAGGCAGGGCTTGATCCCAGGACCCTGAGCTTAACCAACTGAGCCACCCAGGAGCCCCTAATCTGTTCAAAATCTTAATTCCTCCTAGCGGTTGGTTACATTATTCTCTGTACTTTTCCGTATTTTTTAAACTATCATAGTAAGAGCAAAGAAGGAAAATGATAAGGGGAGAACAGTAATAACTAACTTTTTAAACACATTTCTTTAACACTGCAACTGTCAACTACTTTATAGTAAACAAACTTAAGAAAAATAGGGTATAAAAAAATTTTTCTGAAGTCAGACTGGATTTCTTACCTATAAATGGAATTAGCAAACCTATCCTCATGAGGTTATTTTGAAAATAAAGACACAGAACAAGAAGCATTTAAAGCCTGACCCATGGTGAGCTCTATGTTAATTTATTTACTTCTCCTTGAATAAATTTATCTTTTTAACTCAATGCCATTTTCTTTTGATCTGCCTTTTTCAGAGGAGCTGCTGGTTTTAAATGTCATCCCCCAATTCATGCAAGAGCAGTACATTATAGATGTTTATTCTTTTTACACCCAGCCCTCAATGTACTTGGCAGATATGGAGAATGTTCAATCTGTTTTGTTCTACCTTCTGAGTTGGTATAAATATTGAGAACTCACTTGGAAACTATTTTAAAAGCGTTTTGGCATACTATACATAGAGCTGAGTTAGAAGCACATAAGAAGGGCAAATAGATGTATGTTTAAAAATTATTAAAAGCAGGACAGTATAACTTATGTCAAATGAAAGATCTCTGTGAAAAACCTTTTGGGCAGTGTCCCAGAGAGGATTTTTCAATGAGCACACGGTCTATAGAATGATTTAACACTGTAATCGGTCACTGGAGGATTTTGCCGTACCTTGGGCCCGTAATTCCCAGCTGAACAGGTGGCCATAAGTTGTTAATATGGTCTGCAGTATGCAGTTCCTGCTGAGCCTGCTTTTTTGTCTCTGTTTTTGTCATAATTTTGAAATACTAAGCTGCAGAGTCCTCCTCCAATCACGACAGCCCTAGGAAATCATTTTCCATGATTTGGTATCTCCCTGAGCCTACAGAACATCCTTGAATTGTTTGCTCTGTTCCCTTCCTAAGCATACACATGACTCATCTAGAAAAAATAATTTTAGTAATCTAAAGTAAGGCAGTCAGAAGACTTAGGACCTTTCCAGCAAGGTTACTATCAGAGAGCCCATGAGTGACTCATGAGGTTTGCCAAGTGAAGGACAATGTTAGTGGTTTGGTTTTCTAGCTTTGGTCAAGGAGTTATCATTCTCAGACACTTTGTCTGCTGCCTCCACTCCCAAATGGCAAATAGCTCCCTTCTCTGGACTCCCACAGCACTGTGTTTGGATCTTTGGTGTGGCTTTAACTGTGCTGAATTTTTTTTTTTAATTATTTATTTATTTGACAGAGACAGAGATAGTGAGAGTAGGAACACAAGCAGAGGGAGTGGGAGAGGGAGAAGCAGGCTTCCCACCGAGCAGGGAGCCTGATGTGGGACTCGATCACAGGACCCTGGGCTCATGACCTGAGCCAAAGGCAGACGCTTAACGACTGAGCCACTCAGGCGCCCCATAACTGTGAATTTTAACTGCTGTGTTTATACGCCTTCTCTCCTACTATCCCGGTAACAAGGCACTGACTGGCACAAAGAAGGTGTGGTAAGGGGAGGGACAGGGGACAACTCAAGTCCTGACCAGGTGTCCAAAGAGCTAAATTGTATATAACTCAGCTCTATGTATAGTGTGCCAAAACACTTAAAATAGTTTCCAAGTGAGTTCTCAATATTTATACAAACTCAGAAGGTAGAAAGAGGGACACCTGGGTGGCTCAGTCGGTTAAGCGTCTGCTTTCAGCTCAGGTCATGATCCCAGTGCCCTGGGATCAAGCCCCATATTGGGTTCCCTGAACAGTGGGCAGCCTGCTTCTCCCTCTCCCTCTGCTGCTCCCCCTGCTTGTGCTCTCCCTGTCAAATAAATAAATTTAAAAAAATTAAAGAATAGTAGAAAGAAGTACTTCTCAAACTTTTTCACTGAAATAAACCACAGAACTTACCACTACCAAAAATGAAACCTTACCTGAATTAACAGAACTGTTTTTGAGGCTATTATCAATAATGGAAAGAATTCACAGAACATTGTCAGTTAACAGATTCATTTATGCCAAAACTGATGTACAGCCCTTGTCACATTATTGCATATACTTTGTACATGGTTGCTAATTCATGCATTATATTGCTGATTAGTATAAAAATGATAGATTTCTAAGTAGTGACAGAAAGAGGTCCATTCTGGGAAATTCTTCCCCCAAAAAAGATAACATTTCCTAAGTTCTTTTTTTGTCTGCCACCCAACAGCAACAACACTAAATTTTGTAGTGGAAAGGCACAGAAAAGAGCACATTCATTCATCAGGAAGCTAGGTGGGCTACTGGAAGAGCACTAGGCCAAGAGCACCACTGGCTCAGGTACTACTTTGAAACCACTTAGCTGTGTGGCCACGGAAGGCCCCCGTTTTCTCATATACAAAATAACAGCATCGACATACAGTTTGGAAAACACTCATGTACTTCTTAGAGATTTAGGATTCTGCCTGGAAGGGGGGGATACAGGGAAGGGCATATCACCCCTGAAAGAGAGACCAAGCAGAGAGGGCTTCTCAACTCTGTCAATCAGAACAATTCTGGCACCATTGCCGTTTTATACACTGAGATTCTACGTAAGTTTATTTAGAAAATAAGGAGCTCTACTGTGAATAAAGGGAAAATGGCAAATGAACCAAATGACATCTCATCCTAGATTTTAAAGTCTTCTCCCAAGCTAATCCAATATCTTCATTTATTTCCACTTCAGCACACAAATTATTAGTAAATGGCCATAGTCATTCATTCAGCATATACTGGATGCCTACCAGGTATAAGCACTAGACTAGGCACTAGGGGGGACAATGGCCCCGCATTTAAAGTTATCTGAGATCAAAATCAGAAAAAAAAATTACAGAGCAAATCTACAGGCAGAAGCTACAATTTACGTCTCTCCCAAGATCTTAGTTGTTTTCATGGAGTTATTGATGTAGATATTAATGTATTAGCTACAGGCAAACTTATTTTCTGTTATCTTAATGATCTGCAAAACAGTGAAAAGGGAAGGCAATGACCAAGAGAGGCAGCACTGATGAATCATGATGATATTAATGCATACTTCGCATTCTTATAGAAAATTCTTCAAGTGTCTTATCAGCAATATGGGAACCTTGGTATCCATAATCAAAACCAGCCACACTCAATTTCTATTCCCAAAATCAACATTACGGGACAAGGGATATGATCAGTACTTACATTCTTCTAGTCTCCTACTCCCCAATTAAATAAATGGGAATAATTCAGCCAACGAAGTTCATTACAACAAGGTGCAGGATGGTGCTGGCAAAGAGAAAATCAGCAAAGGCTCGCTCTGGGGAGATGCCTTGGAAATCCGCTTTGTTCTGTGGGTTGATCTGTATCCTGAGGCAAACTGCACAAGAAGCAAAACATGAAAACGATTATCTAGAAATATAAAACAAATATGACCGCTAATGAACACACCCATACCCTATGTCCCAATAATTCTAACAGAAATGATACATAAGTGTATCCAAAGGAATGATACCCATGATAGCCCCAAACTAGAAACACTCTAAATGTCTCTCAACAGTAAATTATGCCATATGCACACAATAAAATACTATTTAACAGTAAAAACGAACTTCACAATATGGATGCATTCCACAAATACAATGTTAAGCAACACAACTCAGACACAAAAAAGACATGCTGTATGATTCCATTTATATAAAGCTTAACACGAGGCCTACCAATCTATGGTAATACAGGCCAGGATAGTGGTTTTTATCTTTCACAGGAGGAGGAATGACTAGGAAAGTACAAGGAGGAGGCCTCTAGGGTGCTGGGAATGTTCTGTAGCTTGCTCTGCGTGCTGGCTAGATGGGCAAATTTAGGAATTCATGATTATACACTTATGTTTTACGCTCTTGTTAAAGTTAAAAGAAAAAAATATGACTTCTCAGGCTAAAAACCAAAAGCTTACTCAGAAAAAGATACATATAACCAAAATATCTTCAGAACTCTCTCATCTCCCGATTTAAGTTTATAATTATACCTCAACTGGGATGCAGGTGAGGCAGTAACAAAGTAACAAAGCTGGGCTGAATGACACAATGTTGTAAAACTGTGAATTATTTTCTAATAAAATGTGTATAATATTGGATAGCACACAGTATAAATACAAGATGCTAATCTATGAGGACCTCATAATTATAAGCTGTGATCTTAAAGTTCTAGCAGCTGCTCCTCTCAAAAAATGCAAGAGACCTAAACTATATAACCTTGACAAAGAACTTTCTCCTGCCACATTCTACATCCTTGAAGATGCCAACCTGATACATTAGCCACGGTCACCACCTGACATGAAAAGGAAGCTCCAAGAGTACACTTTCCCAAAATATCTTTATGCCTGTGTTAAATAATTACGCTACTTAAGAAAACCCAAATTCGCTTCAGGCTAGCATCCATTCCATCACAATCAAGAAAGAAAATTGAACTGACATCTAACCCAAAGATCAGAAAACTACCAGACTAGCTCTCCAGAGGCCATCACCACGGCAACAGTTTTCATTATGTCTAAGCATGTAAACACTGTGGAAACACCACTGATCTTTTCAAGCACCTGGACCCTTCAAAACATGAAGGACATTGATTGAAGCAAGGACAACCAATTAAAATCCTGCTGTGGAGAGTACAGACTGGTTCATCCATTTGGGAGAGCTGGCAATATCCATTAATATTTAAAATGTTTTTACTTTTTGAATAAGGAATTCATCTTACAGAACAAAGAATTTCTAACAGCATGTTCATAAAGTTGAAAAAAAAGTGAAAACAGTCCAAATGTCATCAAGGGGATTATTTCAATAAATTACACTACAGACATGCAATGAAATCCCATGCAATTATTCAAAAAAAAAGAGATAATTCTCTACATGCTGACAGTAAAAATATCCAAGATATATTAGTGGAAAAAAAGCCAAAAAATTATTCCATTCCATATTTCTCTTAAGAAAAAAATAGGTATCATTATTTTCTCATTTCTTTTAGTTGAAACCTAGGAAAAATTTGGAGAAAGAGACACCAAACTATTAACAGTGGCTATTGAGATGGAGGGTAGAGATAGAGTAGTGTTTCAGGAAGTATGAGGGACAAGAGAAGCTCCCCATGAGGGTGAATAAGGTAATGAACTGATGTGTATGGTTACCGTGGTCACAGTCACCCAGCTTATTTTAATGACAACATAAGAATAAAAGAGTCCTATGGAGATGGAAAAGACCTTCAAGTTATAAAGACCAACACCCATTTTGATTCATAATGCCCAGGAGGAGGTGGGGGTGGGCATACTGGGGGAGGCTGCATGATCACCTGGGAAGTTTTCCAAAGTATACTCACCATGTCCAGAATCTGACAAGCCTTCCCCAGGTGGAGAATTACAAACCTTCCAGAGCCTGTGTTACTGACAGGGGTGTCCTATCCCTCAGATGCAATGGGATACAAAAATGGCAAAGTCTGTTGAAAAAGCTCCTCCACTTAATGATCCTTCATTCTCTCCCTAAACACTTCCAAAGATGGAAAGAAATTTACTACCTCCTAAGGGAGCTTGCTTCATTTAAGTAGTTCTAATCTATCTCCTTAAATGTTCATTCATCCAGCAAAATATTTACTGAACATCTATTATGTGCCATGCATTGTCCCAGGTGCTGGGAACATGGCACAGAACAAGAGTCTGGCTCCCAAGAAACTTACACTTTAGTAGAGAGAAACATATAAGTAAGCAAATAAACAAGGAAATATCACGTAGTGATACGTGCTATGAAGAAAATAAAAGGTAATAAGAGAGTGACTGGGAAGCTATTTTTATTTGGTAGTCGCAGGAGATTTCTCTAAGAGGTGCTACTTAAGACCAAAATTTGAAAGATAGGAGCCAACCATGCAAAGATCTGGGGGCAGAGCATTCCAGGTAGCAAGAACAATCTTGGCATGTTCTAGGTTTAACAGATCAGACTAACTAGACTACAGTGATTAAGGGCAAGAGGGAGACAAGGGCCAAATCCTGTTAAGCTTCAGGAAAGAGTCTGGATGTAGTTCTAAGTGCAACAGAGCATTTCAGAGTTTTGAGCAGATGAGTAAAATAATCTGATTTATAATTGTTAAGGTTGCTAGAACTGCAGCAGAGAGTGGTTTATGGAGTTAAAGAGAAAGAGGAACTGCATAGGAGCTGAAGAGTCAGGTAATAGTAGTAAAAATGAACTGAAGAGATACAGGCTATATTTTGGAGAAGACAGGGCTTGCTGATGAAATGGATGTGGGAAATAACAGAAATAAGGGATCAAGGCAACCTCCTAAAGTTTTGGCTTCAACCAACGGACTGACTGGTGAAGAGGCAGATGGCTGGGTGGAAAGGTTCAACTTGGAGTTTCTTTTATTTTTTAAAGGTTTTTTATTTATTTATTTGAGAGAGAGAGACACAGCTAGAGAGGCAACACAAGCAGGGGGAGTGGGAGAGGGAGAAGCAGGCTCCCCGCCAAGCAGGGAGCCCAATGGGGGGCTCAATCCCAGGACACTGGGATCATGACCCGAGCCGAAGGCAGACATTCAACGACTGAGCCACCCAGGCGCCCCTCAATCTGGAGTTTCATATCAGACATCAAGTGAAGTTGTCAAGTGGGCAACTGGATTTACTAATTTGGAATTCAGGAAATGGGTAAGAACTAAAAACATAAATGTGGTAAACTGTAGTTATATAGACATTATTTAAATTCATCTATGGAAAAGAATTAGAGAACACAAGGGGTCTAGCACCATGTCCTCAGACTGAGAAGCACCTAGCACAAAGAGTAGGAAGGAAAAACCAATGAGGTGAGAAGGAACAACCAGGAGAGTGTAGTGCTATAAAAGCTTCAAGAAGAAAGTCCTTCACAAAGAGACAGCAACCAACTATATTAAATGCTAAATGCCACTGTGCATTCAGGCAAGGTGAGGGAAATGGCCATTAGATTTGGCAAGATGGCAAGAGTAGTTTAGCCGGAGTGGTGAAGATAGACCACAAGAGTGGGGTGAGGAATGAATGAAAAGTGAGAAAGCAAAACGAGCAACTAGACTATTCTTTCATGGCATTCTCTGATGATTGGGAAGAAATAGAATGGCAGCTGGAGGGGTATCTCAGGCCAAATAAACATTTTTTTATTTGGACAATATTAGAGCATGCTCCTATGATGGGAATGATCCAGCAGAGAGATATTAATAATGCAGAACGGAAAGATGATCGCAGAGGTTGAGAGTCCCTGAGGGAGCAAGAGAACATCGGCTCTTCTGCCCAAGTGAAGGAGTTGGCATTGGACAGGAAAGGAACACATCAACCATTATCATGGGAAGTAAGTCAAAGAGTAAGGGGTACCAGTGCAGATGAGCTGCTATGATCCCTCGCTGGGAAGACGAAAGGATTCCAGTCTACCTTTTTAGTAAAAAAAAATAAATAAAACAAGATCATCAACTGAGAACAAAGGAAAACAGGAAATACGGAAGAGTTAAGAGAGAAGTTACGATGCATATTTTGGAAAAGCAAACATATGAGGGAAGTATTATAGGACCACTGAGCAAAGCTGAGTGCCCATGTGTATTCTTATTTTCACCAAGACTTCTCCATCACAGCACTATATCCAATTATCTGTCTGTATCTCCCACTAGGTTATAAACTCAGGGACAGCAGAGACCATGTCTGTGTGTCTCACAGCTCATCCTCAGTACCTTGGCAGAGAATCTGGCACATAATTGCTTAGTATTCATTTACTTATTATAGGTGCACTCACAATTTAACATATACAGTGTTAAGCAGTAACAATGCAGAGATGAAAAGACAGCCCCTATCCTCAAGGGGCTCACCTTCCAGAAGAAAGACACGCAAACAAATACAGCACAATATCACTTCCCTCTCTTCCACCCTTCCTCCCTACCCCCTTCTCCCCCACAGACAGGTGAAACAGAAATACAGAAAAAAAGGCCCAAATCTGCTGGAAGAGTCAGGGAAGGGCTCCAAAGGGAAGCAGTACTTGAGCTAAGCTGTCTAAGAAGTGAAGGAATTTCCCAGGCAGTCAAGCAAAGGTAAAATAGCTTGAGACATCACAGCATCTTCAGAGAATACCAAGTAACTCAGTAATGCGGGGGTATAAAGTACAGAGGAAGCAGAGGTAAGAGATGAAGCTGGAGATATGGATGGGACCAGATCATGAAAGAGCCTGGTGCCACAAAAAAGATTTTTAACTTTTCACTGGGAACCACAAGACTGGTATTTCCACGGGGAGTGGCATGATCACATTTGCAAGTCACATCAAGCCTGGGAGACTAGTGAGGAAGATTACAGTGGTCTAGATAAAAGGTACTGAGAGCCTGAGTCACCGAGGATGGAGAGCTAGCAACAGCTATGAAAGATTTAGAAATGAAAGATTTAGAAACAGGACTCTCAGGCACAAGGTTAGCAAACCTCCAATCTCTTGGAGAGCAATTATGGTAGATAATACTAGGGCCCATAAATCTGACAGATAATGCCCAAAGAAATGCTGGACCCCAGTCCACATGGCCCAATAGCTCCCATGAGATAGAAAATACTCTGGATTAGGTGTCCTTGCCTTTCAAATTCACACTGCTTTTGGATTTGTAAACTGGAAGAAACAAAACTATTTTTTTTTTAAATCCAAAAAGGCTGGGTGGCTCAGTCGATTAAGCATCCAACTCTTTATTTCAGCTCAGGTCATGATTTCAGGGTGGTAAGATCCAGCCCCACATCTGGCTCCCTGCTCAACAGGGAGTCTGCTCGAGATTCTCTCTCTCTCCCTCTGCCCCTCCCCTCCTCTCAAGCACACACGCTCTCTCTCAAATAAATCTTTTTAAAAAATCCAAAATTGTTTCATATAGAGAATAAAATAGACAAAAGTTGTAAAAATGACTTAACTGATTTCAAGATCAAAGACTTATTTAAAAAACAGTCTTCATGTTTTCTACTTATCGCTCCTAAATAGCACTCTGAATGAGCAGAAAGAGGGATTTCACTTAGGCAAAAAAGGAAACTAGAAGGGCTGCCAACACGGGAATGATACTCTAACAAAGGGACAGATGTCCTCAGCTAGAGATATCTAACCATAAGATAAACAGTCAGCTGCTAAGGAAATCTGAAATTTGTCTTTTAAAGCTTACTATACTTTACACTGTTGATCCAAAAAAAAAAAAAAATTTCTCAATGGCAATTTTCTATCTCTGGCTCCTTCTTAAAACCATGGGTAAGTCTCCCAGCCATAAGGGAATAGAAGTAAACAGATCATTTCCACTGAGACCAAATAACACCAGGCTTTTTTAAAAGTGTGATAGCATTCTATATTGGTTAAAAATATACTGATCAATTTTCAAAGAGCATATGCTTAATTAACACATGCAGAAGGAATGGAAGAAAATAGACTGCCAAAAAGAAATCAGGAAACCAAACTAAACAACTTTTCCCTCCAATTCATCTAGTGTAGGCTAACACGATTCTAAGTCTCTCCCTTACTCAAATTAAAAAAAAAAAAAAAGTGGGCAGGGTAAGCACATGGCTGGCTCAGTCGGAAGAGCATGCAACTTTTGGTCTCAGGGTTGTAAGTTCGAGCCCCACGTTGGTGTAGATTGCTTAACTAAATAAATAAATAAACTTTTAAAAATAAATAAAATTGAATTTAAAAATAAAATAAAATCCTTAGATGCTTTCCTATTACCTACAGAATAAAATCCTTGGCCTGGCCCTGTCAAAGCTCTAGCATCCAGCACTACCTAAACCTTCATCGTTATCTCCTACAATTCCCACTCTCCAGCTAAACAGGCCTCCTCCCTTCTCTTCCAACAGGAAACCAACCACCGGAAAATGAGAAACCCAGCACAGTAAATAAGGTACAAGGCTTCCCTTCCCAATAATCACAACAAAGGATAAATTCCAAATTTCAAATTTCCCATTAAAACATCTCCTGTTGAGGATCTGGGCTAACAAATGGCCCAAAAGTTAGGATCTAGTAAGGGCAATGCTGTCGAAAGAAATGCAAATGATACCTTTTGATGGTAACTATGGATCGTCATGAATCCTTCCTTTTCCTGAAGCGACTTTCATTTCTCTGGCCCAATTACCTGTTATCTAACAGCTCTGGAAATCCCAGTCCCCCATACTGACTCCACTATTATTGTGCCCTTTCACTAGACATTCTCTTCAAAGACTGGAGAGGAGGGGAGTCTGCCAACTCATTTTTAGCTACAACAGCCTCAAAAGCAGGACTTGGCATAAGAAAAAATTATCTGTTCAAAAAAATCTTCTGGTTTTATCACACTAATAATCTACAACTGTAGTCCACACCCACTCTTCAGTAAATCACACTCTTCCATGTAGCCCTGAGGAGGCATTCTTAACCTTAAGAGGCTTATGAAGCCAGGGTGACTTCAGCAAGAAACTTTCTTTTCAATCAACTTAGACCCCACCCCATTCCTACTCTCGCAGACCTGGAAGACAAAATTATCAAACAAAAGTCACTAGAGGTTCTCAAAATTCCTTCTCCAGTCTGGATAATAAAATTCTTAGTCACGAACAGTCCAGATTGGGGGGGTGGGGGTGGGGTGGAGGGAGCAGTGGAGACGTGGGGGTGCGGGGTAGGAAGTCAGGAATCTGGAACAAAAAGGGTAGCTTATCTCATGTATATGGCGGTGGTAACATTTGAACTCCTGATAGCCAGGATGCTGCCACAGAGAACCGGGTCTTGGTCATCTAGGACAAAACTCAAAGATCATATGAAATATCCAGTTAACGGGCTATTAACTCTACAACTCCAGACCAGGCTAGTGCACATGTCATTAAGTCCTTAGGCTTATTTTAAGTTCTGAAAGAGAAGGTAGAGTAACCCTGGTATGAGTCTGAACTAGCGTTTGTGTAAAAAGCATCCCATACATCTATAAGCAGAGAAGCACTATAAATGATTCTAATGCTGTATTTTGTCTATGCCCCAACTAGACTGTAAACTCACTGAGGACAAGAAACATAAACGTGATGCACCCTCAAAGCGAGTATCTTGTATTAGACTCAAAATACAATTGATGGTCTGACTGATAATAATCACACTGGAAAAAAAAAAAAAGAGTTCTGCCATGTTCTCAAGGTCAGAGAGAAGGCAATACCACTGACTGGACAGGGCCATCTGGTGGCCACCTATAAAGTGGACTGGCTAACTCTCATGGGCCAGGCCTGAACTTAGCATTCACTTGAGTTCCTACTGGACCAGAAAGGTCAGATTTTGGCAAAAATTTATGGGACAGTAAGCTCTTGTTAAATATGGCAGTCTACAAGGTATCAAATGCTGGGATTCGGAATAATACTGCTAAAATTGAGCTATGTGAATAAAACTTGAGTTCAGGACAATGAAGTAACAGCTTCATCCACAAGAAATGAGTAGGAGGGTTGCCTGGGTGGCTCAGTCAGTTCAGCATCTGCCTTCAGCTCAACTCATGATCCTAGGGTCCTGGGATCGAACCCCACATCCGGCTCAGCAGGGAGCCTGCTTTTCCCTCTCCCTCTGCCTGCCACTCCCGCTTGGCTCTCTCTCTGTGTCAAATAAATAAACAAAATCTTAAAAAAAAAAAAAAGAAAAGAAAGAAAGAAAGAAGTAAGAGCAGCTAAAAGCCAAAGTCAAGTAAAGGCTGATTCAACAAGCAAACCACCTATATATTTCTTACACTGTTCACTGAACCGTTTCACTAGCGGTTAGCAGTGATTAGGCCGAGGTGACAGAGATGCTTCAGAGTTGGGTTTTCCATTTTAAAGGTCTACCAACTTTAAAGGTATGTTAAAGCTAAGTGAAAGTTGAAATGGAGTTTTCCTGGACCAATATGAAGTGAAGTGGATCATCAAGTTGAGCAGCATGAAGGGGGTTTCTCCAGAATTCCATCTCCCAGGCGGCTGTTTGGTATTAGACTTGTTGCAACCTTTCTGAGCCTCAATTTCCCCACTCACAAAAGAGGGCAATGCAGGCTCCTCTCATAACTTCACGAGGCGGTGATCTGATATAAAAGAGAGTGCTGTGGGAATAAAAGCAGCGCACCAAAGGAAACACATTGTTATATACTGCGATTACGTATAGAATCATTACCCGCTAGGATGAAGCTCCCCACACAAGAGATGAAGCCCGAGAGAAAAGAGTTGAAGGGGAAGGTCCCCACGAGGAGACAATAACCGAATTGCAGCGCCCCGGTCAGCAGTATGTACAGGAGGTACGCGTCAAGCAACTTCAGACGCTGGGGAGTGGAGCTCAAGTACTCTTCCAAGAACCGCGAGATGACCGACACTACCGACGCCGACATGACTACACAATCGGTTCTCCGGCCTGCGATCCCCAAACTCCTGGCGAAATAACGACCACACCGGATGTAGCCTTGGCGCCTGC
Organism: Halichoerus grypus; assembly: GCF_964656455.1. Taxonomy (NCBI): domain Eukaryota; kingdom Metazoa; phylum Chordata; class Mammalia; order Carnivora; family Phocidae; genus Halichoerus; species Halichoerus grypus. The sequence continues at coordinate 80,793,685 of NC_135719.1, forward strand.
GCACCGCTGTAGCCCAGCTCCCCCCACCCCGCCCCCGATTTGTCCTTTGCGCAGGCGTATACGCAGGCCAGGGCGCGAAACAACTAATGCGCAGACGCAGAGTACATCTACAGAAGAGCGCTACGGCCAGAGAAGACTAAAGCGCCTGCGCAATGGATCTGTCCTTGGGTTGAAGACGTGTACTCTTTTTGTCCTACTTCCGCGGTCAGGTTGGTGACGTCCACAGTTGCTCTAGCAACGAGATACTGTGGGAGGAAGAGGGGGACAGGTTTTACAAAGGACAGCGTAGCTACCCGAGGGTTCCGGCTTTCTTTGGCCCACCCGCGTCTTCAAAGATTAACTGTTTGGATCTGCTGTGAGGCAATGCCCGGCGCTCTCGGGGTTCAGTACAGACGCAGCCCTAGCTCTGTTAAGGGCAGATGCCTGTCCCAGATCGTTAGAGCAGCTTCTCCCGCAGGGAAACCACCGCTGCTAATCACTATGCAGGCACCAGTTTAGACTTGGTTATGGGGGGAGGGAAGTGCGGAACGGACGGAGGGAGGGAGCTTGACCTCTACCTGGCCCTGAATTGGACTCGGGATCTGACCCCGGGAGCGCTACCGAATAAGCGCGGTAGAACGTAAGTCCACAGGTATTAATTCAGCAAACATTTATTGGGCGCCTCCTCAGGACGTTGTGCTAAATTGTAGGTACCGTCTGGGAAATCATACGGTCTTAAAAGGGCAAGTGTTGGGGCGGGGACTGAGAGAAAACAGTCGATTAACATGCATATAGTAAATGATCAAGTTTAGCAACCTTCTACTCAACAAGCTGGCATCTTGAACCCGGTGTAATATTCCAGGTATCAGCGCTGGAAGGCCCATAAGAGCATTGCCTGGTTCAAACCCTACCCCTCCAACTCATTTTGCAGAGGAAACTGAAGGTTTGTGGTTTTGTGTTTCAACAAATGGAATTACCTGCTTATATTTAGCGTTTTAACTTTTTTAAAAAAATAAGATCCACTTTAATTTCTGGCTTTCGCTGCCCTTTTAGTTTCACATTAATCTGACCTTCCAGCCTTACTTCTGTCATCTCTCAGTTGCAGGTCCCACGTAACCAGGTGCTTTTTAAGCTTATTAACAACTTTGAGCTATCCTAGGTGCGCAATCAAAATTCCGAAAGCCGCATGTGAAGACAAGGGTCCTTCATTTTCACTTTTTATTTGTTAAACTGGAAACTACATCAGTGTCAACAAACGTACTGATTAGCAGTGGTGATTAAAACCTTGCTTAGGTTCTAGAAAGAAGAGAAATAATTCACGTCTTCAGAAAGCTTTACAATCTATTTAAAAAGAGATTCATTTTCACACCCATAGAGATTTGCGCTGCTATGTGAACTTAAGTTCAGCCTAAACTCTCTTACGTTGCTGAGAAGAAAAGGGGAGAAAAAGTGAATAACCAGGCTGGTTCCTATTTCAATATAATAAGGCAGGAAGATTTAGTTTTTCTCACAAGTTGAACCTTTCCCCCTGTTTCATCAGCAAGTAGGAGGGTAGCTTCCTCACCAGTATTCAACTTCAAACTTTAAAGTCTAGGCTGATGCTTTTTAATCATTCAGGAGTGGATTCCTCAGGGGGTTTCTGTTCCATCAGCCAGGCTCCTTCCAGCAGTTTCTCCCTTATGTTTTGTCTGCCTTTGATCCATGTCAACTATCATCATTAGCATCTCCACAGGAACTCCCAAAGGGGGAAAGCAGAAGAGATGAAAAATATCAAATTCACTTACTGAGTGCATCCTTTTCTGAGACCTGCAAAGTCAAACACCAATATAATAAACTAAAGCTTTTCTGGACTACTTAAAACAGCAAGAAAAGGTCTTGTTTTGGGTTGTTTATGATTCTATAATCACTGAAATATTTTTGACGGATCTGTCAATAGGAAATTGCTAATCCTAATTTATTTCAATAGTTTAAATCAGAATATATGTAAAAATTCACATCCAGAATAATGGATAAGAGTGCAGGTTCTAGGGTTAGTCATGCAGCCTCATTTTACTTTTCTATGAAATAGAAATAACAATACCAGGATTGCTGGAATGTTGTGTTAAAAAGAAAAGCACAGGCCCAAAATGGTGCCTTAGGCTGAGTCCCCAAAAAAGGGCTTAATACATAATCTAATTGCAGTTTCAACTTCTCCCGGAAATGTAGTCTTAACCAATCAGTTAAGAATTTTTCAGTCAGCACCAGTGAGTCTTCCACATGGGCCCTCTCCATGCCCCTAAGGAAGATAAGACCTCTTGCTTTCCCCACTAAGGAAAAGTGGTCTAAACAATCCTTTCCTTTGGCTAATAACTTTCTTGCCCTACCCTCTTTCTATAAAAACCCTCCATTTTGTAAAACTCCTCAGAGTTCTCTATTTGCGATATGAAATGCTGCCCAATTCATGAATCATTTAAAAAAAAAAAAAAAATACTAGGGACGCCTGGGTGGCTCAGTCAGTTAAGCGGCTGCCTTCAGCTCAGGTCATGATCCCAAGGTCCTGGGACTGAGTGCCGCATCGGGCTCCTTGCTCAGTGGGGAGCCTGCTTCTCCCTCTCCCTCTGCCTGCTGCTCCCTCTGCTTGTGCTCTCTCTGTCAATAAATAAATCTTTAAAAAAAAAAAAAACTAGGTCTTCAAATTTTATTTGGTTGAATTTTTGTAACAGTTTTGAGGATTAAATGAGACTTCAACATTAAGCACTTAACATAGTATTTGACACACAGTAAATGTTCTGTAAACATTTGCTCTTAACAATCATTAATACTGGTAATTAACTATGCTTCCTCTATATCTCTGACTAAAAGTTGGGCAAACCACAGAGCCCCAATATTTTGGACATGGAAGAGATAGCACTAAAAGACTGCAACTCAGATAGCTCTCAAGGGGCAAAACAAATTTAGAAATTAAAGGTGAAGTCAGAATAGACCTTAGGATTTTTATTACAAAAATACTGTTGGAGAGGAAAAATTTCCTTCTAACCATCTTAGTTTTATTGACCCTGTAAATTAGACTGAAAAAAGACAGATTAACAAGAGAAAACAACTTTATTAACATATGCTTCACATAGACACATGGGAGTACTCAGTTATGAGTAACTCAAAGGGGTGGTTAGAACTTGGGCTTATATCATGGTAAGAAACAAAATTCAACTGAGTACATTTTAAAGATCTTACTGGTTTTATTTAATAATTCATGAATCAAGTATATTCAGTCTAACAGAAAGGAGCTCCAAGAAGCTATACAAAATGAAAGACATTTATAGGCAGATGGGAGCAGGAACTAGGAAGTTATACTAGACAAAAAGCTGATTGGTGATGTCAAGGTCATTTTCCTTTAGAGGATGACAGGGATCTATCAGGTACATTACCTGACTAATGCTAATTAGGCAATTCCTGTTTGATTCCATTTCTAGGAAAGCCAAAACTGTAACGTTTGGTGATGTGGGGCCTAATATAAGTGACTCCATTTGGGGCCTGTTACCTTGTTTGTAACAACAGCATTTTACAAAAAAGGAATACACTTTTAGAGAAGTGACAAGACAAAGAAAAAGGACTTTGAGTTTCTAGGGCAGCAAATTGTGGGAAGGTAAAAATGTATGAGGGAATTAATAAAAATAAGGTTTAGTTAATAAAGTTTGTTAGGTAGATTCTTCTGGTGCCCTCTCTGGGTTGATAAGAATCTAGAGTTCTTCTGTTCTTCCCTTATAAGGGGGGGGGGGCACATTTACAAAGTTATGTCCCACTTTTAGGCAAATAGGAGGAGGGCAGAGAGCTTTTCTTGTATCTGCTTCTTCTCAGTTGCCTTCAGCTCAAAATAATGCTTATGCTACAGTGGCATATTTTGGGGTGGCATGTTCTGCTATTCAACACTCAACATCATAAAACAGTAAGAAAGTAGAGGGGCAAGAGGGTCCCCTTACAAGCAAAGGCCACAACTTTACAGTGTCTCTACAGTAAGAAATGAAACCCCCTTTCCTTGTATCTTTTAATGTAAGAAATGTGTATTTAGTCTTCATCCCTTTTCCTGGCACAGGGCCCCTAAAACCCTAGGAATTTCCTAAGTGATGATAAGAGCACTGGTGTTACAGGATTTCTTTTCCTTCAGTGCCCGCAGTTCTCAGTCAGGCTGCTTCAAAGAATGAAGAGGTAGACCAACAAAGAGTGGTGGGCAACAGAGCAAAGTTCACTGAACCATAGTAAAGTTTATTGGGCAATAGTGCAAAGCTCCCGAAGAGGAAGGGGACCTGAGAGGGTTGCCCCAGGTTTCTAAGTCTGAAGGGTTTTATGGGCTTGTTGACAGGTTATTTTAATCTGATTAACCATCCATGCACCTGTCACCCAATAAGGTTTTTGTCATCTATCTACCAGGTGGGAAAGGGTGGAGGGCTCCCTCCAGGGTGGTGTAAAATCCTTTTAAGGGTGGTCTCCTCTTGGTGGGGGGAGGGTGCCACTTGTCACTGCCTGCCTTTCTTCCAACCATCCTTCATTACTAGGAGCATTTTTTATTATAATATTTGGTTTTGTTCCCAGCTCCTGAAATAGCTCCAGAGCAATAAAGGTGAAAGGAGTGTCTTTTGTTATTCGTAACGAGCCCCTTCAACCACATTTGAATTTAAGTTATTAAAGTGACTTTTGGAAAGCCCTTAAGGGTAGGGACTGGTTGCCTGGGGAACCAACTCTGATTCCAGGCTAGGAACTGTAAGCCCCACCGCAAGAGGAGAGAGGTGCTGGAGATTAAGTTCAATCACTAATGGGCAATTATTTAATCAATCATACCTATGTAATGAAGCTTCCATTAAAAAAAAAAAGAAAGAAAGAAAACCTAACCAGAGGAGTTTGGGGAATTTATGGGTTGCTGAGCACATCCAGGTGCTGGGAGGGTGGTGCAACTGGGGAGGACATGGATGCTCTGTGCCCCTTCCCCCCCATACCTTGCCCTGTGCATCTCTTCCATATCGCTATGCTTAAGCTGTATCCTTTTATAACAAATCAGTGTTAAAAAAAATTCAACTGAGAATTTAAAATATATATATATATATATATTTTTTTTTTTTTATTAAGTAAACTCTACGCCCGACGTGGGGCTTAAATTCATGACTCTGAGATCAAGAGTCGCACTCCACTGACTGAGCCAGTCAGGCACCCCTCAACTGAGTAAATTTAAAGATCTAGTTGACTTTATACAATAATTTTTGAATCAGGGAGCATCCCGTCTAGCAAATAGAAGTGAGCTCTAAGGAGTTGTACAAAAATGGAAGGTTTTTTAGGCAGGAGGAGAGTGGGACAGGAAACTAAAAGAGGATTATTTCAGGTAAGCTTACCTTCCCATAGGTGAAGTCCCAGGGTCTCAAGCAGATTACCTCACTAGTGCTAACCAGGAAGTTACAAAGGCAGCAAGTGCAATTAGGTTAGGTATTAAGTCTTGGTGGGGTTTTAGCAAAAGTGACTCCATTTTAGATCTTGTGTTTCTTTGTAACACCAGTAATATAGTAAACTATTTTTCTAGGTTCTGTGAGCCATTCTAGCAAATTACTGAACCTGAGGAGGGGGTCATGGGAACCTCCAATTTGTAGCCAGTTGGTAGAAGCACAGGTGAAAACCTGGACTTGATTTTCTCCTGTTAATTTCTCCTGTTAATTTGATTCTTTGTCCACCTAGAAGGCCAAAGGAAATTCTTCCTCCCTGACATAATCTTTGGGAGTCCCATAAAGAGAACCTTTCAGTCTTCCTCCCTAGCACCCAAAAATCTACCATATTGTCCTTTGCAAGGGCAGAACACCCTCCACGACACGGGACTGAACTCATCACCGCTTGAGCAACATCATCCAATAGAATTTTCTGTGATGATGTAAATGTCTCTGTGCTGTCCAGTATGGCAGCCACTAGACACATGTGGCTATTGAGCACTTCAAATATAGCCAGTTGTAACTAAGAAACTTGATTTTTACTAATTTAAATCAGTTTAAGAAAAAAAAAGGCCCAAAATGGCTTCACTTAGACCAAATTCCCAAACTCAAGCCTTAATACCTATTCTAATTGCAATTTCAACTTCTCCCAAAAATGTAGTCTTAATGGGTTAAGCAAGAATTTTTCCATCAGTGCCAGTGAGTCTGCCACATGGGCCCTCTCCTTCCCCCAAAAGAAGATAAGACTCCCTTGCTTTCCCCACTAAGGCAAAGTGGCCTGAACAGTTCTTTTGCTAATAGCTTTCTTGTTCACCCTCTTTCTATAAAACCTTCCATTTCATAAATCTCCTGGCATTCCCCTCTTTTTGCTAGATGAAATACTGCCTGATTCATGACTTGTTTAATAAAGGCAATTAGATCTTCAACATTTACTTGGTTAAATTTTGTTTTGTTTTGTTTTTTTCTTTTTTAAAGTGAAGTCTTTTTTTCTTCCCTCCATAGCTCAAGTCCTTCCTGTATTTTTCTTAACAGATATTGACTGAGGTTTTTACTGTGTTAAATAAAACTGTTGCAAACTGCCCTAAAGAATGATCTATGTAACACATTTCACCAAGTGTTCCATGGAAGTCAAGAACTTGAGAAACTTTAACCACTTAAAGCAATTCTACCACTTTTAGGAGATTGTCTTCTTTCTGGTCTCATTATTTTTTAATAGGGAGTCAAATTCTATGTTCTTTATTCCAGTTAAATTCATGCAATAGGGGCGCCTCGCCAGCTCAGCTGGAAAGAGCATATGACTCTTGATCTCGGAGTTGTGAGTTTGAGCCCCACATTGGGTGTAGAGATTACTTCATCACTGTTCTCCTTTCATGAGTGGAGTTTCCCAGCTGCTACTAGACATGTAGTGTTGTTTTTTTTTTAAGATTTTATTTATTTATTTGACAGAGAGAGACACAGCAAGAGAGGGAACACAAGCAGGGGGAGTGGAAGAGGGAGAAGCAGGCTTCCCGCCAAGCAGGGAGCCTGATGCGGGGCTCAATCCCAGGACCCTGGGATCATGACCTGAGCCGAAGGCAGACGCTGAACGACTGAGCCACCCAGGCACCCCAGACATGTAGTGTTTCAACAGGTGGGATGTTGAGGCAGATATGAAAATCCAGCTTGCTCCTCTCCTAACTCCTCCCTCTTCAGGATGATTCAGGCATCCCTCCTCCTTGGTCTTGTTGCAGGATTTTTTTCTCCCTCGGTGGGTGCCTGCGGTTCTGGGTCACACCGCTTCGAAGAATAAAGTGGTAGACCAGACAGAGTGGTGGGCAGCAAAGCAAAGTTTATTGCGTGATAGCAGAGTGACAGTACAAAGCTCTGGAGGAGGGAGGGGACCCGAAGGGGTTGCCCTCTAGATGAGATGCTGCCTGATTCATGAATTGTTTAATAAAGGCAATTAGATCTTCAACGTTTACTTGGTTAAATTTTGTTTTCTAACAAACCTAAGTAGCCACGTGTAATTAGTGGCTATCATGTTGGACAGAACTACTTTAGAACTATTCCATTCAGTTCCTATGTTTAAAGGTCACATCTTATTCAAAGTTCATTCAAAAGGCAGTGACACTCATTTGAAACTGAAGAATGATCTATTCCTGCCAGGCCTAACGTATCAGGTTATCAGCTCCACCTACTTATAGAATATTTAAAGTGACTTACAGGTACAGGAAAGAGGGTTTGACAAGATTAGTTTCCATCAATAAAAGCCATATTAATACTTTAATTACCCATAAAATCACACATAATGGCAGTAGAAGGAAAATATACTTTTGTACTTACACATAGTGTGTCTTGTCTTAAAGATAAGGAGAAAAAAGTACCTTAAATTTCTCCACAGAGGCCTGCCTAGAGCAGGCACTGAGAGTTTTCTCCACTCTAATTCTAGCAGATCTAGCCCAATCCTAAATTATCCCAGCTCTGGGGACACCTTAAGGGATCTATTAACTTTGGTTGTAAAAGGACTTTCCATACGTACACATTTCCTACTTCCAAGCAACCTCTCTTGCAAAGATGGTTTAGCACATAGAAACAAAATACACCACCTCCTGAGATGAGGTCTAGACAGATAGAACCAGTTCCAGCCAGGCCTCAAAAAATTCTACATCTTACAGGTTTTCAGTAAAGGGAGAGATTTTATTGCGCTATCTTGGAATGATGTAGCCCAGAATTTTCTATATGGTACAATTCAGAATACAGCTCCAAAGCCCTTGACACTTAGCATATGAGTTTATAGGTCATTGTTTACACATCTGCCCCCTAGCTAGACCTTGTATCCATGCATTCATACAGTAAGTAGACCCATGTATCTACTCTGAGCCACACCCTGTTGTAGATGCTGGCATCAGAGCAGAGAACAAAAGAGACAAGGCCCCTGTGAACCTTAAGATCTAGTGGAGGGAAACTGATCATAAATGAGTAAACAAAAAGGCACAATAATTTCAGATGGTGATAAGTGTTATGAAGAAAATAGAATAGAGTCGTATGATAGGGTGACTGGAGGTCTCTTTTAGACCCTGTGGTCAGGAGAGGCCTCAGAAGAGGGGAGGTTTGAGCTGGGCTCGGAATCTAAAGTTGCCAGCTCAGCAAAAGGACAAATAGCCTAGAGTAGCAGCAGATAGAAAGTCTATGTTTACCATTAGAGCAGGCTAATCCCTTTCCTTTTGATAATGGTATTCTTAGAGCCTAACATAATGCTTGGCTTTGAATAGGTATATAGTAATAATAATACATTTTAGCATAAATGTACTGTTTATTGGAATTATCTTGGTTAATCCTCACAACAAGACACAAACAAGTCAAGGGAAGAAAATTAAGAGACACTAAATAACTGACCCAGGGCCATGTAGTGGGTATGTGGCAAAACCACGATTACCCTTAAGCCAGACTTCTGACCCCAGAAACTATGCTTCTGATTAACCAATGAGTCTCACTGAGCTCCAGCTTCTTAAAAATACAGTTTTTAGCATCAAGCCAAACCAACTAAATTAGAATCTCAGAGGTTGGGGATTAGAAACCTGAATTTTTAACAAGCCGTCCAGATGATTTTTATGCACACTGAAGTTTAGAATCACTGTACTCTGTTGAAAGAACGAAATGAGACATATCCTCTATTTATACTCCACTACCCCACATCCTGCAAATTTGTAGGCCCCTAAACTCTATAAATGCCCATTCTCTTAAACTTTGAGCCCTTAAAATGATAATGAGATCAATTTAACACTGTGTTACAAAACAGAAGAAATTCAGAATCTAAGACCCGCAAGAGGGCTGACGAAAAACACTTTGACAAACCCCTCCCTACCAGGATTTTCCCACCCACCCTCTACCACAGTTTGGTTTTAACCTAACCAAGGGGATGACCAGAACCCCGACAACTCCAGGGACGTCATGACTTGTTTACCAGTTCAGGTAAGTTCTGGTGCCAGCCTCAAGATTTGGCTCCTCTGCTGAGCAAGCCTGAAGTATGCTCAGGACCTAAGAGATAAGCCAGCCACCCCACACCCCACTCCAGCAACCTAAAGGAGACCCTGCCTTATAGGTTAGTCCTTCAGTTGCCCCTCCTGAGGACAGTGGAGGCAGGGATCCTCCAAACAGGGATACCTGGGATTGAGTACATATTTCCTGGGAACTAGGTTGGGAAATTTCCAGAGCAGAGGAACTGCATCTTGAGAGATGTCGCTAAGGTTTAGGGTTGCCAGATAAAATATTGGATGCCCACTTATGTCCCAAATATTGCACGGGATATGCTTATTCTAAAAAGTTTGTTGTTGGGGCACCTGGGTGGCTCAGTCGGTTAAGCGGCTGCTTTCGGCTCAGGTCATGATCCCAGGGTGCTGGGATCGAGCCCCACGTCGGGCTCCCTGCTCAGTGGAGAGTCTGCTTCTCCCTCTCCCTCTGCCTGCCTCTCTGCCTACTTGTGCTCTCTCTCTATCTCTCTGTCAAATAAATAAATAAAATCTTTAAAAAAATAATAATAATAAAAATAAAAATAAAAAAGTTTGTTGTTTATCTGAAGTTTAGGCATCTTGTTTTTTATTTGCAAAACCTGACAATCTACTTGGGGTACAGGCCCCAGCCCCTTGAAAGAAACATTGAACCAGTAGTATCGTCTTCCACAAGCATCATAAGCATCACATTACAAGAAACACCAGGAGGAGGCTATCAGAGGGGAGGGAGCTATACGGGGAAGCCCAAAGAGTGTGTGTGACCGTGCAGGGGTAGTTCTGTCACTTTTTAACTATGACAGAATGGAGGGCTGAAGGAGGTTCTGTGAGAGACCCGGTTCTTTCAGAACTGCCCGTCTCCCTCACTGTCCCCCAAACGTGTGAGCAGGATTACCATCCTATTCGGTGAGCCCCCAGAGTTCCCTGGGTCGGCAGGCAGATCCGGGCTGGACCACCAGCGGGGTTCAGAGCCCGCCTCCGCCCCGAAGCCCTGGCCACGCCCCACTTTGTTATCCGACCCTTCTCTGGGTCAGCTGGTGCTGGCGTCAGGCGGAGGGATGGGCTGGTTCAGCTCGACCCGGCAGGGCTTGTTTACTATGGCTGATGATCTGGAGCAACAGTGAGTTAATCCTGTGTCTTTCTCTTTCTCTCTCTTTTTCTGGGCCATGATCCCGGGACTGTCGGTGACCGAGGGACAGTTGTAGACACCTTCCCGCCTTTCCTTTTTCAGGTCGGCTTCGTGGGAGAGCCGGGGGTTGCGTTTGCTAGCTTTGCTTGCTTTGCTTTTGCCCAGAAGAGGAGGCAGCAGAGCTCGGGGAGCGATGGTAGATAAGCTTGCCTTCTGCCGAGTGACTCTTGACTTGTCACCGTGGTCCTCGCGATCGCTCCTCGCTCCTCTGGTCGCCGTACAGAGAGGTTAGACTTAGTGGTGATGGCCCAGATCCCCCGAGGAAGTTCGTGGAATGCGGGCGCGGGGGTAGCAGTCAGCAGTCAGGTCTGCTCGTCGAGATTTCCCCAGGACGGCGGGGGGGGGGGGGGGGGGGCGGGGCGGGGGGAGTGGGAACGGCCTCTCCTAGCCAGGCAGGGAGAGGGCATGGGAAGAAAAGAGAGAGGGCTCCGGCACTGGAATTGTCTGGAGTAATGGGCTCGCAAGTTTCTTTAGCTCTAGACACTTAGCCAGCCGCTTGGAATCCTAGTTGCTCACGTTTTTAATCAGCACAAGATCCTTAATGCTGTGGTTTCAGAATTACAGTTTTTGGGATTTGTTATCACTGTCTCAGGGGCATCAGGTTTGGGATGCCACCTGTAGGTGGTGTGACTAGCAGTTCGCAGTCTGATAGAAGCAAGGAAAAGTTGCTTCCAGAAGAATGACTCAGCTACCAGCCAAGCCTTGGTTTCACCAGAACAGGGCCTTTCCTGGATCCTGTGTTCCTGCCCTTCAGAGCTGCAGAACTGGCAGCTTGCAACACTAACTTTATGACCGTAATCGCTTCCTGGGGTTGAAGGAACTGCTCAGGAAGAGTTTTGCTTTCTAAAGATGACCTTCCCAAAAGGAAATTTTCAATGGCTACAATGACTTAGGGAAACACAGATTAGAGCTGGTAGAGATGCAGGTACTTCAGCTCCTTTTTACAGATGAAGAAGCCAGCGCCCATAAAAGTTAGAGGAGATTGCCCAAATCACAGAAGTCCACAACAGGCTTCTGACCCAACGCAGAACCCCTTCTGCCTCACCCTCCACCAGGATAAAAGCCCTCTAGAGGGAAGAGACCACTTTGGCCAGCCTAAGTTCATGGCTGAGTGGCTTCTCTGCCTCTTGCCTCAATTTGCCACCCTAGCCCTCACCTCCCCAGCAGTATTGAGTAGATACAGTGTGCCAGCGACTATTTCCAGTGCTTTAGCTGTAACGTTTTCGGTGAAGAGAGGCAAAGTAAAACTCCTCCCTGAAGAATATCTGCTGAGCAGCCCATGGTGCTATTGGCATCGGACATTTCTCCTAAGTGCTGCTTTGGGCAAGTACAAGGCAAGGTGGGGTCCACATGTCGTGGTCTGACTTGTCACAGTCTCTGATGTAGAGAGAAAGTTTGTCTCTTAAGACTGGCAAAATTCTACAGTCTTGGTGCCCATGCTTCAAGCCTACAGTTAGGAATTCCAGTAGAGTATTAAAAGGCTTGAGAGTCTCCATAGAATTGGATTATGACACAACTCTCATCTGGCTGAAGTCACTGATATACCACTCTCAGCTGCAACCTCAGGATTTCTTGCAGTCATTGAAGAGTTGAATGAATGTAGGCAGCTTATGCCTTAGCTGGGGAAAAGAACATTTGTTGGGAGTTTATCTTATGCTAGGCATTTTTCTATGTGAGTTAGGGACATAAACTCATTTAATCTTTATACAAACCCTATGAAGTAGATACTGTTATTATCTTTTTCTTAAAGTTGAGGAAATTGACACAGAGAGGCTAAATAATGTGCCCAGAGTCACATTGCTGGTAAGTGGCAGTGTCAGGATTAGAACTCTGGCCTTCTGATTTATTTCGCACTTCCTTTCAGAAAACAGCGTGAAAGTGCGGTTATACCTGGGGAGTTTGAAAAGCTGAGGCTGGGGGCACCTGGCTAGCTCAGTCGGTAGAGCATGTGATTCTTTTTTTTTTTAAGATTTTATTTATTTGTTTGAGAGAGAGAGCATGAGCAGGAGGGAGAGGCAGAGAGAGAGGGAGAAGCAGACTCCCTGATGAGCAGGGAGCCCGACTGGGACTCAATCCCAGGACCCTGGGATCATGACCTGAGCCCATGGCAGATGCTTAACCAACTGAGCTACCCAGGCGCCTGGGCATGTGACTTTTGATCACAGGGTTGTGAGTTGGAGCCCCATGCTGGGTGTAGATATTACCTAAAAATAAGTAAATCAATAAATAAACTTTTGAAATAATTCTCCTTCGAAAAAGAAAAAAAGAAAAAGCTGAGGCTGGAACTTCCAGAGGAAGGGTACAGAGAAACCTGGATTTGAGATGTGGGCTCTAGCTCTGCTTCTTTTTCTAGCTAGCCACATGACCTCCTTGGGCATCAGTTTTCTCATCTGTGAAATAAAGAGGCTGGACTAGATGATTCCTAAGGAACCATCCTAATCTATAAAATCCTGTGCTTCAAATGATGTATCGGGATGTCCAGTGTGTGGCAGGAGGGATCAGTAGTGGTTCTCCTCATTCCCCCCACAGAATGCCTCTGCCTGACTATGCTGATGTTCACAGACCCTTCATGTAGCTGGTGGTATCCATCCTGTAATCCCCTTCATTCAGGCAGAGTTCAAGAAAAGAGAAATATCAAAAAAAAAGAGAGAGAGAAATATCATATACGATGGAAAAAGAATAATAAACTCATTTCAGCATCTAATTTGTCCCGGGCACCTTTTGGGGTGCCTTACATATCTAGATGCTCGAAGCCCGGTTACTTATCAAGCCACAGCCATTCTGCCTGTAAATGATGATAGTGTGATGCAGAACCAGAGGGTCTCTCCCCCCACCCCCCCAGAACTGGTGCTTTCAACCTCTACCCTGTAACCTTAGATTTTCTTGGTAATAAAGGAGACAGCAGGATGGGTTATCCTCATTTTACTGCGTGCCATTGGAGGTGAGGACATATGTGAGCTTTGTACACATTTTTTTTTTAAAGATTTTATTTATTTATTTATTTATTAGAGAGCGAGAGAGAGAGAGAGAGAGAGAGAAACAGCATGAGGGGAGAGGGTCAGAGGGAGAAGCAGGCTTCCCGCTGAGCTGGCAGCCCGATGCGGGGCTCGATGTGGGGCTCGATCCCAGGACTCCGGGATCATGACCTGAGCCGAAGGCAGACCCTTAACCAACTGAGCCACCCAGGCGCCCTGTACAGATTTTGTAATCTGGAAAACAAGGCCAGAGGCAGCCTGGCAAGGCAATCCCAACAGGACTCGAACCCAGGTCTCCTGTCTCCTGCTCCCTTGCTGTCCCATCTCATTGTTCCAGGCTGGACTGATTGATTGCCTGAGAGCCCAGCTGGGCACTGACCCCGCTCTGTACTTCCAGGGGCTTTGAAGAGGGCACACACAAATCCAAAGGCCCTGCCAGGAGGGCAGGTGGCATGGGAATTTGTCCTACCCTAAAGGAACATACAGGCCTGGGCATGGCAAAAGAGAAAGATAACTGAAACATTAGTTAATAGTTGGCTTTTTTTCCCCTTGTGATCTTGGAACATTATGATAACCAGTAACAAAGGGGAGTTATAAAGCCCAAATGAGATAATACATGTGAAAGAGCTTTGCAAACTGTAAAGTGGGATTCACTTGGTGCCCTGAATATCTGTTGAAACAAAGGGCATGTTGTTAATAGCCATTTGCTGGGGAAGAGTAACAGTCTATCAGGCAGCAGGGAATTGCTGACTGCCATAGTGGCAGGTCTCCTGAGCCTGGGAAACACCCTGATAACTCCTGTAACTGTCAGCAAAGCTGGGAGCATCAATGTTGCTAATGGGTGTCACTGTGTTTCTTTGTCCCAGGCCACAAGGCTGGCTGAGCAGCTGGCTGCCTGCTTGGCGCCCCACTTCCATGTCTCAGCTGAAGAATGTGGAAGCCAGGATCCTTCAGTGTAAGTAGAAGGGATAGCTGATCCCACCTCCATCAGGAGGCCCAAAGAGGATATAGGATCTCCCCAGAGCCTGCTACACTGAGCCCACCAATTCCTGATCAGCAGTGCTTGGGGTGGAAAGAAAGGATGTCAGTGATTTGGGAGAAGAGATTTGCACGGGGGGCACCATATTGTACGATAGTGGTTTCTTGACAGCTCCCGCCCTATCCATCATGCTAGTTCCTGACACATCCCCACAATTTCACTTCAAACCCGGTACCAACTATCAACACACAACACACACACACACACACACACACATATCTACACATTCTCTCTCCCTCCTTCCTTCTCCATCATTCCTCCTTTCTTCCTTCTCTCCCTCTCTCTTCTTCCAAACACATAAGCACTTCTCAGATTTACCACCTTCCTACCCTAGGCCCAGCAGCTGTCCTATATTCTCTAATATGGCTATGCATATATTCCATCCAGTTAGGCCCACCACTTACCCGGTTACTACAGTAGTTTGGGATTCCCACGACCAGCTTTCTTGGGTAGTATTATGTTGGGGCAGGGCATCCTATGATTGGCAGCAGCCGCAGGCTCAAACCAGACCCTTGGGCCGGGTCTGCCCCCATCTCCCTTACAGTCCTCCCCGTCCTGCACCCACTGCCCCAGCCTTGGACCCCCTGTCTTCCTATGGGCCTGTGTACGCGCAGCTGCAGAACAGCCATAGCTTCCAAGCCTCCTCCCGGGATCCAGGCAACTTCCCCCCCAGCCGCTCTGTCACGTGACTGTTAGGCCAGCAGAGCAAGCACTGCCTACTGTCTGTCTCCAAGAGGAATAAGCCTGTGGCTCAGCCCCTAGCCATCACCCCCTCCACCTGGGTCAGCCTCCAGTCAGAAGCTACCCCCCCAGACACCCCCAGGGAGGATGCGTCTGTCCCTCTGCCGAGCCCCAAGCACACACGGTACAAGAGCAATGGATGCAGGAACTCTGTGAGGCCAATGGGGTCACTGCCACGCTGGGCCCAAAGGGAGCCGGACACACAATCTGGAGGAGTGAGGTGGCCCCTCTAATGACCTAGAGACTAGAGACTAGATGGCCTACAGATCGTGCTTGGAGTTGATCTCTTAGGGCATGTGGTCAGAGGGTTGTGAAAGGAAGGAGGTGAGGACAATCGGGACGGGTTTGGCAATGGAGAGAGGAAGCTGAAGGACACATGACAGTGCTGTCAGAAAACAGTCTTCTTGCTCTGCCCTGCGTTCCCCTCTCCGCAGGCCTCCAGAACAAGTTCCTGGCCCGATATGTGTCCCTCCCAAACCAGAACAAGATCTGGACGGTCACCGTGAGCCCGGAGCTGAGGGATCGTACCCCCCTGGTGATGGTGCACGGCTTCGGGGGTGGCGTGGGCCTCTGGATCCTCAACATGGATTCACTGAGTGCCCGTCGCACTCTGCACACCTTTGATCTGCTTGGCTTTGGGCGAAGCTCGAGGCCAACGTTCCCCAGGGACCCTGAGGGGGCCGAGGACGAGTTTGTGACATCCATAGAGACATGGCGGGAGACCATGGGGATCCCCAGTATGATCCTCCTGGGGCATAGTTTGGGAGGATTCCTGGCCACCTCTTACTCTATCAAGTACCCTGAAAGGTAAGGAGGAGTCACCCCTCTTGCTCATGACCTAATTCCTTGTCCCACCGGGAACCTTGCAATATTAGTTCCCGATGGTTCTCTTCTTCCTGGGCAAGTTAAGGGCTATGGTTCTTCCAAGCACATACAACT